>NC_086339.1:37829446-38145517 GCF_032445375.1 Bacillus rossius redtenbacheri
TTTTATACTACTTTGAGAATTTGTAACTGTCAACTTTTTTTTACCAAGTGCGACAAAGTAACACACATAGTTTAAGATAGTAGTAGTTCCCATCATAAATTAAATTTAAATTGAAGGAAAACAATCTCGCACATTCATTTAGTCTAACAGGTGTGGAGTTTTCATGATGTTTAAGTTTATTCATTAGTAATTCATGGACGGTAATTTCGTGTTTTAATCATAGAATTATTTCTTTTAGTTTGTGAAATATTATTTATTTTATTTTACGTAAAAATGAAGGATATAGGTCTACTTTAATAATAATCAAACCAATGGAACTGAGATACATATTTAATAATATTATAACAATTAGACACACAAATAAAATTAATTTTCCATAGCTATAGGTATTTGCTTAGAGAATTATTTGTATAATCCAGTAATCTTTTATAAGAAAAAAAGTAAACTAGTGTCTTTTACACCCAGAGCCAGAACCCTTGAAAGGGTGCTGAAATGTTACCCACACGAGAGCAGGCGCGCTGACAGAAAAAGGCATGATTTGGAGACTTAGGGGACAATGTATTTGTTATGGGTAGGGACCTGAAAATTCGCGGGTTCATTTCGATTGCTAAAATTCAAATAATTATACCTTAGCGCTGCTTCTGTCATTGGTTCACTGTTAATCTGGAGGACTGAGGGCCAATTAGAGACCCTCACTCATAGAAGTGTCGAATCACAGGCCACCCAGTCGAGACGACTCACAAGTCAACAGCCAATGAACAGTTGACATTTGCCCGAGTGTGTAGAGGATATTGGAGTCTATCCTGGAGGTCACTGAACCCGCGAATTTTTCCGGTCTCTAGTTATGGGACTACTGCTTAGTGGTGGCGGCTTGCACAATCGTGGGGATTCGGCTATGTTCGCGCGTTTCCGCCATTGCTTATGATCGGGACCTCGTCGACAATCTTCGGGCACTTTCGTATTTTTCATGCGCAATCCTCCCACACAGCGGCCTCACCTCAAGTGTGGATCCCTACGATGAGGCACAGTCCGCAGAAGTGCCGAGCCCTCTCGAGCACGCGAACCCCTCCTCCAACCAGCCTGGTCCGCCCTCCTCCAACCAGCCTGGTGCGCCCTCCTCCAACCAGCCTGGTCCCTACTCCACTGGGCTCCCGGCCGGGAGAAGGGCCTCACCATTAATCACGGCGCCGGGAGATAGCGCGCGCGCGCCCCGTTACGCAACGGAACGCCTTTACACGCCCGCGCTGCCGTTGTAAGTTTTAATGACGGCCGTGTACGGCGGCGGCGGGTTGTTCCCCCCCCCCCCCCCTTCTCTCTCGACGTGACGCACCGAGGATTGCAGTCAGGGGAATCATCCACCGAGGCCTGTTCGCAACCGTCTGCGCACGGGAGAAAATTAGTTTTGGCTACAACTTACTTTAAAACGTCGTGCTTGAAATACCCTTACGGTGGAGGCGGATATAGATTTCACTTCTGGGGGTTGGGGCACCGGGAGTTCGTAGGACCTGTGAATTTCCATCAGAACTATTTTTACGGTTTATATTTACGTTTTTTTTCCCCATACATATTAATAATACGTTTTACATCTTTATATTAACACTAGCTAATAACCTGCAGTTTCGCTCGCACTATTTCTGAGTGTTGCAAAAATCTTATAATTAAATAAAAGTTACGTGTTTAATTCCAAACAAGTTTACTGAATTAATAGACAACATAAACTGTCAGATGCATAAAGCATAAAATATTTAGTTCATAACATAACAAACAGGTAACATTAAAAAAAAAAAACTATATATGTGAGTTCTCAATAATTTAAATAGCCATTTACAATATTTTTTTTTTTCACAATTTCATACAATTTACAAACTTTTTGCCTCGAACTATTTTATTTGTATAAATTATATTAAAAATATTGTTACGAACGCGAGAGACCAGACCGCTAGTCGGCTGGCGGCCCTGCACGGCCACTGGAGACACGAGCCGTGTCACGCGCGGTCCGCTGATGTAAGGCATGCCACGCGCGCCTGGCCGGATTACAAGGGTCGTCGCTGCCCCCCCCCCCCCCCTCCCTCCCACCACACCCACGCATCATCCTGCCTCGGCGCTGTTATCTATTGCCGAGCGGCCTTGGGAATTCCGCGGGCCGCCGCGCGGAGTGACGTGAACGAGCGCCGCCTTTCTGGACATTTCGGGCGTCTGGTGGGCCCAAGGAGACGCGACAAGTCACAGCCGCTCTCGTCAGTTCTAGAAGGGTGCCCCTAAGAACTTAAGTGACGACAAAAGCCTCCACGTGAGTTCCGGACGAGTCCCGCGACAGTTCCGAGCGGATTCCGAGCGAAGGGAAATGAGACGAGGGTGAGAGAGAACCCCCCCTCCCTTTTCCAAAAGTGTGGCGCGGCGCGGAGTTCGGCTGAATCGTGATAGTGTGGCGACTGAGTGGCGCGAGACTATGTGTGTGGACAGGCGCGAGGTAAGGGGCGAACCACTGTTGAGCCTATCTCCGGTGGAGGGTGTGAAGATTGGAACTTGACAGACAAATAGGTAAGTGACTTGAGAATAAACATTTAAGTGTCAGTGATTTGTGATAAGACAATTTTAAGTAAATTTTTATTATTTTTCATGTAAATATTAGTAATCAATAAAACTGTAATAAAACTGAATTGGGCTATCCCTTACGAACCCAGTTCTCCTCAAATTATAAATCGTAACAAAAACATAAAAAACACTGATTAGGACTTCAAAAAATTACACAACAGAATTACAGTTTAGCTTTATTAACTTAAAATCTAGTTACTAAACTTATCTAGCTATTAGTTGCAGTCTTAGCTCTTAATAGGAATACATTCGTCCTTGCTAACAAACGTTTCAACTGGGTTGCCTGTGATTGGATACTTCTTTGATTGTTCGTTGCTCATTTACTTGAAGTAATTTTGATAAACTCTAGAATAATTACCAAAGCTGCTATAAAATAATTATTCTTTTTTTTTTCTAGAGTCGTACTTATACAGAGCACTTGCCATTCATTTAACGACGCAGAGCCAGTTCTGTACAAGGAGAAGAAGAGTGGCCGCAATCACCTTCATCCTCGCCCAAGTACGTGACCTTTGTTATCCACCGTTGGTCATTACAACGTAACTTCAATAGACATAGGCAAGTTTAGTATATCCCTTGAGTGAAATGAATTCACCAAATTATTGTGGCTGTTCCAAATGAAGACGACGCCAAAGCATACAAGTATATAGATTTTTTAATATTTTTTTAAAGATATTTATGGATTTCTGAAGGGGGGGGGGGGGGCAGCATCTTTCACTAAGGACATTTTTGCAACGTGTGACGGGAGGCATATAAAGATTAATGGTGTGACATATTTATCATTGAGTGTTATTCTACGCATTTATATTACGTAAAGTATATTTTCCTACACAATTTTGGAACAGATTAAATAAATTAGCCTTGCTATTTATGGATTTCACAATGTAGTTTCGAAGTGAAATAATTGCCAAAAGTTACTGATTGGAGTACAAATGAAAACTACATTCCACCCCATTTCCTATCTGGGAAGTAAAGCAAATTTTTGGTTATAGGTAATGAAGATTAGACTATAATTCCTTGCCGATTTATTGGTTAACATATTTGTTTACCATTACTCACTTCATGATGACTTTTATTTCTCATTCTTCCTACTAGCTTCCTATCAAGATACATAAAAATATATTTCTAGCATAAGCCTTAATACAGCTGTGGTAGTAAGGAACCTGTAAAAGTTTCGTTATTTTGATGTTACATGTGAGACTCCACAAAAGTGGTAATAAACCTTCAATGTCACTTGTTAATTGGTTTCTGCCACATTTCTCGTTTTCTCTGCGTCGTACATGTTTCGGTTTGAATATTCGAAATGCGTTTGAACGGTTTTTTTTATCCTTAGGGAATGTCAAATAACTCGTAATCCAATGAAATCCATTCTGATAAAAAAAATCTTGTCTGTCGCCAAATAATATAGCGTATTTTGCAATTCCCTGCCAACTGCTAACGAGAGTTACTTTAAATTTAGAAAAGACACCAACTTTATAGAATAATATAATAAACGTAAATATTAAATACATTGTTAGATCAGTAAAACACTTTTTTTTTCTACGTTTGTAGCTGTTCTTTCTTTACTGGGTGTACAGTCTGTGACAAAAGCTCATCCCGCATCTCACTAAGGCCAACTAGAATTTTGTTGCTAACGGCATACTAAGAGCCGGTGATTCGTTCAAATACAGCTGCAACGTTGCAGGATCAAAGGATCAAGGGTGGCGCAGTGTACGATACACTGGACTCGCACGACAGAGGACTCAGGATTCGATTTTCTGTGTCACGGTGCCTTAACGGTCGTGTGTTACCGTTTCTAATGACCTCGCTATCGAGACGATAAACCCAAGGTGAAAAAAAAAATAAACTGGAACAAGGTAAAAAGATACAGTTATGGTTTTGAGAAATATCGATTCGTGTAATTATTATTTTTTTTTTGTAAAATGCAACATACTGTGTCTAATGTCAAATCAGTTTTTTTTTCCAATCATTGCAACCAGTTATTTGTGAGCTCAATTACATAAGTGATATTCCAAGATGCGGAAGTGACGGGGGTTAGCCATTTCGCGAGCGGAAGTGATTACGGGCAATGAGACAGTCGCCCGACCGACCAACCCAGAGGCCTTGCGAAGCCGCCCGGCGCAGGTGTGGAGGACGTAGTTTCCGATTGGTCGCGGCTGGTTCTGCCGGCGCTAGGGGCCTAAACCTCCCCCCCCCTCCCCCTTCCACTTCGCACCCGGCGGGCACTAATGACGCGGACACGTTGTCGCCGTCCAAGGACTGGGAGGGGCGGGTGCGTTTCCGCTCCAGCGCCGCCGACAGCTACAAAGTCTCGCTGCGAGACCTGCGGCCGTCTGGTTTAATGGGGTGCCTCCCATTTCAAGGTCAAGATTTTATATTTACAGTAATCACAGATAAACTTGTAGATTTTTTCAATTGTTCAACTTTCACGAAATGAAAAAAAATATATACAGCGCATACTTTTGGCATAATTAGCTGCCAAAGTTACATTATAAATGTTTTTGGGTTGTACAAATAAGGAGAATTTAATTTACTGTAGAACTTAATTTTTTTAGGTTTAACTGAAATGCCACTGGCTACTTCAAGAAATGGTTTGAATTTCTTTCAGAGAATATTAATTAATTTTACCTGGCATTTCAAAATTCTAAATTTTTTACAATTTTGACAGCCAAGAAACATGACACGAGGGCCCGCCTCGTCAGGTGTGTGTGTGTGTGTGTAAGTTGGGCAATCCTTATTTTCACAGACGAGAGAGCCAAACTCGCTTATCGTGTTTCTTCGGTTTTTTTTGTTCATTGTAAAAGGTTAGGTTAGCTACATTATATATACTTTAAAACATTGTGGACGGTTGATTTGGTTAGGATGGTTACATTAAAGATACGGAAAAAAAACATGAACTTCGAGGAACTTCGGGTTTTGTCTCTCTCGTCAGTGAAAAGAAGGCTTCCCGTGTAAGTGAGGCGGGATGATAAGCGCGACGCTTGCTGGTGCTGCTAGCGCGGTGTTCTGGCTGTGAACTGGCGGGCAGTCTCCTCGTCGTGCACAGGATAACTGTGAAATTTGAGCGGTGACCGTAGCTTTATATTGCGGAGAAATGAAGATAAAGGTGTAATGCAAGCTCCTTAAGTGCTTTCAAGAATCTTTACCAGTTGTTTAAAGCCTAGAAACTACTCTGAAAACATGCTTTTTAGCAATTTTAACTCTTCTAAAAATACTGTTTAAGAACTTAATCCAAAATCAAAAGTACTTTTCGGCCCTCAGCGAACTCTTAAATGCTTTTCGTAAGCAGACTTCACTCGGATAGCTTGAGTAGTTATGAAACCGCGATGTTTTTCCTGAAGCTCTGCGCACCGTATGTGTTGCCCGGGTAGGCGGAGCCGGTGTTTTCGTAGCTCGATGGTGCTTCTGGCGCGGTATCGACTCTAGCCGCATGGCTGTGAAATGACGCATTGTGTTGGTGAGGAAAACTGTGACATCCCACAAAAGAAAAAAATCGAATCCTGGTAACGACTGTCACGTTTTACTCTTTCTGAACATAAGACTTTGATCAATTCGGTAAACGTAAATGACAGCGACAGCTTCATTACTATCAAAACTGAGCTCTTCCTCCACCACATAAAATATTTTTTTTTTTATTTCGGGGAAATCCCAGATTTTGACCAAAAATAAAAATTTTTTTTGCAATACCTAGGTGTGATATATCATAAAATGGAATCTAGTAAGGGATCACGTTAAAATTAGCTGGTAAAATATTTTCATTATGAAAATTTTCATTGCAAATCAAATGTGGCGTGTTTCTTGTGACAAAGTTTTGCAATGAAGTTCAAAATATAATGCTCATACAATGGACAGTAAAAAAGTCCACATATAAAAAATAATGATATTAAAATGCCATAAATCAACGCAGCGGGTGAAACTGAGATTTAAGAGTGAACCAATGTTGTGAGTCACAAACTAAAATTTATTCATTTTTTATATTTCAAAGCTCCTAATTTGTGTATGCACCATACATTTGTTGAGTAAACGTGTGTGTCGTTGCCGGAAATTATCTAGAAATGTTCATGTAAGCGCAAAAACACTACATAATACGTGTATAGTATACAGCTCTAAATTCTTAGTGCATTAAATATATATTTCCAAACTTTACCATCAACGTCAGAGCATCATTTAAATATGTTATATGATTATTTTTTATACATTTTTTTCTGTGAAACATGACACTTTTAGATGAGGTCTGTTTATGTAATAAAAGTCAAAAACTAATCTGTGCTAAATAAAAGATTTAATTGAAGCTGTTGGCAACGGTCTAACAACCCATAAAAATTTTCTGCAATTGAACTCGTAAATCTTCTTTAATGAGCTACGTTTTAAGAATGTTAATTAAAATACTTTTCATTTAGGGATCTAAGGTGGTTGTACCTGTTTAGTTTCATTAGTTTTATTTGTAAACCAATTATAGATTCTCGATAACCATTTTGTATTGAAAAATATCTTTTATAATGTTATACAGACTGCTAATAACATCACTGAAAGATTTAATGGCTGCAATAAATCATTAATGTAATTCATTACCTGTAATATAAAATATACCGACGTGTGATAAATAAAACATAAAACGAGAATAAAACACACGTAATATAATTTTGTATCGAAACTCGTACTGACTTCAACAACTCATGAATGTATAATAAAGTTGCCTCACGCTCTTTAATGGAGCAAATTTCACGTTAACAACATTCACTATATTTTGTTCTTGTTGATTTGTTCAGCGTTTGATAAAGTACGCTACAGGCCTATCTATTTACAGAAATATAATCTATATGAAATGTATTTACATTACTATTTGGCTCTTAGATAATTGTTAAAAAATAACGTTTTATATAAATCTTTAAAACAAAGAAAGCCTGAAAGTATGGAGTCATATTATTTAAGTCAAAATTGACTAAAATAGCTATAAATTTAAACTTATTTTGAAGAAAGAACATTTCCTTTAGTATTTAAGATATATTACATTTTTTATTAAATTTGAATGTGCCTATCCTAAAAAATACTTTACCCGAAACTTAAAAACGTGTGTTTATGTGCTCGCAAAAAAAATATAAATTTCCCTGCTTCGCATCATATTAGATACGCGTCTTTTACAAAATTTCTTCATCAACCATTTTAAAATTGAGTCATATTAAAAAGTTCTATCGTTTTAATTAATCATATTTTAAGTGACCATTTTTCAGTGACTACTAGTCCATGTTACGAGTTAAGTTACAAGTTGGCATAAAGTACATTGACAGCTTAAAACACTCTTGCTTTTATATTTTGCAATATAATTATTTTTCAGCGTCGTAACTTTATTGAGCGCCGATTAAATAATAGGTGCGCTATTCTGGATAACACCAAACGATTTTACCGTCAACAGTTTGTTTCTCTTTGTGAGAGAGGTAAACAATTTAGTAATACTCTCGGTCAGGTTGTACATTATATGAACTTTATATGTAGGTTAGTTGCAAGGGGATTATAAATTATTTGATAAGAAGGAAAGGCCTTCTTCGTATAGTGCTATCCTGACTAGCGCACCTATTATTTAACCGGCGCTCAATAAAGTTATGTTGCTGAAAAATAAATATATCGCAAAAAATAAAAGCAAGAGGTTTTATTTAGCTTAGAAAGTTTTTCGACTTCATGGACTCAGGAATACAATCCACAGTCCTATCCCTTAGCACAAAGCTATTTGTTAATTGGTTGTTACTTGAGAAGTATTCCAACTGGGTTCTTTAAATAATTTTTGGAATTAAGAAGACTGATTAAAAAAAATTCATTGAACTGCGCCACTTTTGGTTTGCCATAGATGTTACAGAAAAACCTGAAAAAATTTGACAATAAAGATGAATGCGTAAACATACCAGGAGAACAAACCAATATCAGTCGATGTCAAATGTTACATGCCTAGACCTAACAGATAATTCATTGGAAGAAAATTTATTCGGAAAAAAATTACAACACAGACAGCGCAGTTAGTTACACTGTGTTCATCTTAAGTATGTGTGATTCTACATGTAGCAGGATTGGAAAGAAAAAAAAACTGGTTTAAAAACCAAACCAAACGAACTTTATTTTTTAAACCACTTTTTTATTTGTTACTTTTTTATAACCATGTTCAAATGAAAGCCTTACAACATCACGTCTTCTGCTACTCATGTTGAACCAGAAAGGTTATATCATCAAAGAACTTAAGACCAGCAATTATGCACATATGACAGGGACTTAACCAAATAAATGGTATTTCTCCACATGAAGATGATTCTTCGTGGAATAGGTGTTTTACAGTAGAGTCGGCGATATTACACAGAATAGGAATTTAATATTCAATATTTTTACTTTTAGAGGAGTATTTAGCTTGGTATGATTTACAAATTATTCAGATCGTTAAAATGATAAGATCTTGATTATTGTCTAATATATTGTTCCTGTAAATCACAAGAAACATTAATGACCAAATTTTTATTGTTATTAGAATTGAATGAGACGTTTCATTAAAAATATATATTCTTGTTAAAAATCAATTAATTACGAAAACCTTAAAGAAATACCTACTTGGTTCAAACCATGGTTTAAATTGGTTTTTCAAACTAATGTGGTGTAATCAGCCAACCATGGTATGGCGTTACAAGCCGGCTAGCGACGAGTCTGGCAGCCAACTGGCGGGAGGAGCGCCCATCCCTCCCCGATTCGACAGGTGAATCCCATTAGTGGCCATCCCAAAGAGTCAGAGGAGCGCCTCTCTCTTTAGTCTCGTCTGTAGGAGTCTGCAAAACCCATTTCCTTCCTCTCCAGAGACTGTTCGCGAGAAGTGGCGTAACTAGGACGCCGCTGTTCTTGCAGCTTCGAGTGTCTGAGTCTTGGGATCCAGGTGACTGGAAACTTCTGAGGTTCTTCGAGACCTTTCCAGGGCGGGGAGGAGAGGTGTGTAAGCATCGAGGATGAACCTGCGAGGGCGGAGAAGTGGACATGGCGAGAGACAGCGGTCGGGCATCGCGTACAAAGATCGCATCATCGAGCATCAGAGCTTATTGGCGGCGCAGTAGTACGAGGCAGGGTGTTGGTACCAGGTGCGTGGTGAGTGACGAACAGTAGAGAAAACCTCTGTTGAGCCGAGCTCCATTGGGAAGAGTAAAAATGTGGACTTATGACTGTGTGTTTAGTATGTGGACGGCCATTTTGAATGTTGTAATTTAAAAAAAAATAGTGTAATTATTAACTGATGATAAAAACTGTACCTAATTTATTGGACTATTCTTCCGAAACTATTTTTTTCCCACTAGTACCACTCGGTGTCAGATGTATGGGTATAATTAATTAATAGATTTAGAAAATATTTAAAATGAATTTCAAAAATTATAATATATTAATTTCAGAAAAACAACAAAAATTAAAAGACTTCGTCGAGAGATTGATACGGCTTGCTTAATCAGAGGCTCCTGCAGATTTCCGACAGCAGCTAGCAACCGGTGCAGAAAATCCTTCGTTTAGCCTGCCACAAAAATAACTGTGATACTTTGGTTCACACCCTAGACTTTCGAGGGTGTGTATTTAATAGGTGAACAGACATTTAGATTGTCATTGTGATTTAAGAACTAGTTTGATTATTAGTTGATAAATGAAAGTGTATTTTGTTAATTCCCAATTCTTCCGTACCTGTTTTCGCCACTAGTGACTGTATCTCTATGGGATATCCTTGAGGTTTTTCTAAGATCTTCCGTGAAAAACCACCCATGGCGTGAACTGTTTTAATTAAACTGAATTTTCCGTGAATCAACATTTATTTAGTCGAGTGTTGCCCTTTTGGCTCAGGATGAAAGAAATTTCGATATATAAACGGTTTTGGGATTTAAAACCACCGCGTAGTGATGGATCGGCGAGTAATGTTCTCCGGATTTCTATATAATTGATTTCGAAAGCGAACGTTTCGGACAGCATTTTCGCCACCGGAAGAAAGATCGCCCACGAATCGTACCGAAATACATCTTCCCGGTTTACTTGCAACACTGATCTCCAAGAGCGAGTGGATTCCCCCCCCCCCTTCTCACCTTATACTCACCAGATAAACCTGCTCCATTGAACCGCTGCGCCACAGACAACCGATAATAAAGATTTCAAAGACGTCATTAATAACGCGCGGAGAGTATGCCCGTGTGCTTTCGATGGACTTGTTTTCCCCACGTGGCTCGAGTGATCGTAACATTTTTTTTTTTCCTTTTCTCGCTTAATCCTTGTCCGCCGTTTTTTTTTTCCGTGCGCGTATTCATCTGTCTGCTCTTCCTTGTGGTCGGATGTGCCGCGGCGTCCCTGGTCCGTGCCTGCAGACTTCTTGGACCGCTGGGCCGCCATCGATCAGCCTTCAGCGAGACCCGCGGGCGGTACTGCCCCCCGGGTCCGCGGATCGCGGATCACGGACGCGGCCGGTAGCCAGTTCCTGGACCGATGGAGAGAGGGGTGGGGTAGTGGTGGTTGTTCTTCCAGATTATCCCCCTTCCCACCTCTCTAAGTCAAACGTTTACCCCCACCCCCTTCCCCGCGTCAAGGATAATGCGACCGCATTCCGGAGACTGTGGCGCCGGCGACTTCCAGAGGTTTACATAGAGTGGGTGGGTTCGCGCGTGCTTCGTGCCCTTGTCCGAAGTCGTGGCTCGAACCAAAAAAATAAAAAATTAAAAAAACTACCGGATTCGGGAAGGTGTATACCTCGTCTTTCAAGATCTCTGGCCGCTCTTTCAGGATCGTAGAGGCTTTGGAAAGGTTAGAAGAACAGTACTGCACGGCCGTAATCAACAGTGGACAGAGACCCGGAAATTTCTGCTGATTCCCTTGGTGTCAGGCTGAAATTCCAAGCCTCATGTTTGCTCGACCAACGTTTGCTTTTCCATTCGCTGATTTTTTTTTTTTTGATGAGAAACTTTTTTGTTCTTGTTAATTGGCACTATGCCTGTTTGACTTATTTCTCTCATAGATGGGCATCGTTGGATCACGGTCGCGATAAGGCTTGTTAAAATAACTGCGATCAAATTAACTGCGGTCCAATCATGAACGCCGTGCACGAGTTATGAAGGTTTACTTTCTAGCTGAGACCAAACGAATCCACGAAAATTTCCGTACCTCTAACAACAGACCGTCGCGTCGCCTCCATCCGACATCTATCCAGCGCCACGTACCTGTAGCCAATTTACGACTTCATACGTCCGTCCAAAGCCTATTCCTAGGGGCATGCAGATTGCGCGAAAAGATTTCGAGACTAGATGAAAGTTAAAACACTGTAGCATCGTCTCTGTTTCGTGATTGGGTGAGTTTCTCCCAGGTACACATCGATTGTTACAACACCAATCACAGTAATTCAGTGCGGAAGCAAACGAGTCCTGAGTGGCCCCGGTCAAATAAGGCAACGACTTCTCTCGCAGACGGCTGCCAATCACAAGGAAGAAACCACAGGTGCTGGTATACCTTGTTGCATTCTAATAAGTGTTCAGATATTTTCGCGAAAAATGCCTGCCCCTACCTATTCCTTAATCAGTGCAACCCAACATAACAGCGTTTTCTCTTTCAGAGATTTACCTTCTAGCAAATCCTCTGTAAAATTTCGAGTCATGATTGAATTGTTTGGACGCAAATTTCAACAGCCGATACTATCATTTGAAATATATGTACATAGACATGGAACAGTTGAACCAACCAAAATAAACTCCACAGACTTCTATTTTGATAAAATATTGACCCGACTGGCCCAACCAACTGTAGTTATATTCCACCCGCCCGTCCGTCAAAAGTATATGGGTTCGCCAACCGTTTGGTGGACAGGCGGATGGATTTATTTTCGGGTAATTTTAACGGCTGCAGGTCACGTGATGTTGGACGGACAGAGACTACGGGCTGTTTTTATCAAAACTTAGTACCATCAGCAGTGATCCTCAGGCACAACATTCTAAACCGTTAGTTAAAAAAGTGCCGTGTTTATAGTTTTCTTCTTATTGGCAGTCTGTAAGAGTTGCTATAGTAAATGATTTTGGTTCTTACACAGATATATTTGTCCAAGTTCTCTGGTATTTCTCGCAATGAACATGTGCGTCCAATAGTTTTGACGGGGCAAGTTCTAGGTTGTTGACAAATAATCTTAAAGGTTTTGGATACATATTTTGTTCAAACCGGGGAAAAATCTGGAAAACAGGCTAAACCAGGGAGTGGGAAAGATGTGTGTAAACTCTGTGAAAACTCAGGGAAATCAAAGAGAATTAATAATTTTTTGCATTAACAAGAAAGATAAAAAGAAAGATAAAAATATAATTATTTTAATGAAAAATTATTGTTTAATTAATAATCTGTACCTAATTTTACTATCAAGTGCTGCAAGTGATAAAAATAACAGTGTGTTAATTTGAAGCAAATTTGTTTTCTTCAGAATAGTGGTGTTTATAAGGTAAACAATTGAAAATTGTGAAAATTGTATATCGTGCCGGTAAAAAAAATTCTGTATTTAAAATTTTTAAATTGGTTTTATAGTAATGTGAATTATTATATGTTTTACCAGTGATTCAACAGGAGAACATTATGAACGGGACAGGGAAAACAGGCTAAACTTATAAGACTGCGGGGAAAATATAAAATCCTTATTTAATAATACTATTTTCCAGTCAAAAACAACATTTATTAATTTTATACATTCCAAAAATATTTGAATTTGTGATTTTGTTTTCAGTTTCCGAATTTGATAGTTGGCTACAATGTTAAACTATAAATTTTTTTGTTTATATAGAATGTAATTTAAAATTTTACAAGAACATATACTAAACCTTTAACTTTGTTAATGAGTCACAATATTCAGATTTTATATTTTATTCGATTTCATTGTAAACACTATCGTCTATCTTTTTTGTTTTTATTTTTGTGAGTATTAAAATGTGACAAGTATCATACTTGAATACACATTATTACTAAAAACATTCCATGTATTTTATTTTATGCATAAAAAGAAACCAAAAGTTAATAAAACTACATACTACACGCCACAAAAACTGATAAAAATATTTCACTGATTGTGTGATTGTATTGTTTCAAAATTAAATTTTACTATTTGACACTGTCCTATTATTAAAATAATTAGATTAAAAAATTAAGTCAGCCGTGCTGAGAGACAAAAATCCTTATATGCCTGTATATCCATGCAATGACCCGTATGGTATCAGATTTTTATTGCTATTATTTACTGAAATGTTCGGTATCGATGAGTTTTATCTAAAAAAAAAATTTAAAGTGAAATTTTTTTTAGAGATAGTAGCTTTAAGTCTAGCAAAAATTGCAACTCTGAGGAGTAGGACATCGTTGGCATAGAGAGGAAGGGAGAGGATTTGTACGACTCTTTGCGGGTTTTAGTCGCGAAGCTTGTTACATTTGGGAACCTCGTTTTTGTATTTCATTTTTTCTAAAGATTTATCGTTAAAGTTAATTATTGAAGTGTGAAGTTTCACTTTTAACTCGCGTGTTTGCCACAAACTATTTATTTCATTATTTCATAGCTACTCTAAAAATTAAAAAAATTAAAAACAATCCCTAGAGACTAAAAAATATGTTATAGTACACAAATGATAAAATCTTTTAAATAGAATTCTTAAAAGTAGGTAATGTATGAATGGTGGTCCGGCGCCAAGGTGCATAGTGTGGAGCTGAAGCTGATGTCCACCATCTTGGGTTGTGACGTCATGACGGCCATATAGAATTACCTTCACATTGTAATGTTACTTAAATATGACACCTATAGTGTATTATATGACACCTCAATTACAGTTTTACATAAATACAAAAAAAATTACCAAAAAATTATAATAATATAATGAAAAATATATAAAAAAACATCCTTATGCCATGAAGTCCTGAGTCATAGGTAGGGGAATGCTGATTTCGCAAAAAGATTTCGAGACTAGATGAAAGTTAAAACACTGTAGCATCGTCTGTGTTTCGTGATTGGGTGAGTTTCTCCCAGGTACACATCGATTGTTACAACACCAATCACAGTGATTCAGTGCGAAAGCAAACGAGTCCTGAGTGGCCCCGGTCAAATAAGGCAACGACTTCTCTCGCAGACGGCCGCCAATCACAAGGAAGGAACCACAGGTGCTGGTATACCTTATTGCAGTCTAATAAGTTTTCAGGTCTTTTCGCGAAAGATACCTGCCCCTAGTCATCGGTTATATTCCCGGTGTTTGCAATAATGGTAAAAAAAAATGGCGACAAAGCCTTCCACCACAGAGACTGCCAGACAACTGACCACCCTACACTATTACTAGAGACCTGCAAAATTGGCGTTTTCGATGGACTTCAGGATATACTGCACATACCTCTGTACACTCGGGAAAATAACGCAAGTTCATTGGCTGCCGACTTGTAAGTCGTCTCAGCTGGTTTGTCTGTGATTCGATCCTTCTTTGGTTGAGGGTTTATAACTGGTTGAGATTCGTCCAGATGAACAGTAAGCCAATAGCAAAATTATCTAAGAGGTCCTATGTGTTTGAATTCTAGCCTATCACCGAATGAATCCTCGAATTTTGCAGGTCTCTAACTATTACCAAGGCATATATATATAACTTTCACATTATTACGTCATGGTGGCCATGTTGTATCCGCCAATTGGTTTTTGTCGACTAGAGTGTGTAAATCATTTTGGTTTATTATTATACCTCCTAGCGTGCAGTACTGTCATTCTAAAGACAAACTACTATCGTAGCATCCGCCATCTTGTCGGCCATCATGACTAACATATTGATATTCTGAAATTTCCATAAAAAAATTCTGAACAAATTACAAAAATCGTTTAAAAAAATTACTCATAAGTAAACTCATTAATTCGATTGTTTTATGTCCTTGGCCTTACCCTTGGTCGATGAGTAAAAAATAGTTTCAGCTGAAAATATTATTAAATATTTATTTAATTAAATACTATGAAAGGTCTCCAAATTGACTTAAAACCCCCTTAATATATAACGGTGTAAGAACATCATTACCCTACTTATATAAATTATTTTAAAAAACATGTATACGAATGAGAGTCTAGAGTAGCACTATGTAAGAACACACCTGCATACTTTGTACCTCAGTGGAATGTCGCGTTTTGAGGTAAATGATAATAGGTTCTAAACCCAATAGCCCCCGACATGTTATAAAAACAATGTTGCAAAACTGAATGTCCCGTCGTATTATGTGTCTGTGACGTCAAACCCCTACAACCAAACAGACATCGGCGAAGTTGCACAACCTCTCCCCCTGACGTCAGGCCACTCTCGGGAGATAGCGATGACGAATAGGGCCGTCAAAGGCTGCCCCGCCAAACCTATGTTGATGAAGTGCGCCTTTGTTCCGCTAACGAGCGAGACTGCCCGATGGCATCGGAAGCCAGCACGTGTATATGCGCCCGGGCTTGGCTCCTAGTCACGGCAGCCAGCACGTGTAACTGCGCCCAGGCTTGGATCCTCGTCACGGCAGCCAGCACGTGTAACTGCGCCCGGGCTTGGCTCCTCGTCACGGCAGCCTGCTCGTGTAACTGCGCCCGGGCTTGGCTCCTAGTCACGGCAGCCGGCACATGTAACTGCGCCCGGGCTTGGCTCCTCGTCACGGCAGCCAGCACGTGTAACTGCGACCGGGCTTGGCTCCTAGTCACGGCAACCGGCACGTGTAACTGCGCCCGGGCTTGGCTCCTCGTCACGGCAGCCTGCTCGTGTAACTGCGCCCGGGCTTGGCTCCCCGTCACCGCAGCCAGCACGTGTAACTGCGCCCGGGCTTGGCTCAAAGTCACGGCAGCCGGCACGTGTAACTGCGCCCGGGCTTGGCTCCTCGTCACGGCAGCCTGCTCGTGTAACTGCGCCCGGGCTTGGCTCCTCGTCATGGTAGCCGGCACGTGTATATGCGCCTGGGGTGGCTCCTAGTCACGGCAGCCGGCACGTGTAACTGCGCCCGGGCTTGGCTCCTCGTCACGGCAGCCGGCACGTGTAAATGCGCCCGGGCTTGGCTCCTCGTCACGGCAGCCTGCTCGTGTAACTGCGCCCGGGCTTGGCTCCTAGTCACGGCAGCCGGCACGTGTAACTGCGCCCAGGCTTGGATCCTCGTCACGGCAGCCAGCACGTGTAACTGCGCCCGGGCTTGGCTCCTCGTCACGGCAGCCTGCTCGTGTAACTGCGCCCGGGCTTGGCTCCTAGTCACGGCAGCCGGCACATGTAACTGCGCCCGGGCTTGGCTCCTCGTCACGGCAGCCAGCACGTGTAACTGCGCCCGGGCATGGCTCCTCGTCACGGCAGCCGGCACGTGTAACTGCGCCCGGGCTTGGCTCCTAGTCACGGCAACCGGCACGTGTAACTGCACCCGGGCTTGGCTCCTCGTCACGGCAGCCTGCTCGTGTAACTGCGCCCGGGCTTGGCTCCCCGTCACCGCAGCCAGCACGTGTAACTGCGCCCGGGCTTGGCTCAAAGTCACGGCAGCCGGCACGTGTAACTGCGCCCGGGCTTGGCTCCTCGTCACGGCAGCCTGCTCGTGTAACTGCGCCCCGGCTTGGCTCCTCGTCATGGTAGCCGGCACGTGTATATGCGCCCGGGGTGGCTCCTAGTCACGGCAACCGGCACGTGTAACTGCGCCCGGGCTTGGCTCCTCGTCACGGCAGCCTGCTCGTGTAACTGCGCCCGGGCTTGGCTCCCCGTCACCGCAGCCAGCACGTGTAACTGCGCCCGGGCTTGGCTCCTAGTCACAGCAGCCGGCACGTGTAACTGCGCCCGGGCTTGGCTCCTAGTCACGGCAGCCAGCACGTGTAACTGCGCCCGGGCTTGGCTCCTCGTCACGGCAGCCTGCTCGTGTAACTGCGCCCGGGCTTGGCTCCTCGTCATGGTAGCCGGCACGTGTATATGCGCCCGGGGTGGCTCCTAGTCACGGCAGCCGGCACGTGTAACTGCGCCCGGGCTTGGCTCCTCGTCACGGCAGCCACCACGTGTAACTGCGCCCGGGCTTGGCTCCTCGTCACGGCAGCCTGCTCGTGTAACTGCGCCCGGGCTTGGCTCCTAGTCACGGCAGCCGGCACATGTAACTGCGCCCGGGCTTGGCTCCTCGTCACGGCAGCCTGCTCGTGTAACTGCGACCGGGCTTGGCTCCTCGTCACGGCAGCCGGCACGTGTAACTGCACCCGGGCTTGGCTCCTCGTCACGGCAGCCTGCTCGTGTAACTGCGCCCTGGCTTGGCTCCTAGTCACGGCAGCCGGCACGTGTAACTGCGCCCGGGCTTGGCTCCTCGTCACGGCAGCCTGCTCGTGTAACTGCGCTCGGGCTAGTCTCCTCGTCACGGCAGCCGGCACGTGTAACTGCGCCCGGGCTTGGCTCCTCGTCACGGCAGCCTGCTCGTGTAACTGCGCCCGGGCTTGGCTCAAAGTCACGGCAGCCGGCACGTGTAACTGCACCCGGGCTTGGCTCCTCGTCACGGCAGCCTGCTCGTGTAACTGCGCCCTGGCTTGGCTCCTCGTCACGGCAGCCGGCACGTGTAACTGCACCCGGGCTTGGCTCCTCGTCACGGCAGCCTGCTCGTGTAACTGCGCTCGGGCTAGTCTCCTCGTCACGGCAGCCGGCACGTGTAACTCCGCCCGGGCTTGGCTCCTCGTCACGGCAGCCTGCTCGTGTAACTGCGCCCGGGCTTGGCTCCTAGTCACGGCAGCCTGCTGGTGTAACTGCGCCCGGGCTTGGCTCCTCGTCACGGCAGCCAGCACGTGTAACTGCGCCCGGACTTGGCACCTAATCACGGCAGCCGGCAAGTGTAACTGCGCCCGGGCTTGGCTCCTCGTCACGGCAGCCAGCACGTGTAACTGCGCCCGGGCTTGGCTCCTCGTCACGGCAGCCAGCACGTGTAACTGCGCCCGTGCTTGGCTCCCCGTCACCGCAGCCAGCACGTGTATATGCGCTTGGCTTGGCTCCTGGTCACGGCAGCCGGCACGTGTAACTGCGCCCGGGCTTGACTCCTCGTCACGGCAGCCAGCACGTGTAACTGCGCCCGGACTTGGTTCCTCGTCACGGCAGCCTGCTCGTGTAACTGCGCCCGGGCTTGGCTCCTAGTCACAGCAGCCGGCACGTGTAACTGCGCCCGGGCTTGGCACCTCGTCACGGCAGCCGGCACGTGTAACTGCGCCCGGGCTTGGCTCCTCGTCACGGCAGTCTGCTCGTGTAACTGCGCCCGGGCTTGACTCCTCGTCACGGCAGCCGGCACGTGTAAATGCGCCCGGGCTTGGCTCCTCGTCACGGCAGCCTGCTCGTGTAACTGCGCCCGGGCTTGGCTCCTAGTCACGGCAGCCTGCTCGTGTAACTGCGCCCGGGCTTGACTCCTAGTCACGGCAGCCTGCTCGTGTAACTGCGCCCGGGCTTGGCTCCTAGTCACGGCAGCCTGCTCGTGTAACTGCGCCCGGGCTTGGCTCCTAGTCACGGCAGCCTGCACATGTAACTGCGCCCGGGCTTGGCTCCTAGTCACGGCAGCCTGCTCGTGTAACTGCGCCCGGGCTTGGCTCCTCGTCACGGCAGCTGGCACGTGTAACTGCGCCCGGGCTAGGCTCCTCGTCACGGCAGCCTGCTCGTGTAACTGCGCCCGGGCTAGGCTCCTCGTCACGGCAGTCGGCACGTGTAACTGCGCCCGGGCTTGGCTCCCCGTCACCGCAGCCATCACGTGTATATGCGCCCGGGCTTGGCTCCTAGTCACGGCAGCCGGCACGTGTAACTGCGCCCGGGCTTGGCTCCTCGTCACGGCAGCCAGCACGTGTAACTGCGCCCGGACTTGGCTCCTCGTCACGGCATCCTGCTCGTGTAACTGCGCCCGGGCTTGGCTCCTAGTCACGGCAGCCGGCACGTGTAACTGCGCCCGGGCTTGGCTCCTCGTCACGGCAGCTAGCACGTGTAACTGCGCCCGGGCTTGGCTCCTCGTCACGGCAGCCAGCACGTGTAACTGCGCCCGGGCTTGGCTTCCCGTCACCGCAGCCAGCACGTGTATATGCGCCCGGGCTTGGCTCCTTGTCACGGCAGCCGGCACATGTAACTGCGCCCGGGCTTGGCTCCTCGTCACGGCAGCCAGCACGTGTAACTGCGCCCGGACTTGGCTCCTCGTCACGGCAGCCTGCACGTGTAACTGCGCCCGGGCTTGGCTCCTCGTCACGGCAGCCGGCACGTGTATATGCGCCCGGGCTTGGCTCCTAGTCACGGCAGCCAACACGTGTAACTGCGCCCGGGCTTGGCTCTTCGTCACGGCAGCCAGCGCGTGTAACTGCGCCCGGGCTTGGCTCCTGTTCACGGAAGCCAGCAAGTGTAAGTGCTCCTGGGCTTGACCCTTGGTCCAGCTGGTTGATAATTCCTCTGGAAACCAGTTGCCAAGAAATAGTTTGTAATAGTACAAAAAGATATGGTTACTTTGTACAAAACAGGCCTTTGGTTATTTTTAATGTAAAAAAATGTGTTTCTTACGAAAATTAGCGCTGAATTCGAAAATTAAATCAGGGTTTCATTTACACATAATTTGACAAAGCATGAAAAAGGTAAATGAGTATTTAACAATGTACCTTTTTTGGTTTTACTATGCTTATTAATGTGTGTTGTAAATATTTTAAAGTTATTCATGTAAGGGTTTACAAATATTTTTAACTATTGGAGTTACCGGGACAACACAAACCACAAATGCCCGGGTAAGAATACAAACCCAGTGCTACTGCGGACAATATTTTGTAGTGATATATATTTTTTTTTTGTGTGTTGAAATGTACTAAATTACATTTGGCGGTATTTTTACATGAATATTTCTGTTCCGTTTTCCATTTGTTTTGAATGATTACGCTATAAAATGCTACCATGACTACACATGTATTTTTCTGCGAAATAACCCGATTCATCATTACATTACAATGATTTGGTGGCCGTTAGAAAGAGAATACACTGCCATATTTTGAACGTGCCATTCAGAACGCGTTTGCTTTCTCACCGGACTGCTATCGTCGGTGCAATTAATGGTCGCCTATGTGTCAGCCAGAAAATATAAGCACGGGACACATCGGCCAAAAATTTGTTTACGAGCAAAAAAACGAGATCAAGATTTTTTTTTCCCATTTTGAAACGTGAATTTAGTTAATGCTTTACCAACAGACCCCCTCCGGTGGCAAGTGTGTGCTGAAAACCCTTGTCAGTAACAATTTTCACACTAAATACTTATCATTTGCAACGAGTGCAATCGCAAACCTTTGAGCAATGAAACTAGAGGCTGACCTGGTATCAACGAGTCTTGTGTTTGTACCTGATGCGTAGTGGTAGGGATGTGAAAAGACGAACACATGTTCAGTATGTGAGGAGTAATTATTTTGTGGTTTATTACAATCCCTGGCTTTGTGGCCGTGTTTGTAGCACTGTAACGGATGTTCTCCTCCAACCCGTTACGTTATTTTTAGCCTTACAGTAATGTATTTTTAAACTGTTTTACTGTGCGGTAACTGTAGATGTTTTACAAAGACAGTTGTGTTCACAGATAATAAATAAACTAAACAGGACATTGTGAAGTCGTCAGTCAGTGCTCTAGGAACACAACGCACGGATATTTAGCCTATCAATGTTTAATCAAGCCTGCGATTTGTATTGTTAGGAACGCGAGAGGTAAGACAGCGATTGGCTCCAGGTTCGGAGCGGGCTGACCACTGACGTCACTCGCTGTCCATTTACGTAAGGCATGCCACGCGTGTCTAGCCGGATTGCAAGGGTCCTAGCTACCCCCATTCCCCCACCGCGGGCTATTATCACCTTTAGCGGCCTGGGAAATCCGGGCTTACGGAGGCCGCCGCTTGGAGTAGCGTAAATAAGCGTCACCATTCTTGATGTTTCGGGCGTCGGTTCGGCCCGGGATGACGCGATACGTCACAGCCGCTCTTGCTGGTGTACTTCAGCAGTGACGCTGGCCTCCGCGGGATCTCCGCGACAGTTCCGAGCGAGTTCCAAGAGTTGGGAGAGTTTCGCGAGTGAAGGGAAGTGCTACATCGGCGAAGAGGGGGAAAGATTCCCTCGAGAGTGGCGCGACGCGGAGCGAAGGGATCGATAGAGTGCGACTGAGTGGCGCGAGACCTTTGAATATATATAGGGTAAATCCAGGAGAGATGCCGCGGCAGGGAAGATGCCGCACCCGTCGTAGTTACTACACTTCCACACAGATCGCAGCACGGGTCGAGCAGAACGTGCGTTTTGTATCCACGAAGCGACGCCATGTTAGTAATCCGGGATAGCTGCTACATTACGCTTGTAACAGTCGATGTTTTATGTAAAGCAAGGGGTTTTGACTCGAAAAACTTCAATGAAGGTATGTGAAAAGCTTTGTTACTACGTGTGTTTATAAGTTTATTTCTTAATATGGTTTTATTAACTTCTATATTGTGTTGTGAATCTTGTGATGTACAAGCATGGTAAAAAAACCGTTTCCTTACTGCAGTTCGTGAGTGCGGCATCTCTCCTTGAACATTTGAAAAGATGCCGCGCAAAAATAAAGGAGAGATGCCGCAGTGTCAAAAGTATATTTCTTAAGTCTATTTACTCACGAATAGCTACAGAATGATTTATTTACAGTATTTTTATGTATATTTGCCGTGGTTTAATAAATTTGAAAACTGTATAATTTTTTGGATTTATAATTACAAAAACTTCATACAAGATACATATGTTATGTCATAATATGTAGATCAAAATAAACGAATTTTATATGCTATAAAATAAAATAGACCAAATTACATTATCACTTATGTATTTAATTTTATTTCAGATAAGGATATAACTTATATCCTAATAAATATTTTGTATTTGTTTCAGGAAAATGCCTAATTGCTACCGAAGGAAGTCAGAACGAGCAAGTTGGTCAGAAGAAACTTTGAAAGAAGCTGTTTCCAGAGTGAAGGCAGGGGACACAGGCAAGAGAGAGGCAGGGCGTTATTATGGCATTCCAGCCCGGACCATATCTCGGAGGATTGAGAGGAACGACTGCACAAAGAAAGGTCTTGGACCAGAAGGTACATTGGATACAGAAAATGAGAAAAGACTTGTTCGTCACATCAAAAATCTTTGCAAAGTTGGATTTGCTCCTGACAGACAAACCGTCCGTGTTTTAGCCTACATGTTCGCAGAAAAATTGAACATTAAACATAAATTTTCTAGGGAATCTCAAATGGCAGGGTATGCTTGGTTGAACTCCTTTCTCAAGAGAAATCCGGAACTAACAATAAGACAAGCCGAAGGTCTTTCTATTGCAAGAGGTGTAGGGATGAATCGTGACGAGACATGCCATTTTTTCAGAATGCTACAGTCAGTGTTAGAGGAGTATAATCTGATGGACAAACCAGGGCACATTTTTAACGTTGACGAATCGGGATTCCCTCTCATTAACAAACCAGGGAAAGTGTTAGCAAGTAAAGGTTCCAGAAATGTCCACACATTGACACCTAAAGAAAGGGGAGAAAACATCACTTTGATAGGATGTTTTAATGCAGAAGGAAGGTACTTACCACCTGTCCTTATAATGAAAGGTGTAAACAAAAAACAGGAGTTCTGTGATGGGCTACCTGCTGGTTCAGATGTGTACATGAATCCAAAATCCTCCTACATAAGTGCTGAATTATTTCTTCGGTGGTTTGTAGAACATTTTGTACCAAGAAAACCAACAGGAAAAACAGTGCTCATTCTCGATGGACATGCTTCTAATGTAAGTGCCCTAGATCTTTTGGAAATCGCTGAAAAGGAAGATGTTGTTATCATGTGTTTGCCCAGCCATACAACTCAAGCACTCCAACCACTAGATCGTTCGTTTTTTGGGCCTTTGAAAGGAATGTACAACAAAGAGGCTAGTATGTGGATGCGAGAGCACCCAAGCCGGAATATAACCAGATACCAAGCTGGGCAGCTCATTGGTAATGCATGGAGAAAAGCTGCCAGTGTTGGTAATGCTGTTTCAGGATTTGAGGCGACTGGGATCTTTCCTTTTAATCCTGATGCGATTCCTGACCATTTCTATTCAATTTCTGATGCATCTTCGGCTTATGTGAAAACGGGATGTAGTCACGCTTCTCCTGAGAATTTTGAAGTACTTGTGGGACATAGGCCTACTAATGCTCATATGTACCAAAATAAGGTTATTCAGTCACAGGAGTCATCTACAGTTCCAATTGAAATCTCATTCCACAGTACAAATCAAAGTAAAACAGATCCTACACCATCCACATCTAAAGAAACTCCAACAAAGCATCTCCATGATATAAGTCCACTCCCACAACTACCTCCTCTTCAGAAAAGAAGATTCAAACAATGTGCACAAATTCTTACCTCAAGAGAAAATTTAGAAAGATTGAAAGAGAAAAAGAAAAACAAACCCATGCCAGCATCACTCGAGATAACCCAACCTGTGACTTCAGCTAAAGGATTGAAGAGAAAGAAAACATCTCGTAAAGAATTTAACAAGAAAAATGAAAGTGTTTCTGTTACTCAAACTGGTAATGACATTGATAATATTTGTTGTGAATGTTGGGAGAACTATTACAAAACTACTTCCAAGGTGGACTGGATTCAGTGCAGCATGTGTGCAAAGTGGCTTCATGAGACGTGTACTTTGTACAACACATTATGTAATGAATGCGGAAGAGAAGAAAAGAGAAAACTTAACTTACAACAAAAAAAAATAAAGTGCGGCATCTATCCTCATTGGTGCGGCATCTCTCCTGTAGGAAGTGTTATGCTGAGAAAAAACAAGCCCCAGAAAACATTCACTTATTTCGAGACATCTTGTAATTACAATAACTATATGTTTTTTTTCTGATAAAGCACAAAATGTAGTCTATGTAACATTGTGTATGTAAAATTTAATTCAATATATTTTTTTCTGTAGATTTTTTTCAAAATGTGCGGCATCTCTCCTGGAATTACCCTATACTGTATAGAAGTCGCCAGCCCAGGTTAAAATTTCTAATACGGTTTTGAGGTAGTTGGTTAATTCACCGCCGCAATCGCCACCATCTCTAGGGCATCGACTTGTGGTGGTCCCTAGCGGACAAGTGTCGAACTCTTCAAACACCCCTTCCCCCTCCCGTTGAACAACCTTGAGCTGCAGTGAATGTTAGGTGGGCGGTGCGGGGAATGACAGCGGGCGACAGTTCTGCGCTCTAACGTGTAAATAACAACTAAGACGATACAGGGCGTTACGGCAGCGCACTGCAGCGGTGAAGTTCCCAAGCTGCTCCTCATACGCTTCTGAAAAACGTAGAGTAAATCCTATCCACTCGCGACGTCTATACAGTATATATATTCGAAGGCGAGACTGTGTGTGGACAGGCGCGAGGTAAGGGGTGAACCACTGTCGAGCCTAGCTACAGTGAGGATTGCGAACTGTGGAACTTGCGAATAAACAATTTTAAGGGCCAGTGATTGGTGATCGGACATTTTTAAGTACAATTGTTATTAGTAATGTAAATATAAGTAATTAATAAAAATGTAATAAAACTTAATGGGGCTATCCCTTACGAACCCAGTTCCCCCACATTATACTCGTAACAGTATTTACTATCATGTCCGTTGTGTGGACTATGTAAATAAAAGTGTTTTAAGGGATGGTAAAACACAACTAGCAAGCGCAAATCATTAAACAATATGTTTTTTTTAACTCAACTGGTAGAATGTTTTCCTCGAAATAGGGAAATTTTTTATTATTCTCTTTTTTTTGACAATTTGTTTTCGAATTTTTTTTCCACAATATCTGGAAATTTTGGCGAATTTTGAAGGTCAGGCTCAAAGTCAAAGTTTATCCAAGATGGCCGCCTTGACGTCAGAATCAAAGATGGCGGACACCAACACCACGCATCATACCAGCTGCCGGAAGAACTATTATATGTAGGTACTACTTGTATAATAAAGTCATAACTTACGTGATTTTTTCTTATGTCTATAAGTGATATCTTCAAGTCCCTACCTTGTAGATGCTGACCTAAAAACAGGTTGAATTCATTCTCCGTGGAAACGCCTCTATCTGTGACAAATCTTTGACATGACAGAATGCTAATCCCTGAGACGGCTTGCGCACTTACTGCACCTAGACGCGGACTGAACCATAAAAATGAACGCAAATTCATTCATTACAGGAGATTCAAGTCCAGAACACCTTGCTCACTAATGGCAGTGAATGATAACTATTTTATAAAAATAAGAGAAAATATACGGTATCAAGCATTTAATTACCTGCGTGACTTTGTAATAAGTTATGCGCTTGTTTTCAGAAAATATCGTGCACGTGGCAGACGAGATATAGATCGATAAAATTTCACAATCCAGCACCTACGCTACTTGTCTCCGATCGATTTATTTGTGCATAAGTTCACGGCCGTGTGGTTGTTCCGTTACTGTATCCGCAGGTAATGGGTTACACAACCTCGAAGCCTCATCGAGTACATGTAGGTAACTACTGAGAACGTAGAAGAAAACAAAGTGTTTGCAGAAAGTAATTGTAGAGACCTGCAAAATTCGCGGATTCATTCGGTGATAGGCTAGAATTCAAACACATATACCTCTTATATAATTTTGCTGTTGGCTTACTGTTCATCTGGACGAATCTGAACCAGTAATAAACCCTCAACCAAAGAAGGATCGAATCACAGACGAACCAGCTGAGACGACTTACAAGTCGGCAGCCAATGAACTTGCGTTATTTGCCCGAGTGCAGTCTATCCTGAAGACCATCGAAACCGCGAATTTTTTTGCAGGCCTCTAGTAATATTTGATGAGTAGAGACCTGCAAAATTCGCGTATTCAGTGACTTCCAGGATAGACTCTACTACACTGTACACACTCGGGCAAATTCCACCTGTTCATTGGCTGCTGACTTGTGAGTGTCTCGACTGGGTGGCCTGTGATTCGACACTTCTATGAGTGAGGGTCTCTAATTGGCCCTCAGTCCTCCAGATTAACAGTGAACCCAATGGCAGAAGCAGCGCTAAGGTATAATTATTTGAATTGTAGCATATCACGAAATGAATCCGCTAATTTTGCAGGTCTCTATTGATGAGTAAACATCTTAGCTCTCGGTATACGGCATTTGGTAGGAGTAATTTCATCAATATGTAACGGAAGTGTGTTAACGGAAATGCGTAATTACGATGCTGCACCTGCGCGGAAGACTGAGAAATCTCGAAAATATGGCGGGCCAGAGTGATTAAATCCGAATTTATTTATATATAAGTTTATTGTTTTCATATGTCACGATTGACTTATTATTTATAATTATTACCATGGCCTAAGTAATATAAGGACCTGCCAGATCCGCGGACTTATTTTTTCTCGTTGACCGCACACGCGTCACGTTGGAGATACTGTAGATGATATTTATTAGCATGGTATCTAACGGAAATTTGAATATTTGAAATGTAAAAATTCCAAATTGTGCGGTGTATGGTTCCCGAATCACAAAAGAAGATCGAAAGAGAACCAAATAAAGTATTACCTATAGTTGACCCGAAAATGAGGATCTAGCTCAGATTTGAGTACATGCGTGTAAATTCAAAGATAAAATTAATTTGAACAATGGTAAATGACAGTATATGTTACTACTCGAGAAATAGTTTGTGAATAGACTTTACAAATAAACACAATAAATTTATATTAAAGTTAAAGCTTTTTGATATGCTTCGGTTTTAAGGAAATATGTTTCATCATTACTACAAGCTGAAAATTTACAAAATTGTCACAACATGTGTGACACCCATCAGCACCAGAATCTTCTACTTATAAATGCCCAACCAACAAACACAAATTTCTGTGTGTTTAAAAAAACACCACATATAATCATACTATCTATTTTGTACATGTACAATGTAACTTTTAAGGGATTAATCCAATTATTAGGCACAATTATCAAAAGTTAAAATCAAATTACTAATAGTTATATCGTTGTTTTTTTATTTGCTTCTTAACACTTATGTTGATTTTAATGTATCATAAAATAATTTTCAAACACAAAATAACTACAGTATAAATAACAAGTAGTCAATAGATTTTATTTTATTTACTCAAATATGCTTTTATAACGAAAGAAGCTAATGTGAGAAAATTTCTCACGCATGACCAATGGTGTAACAGTATAATATGGGTATCTGCATGAGTTTTTCAGTTTCCATTAATGATTATTTAATCCTTCAACCATATGTGCATGACCAATAATTATGTGGCCACCAAAGTACAGCTATGAAAAAAATTATGTTGAAATACAAACTAAAGCTGATTAATATTCTGAATTCTTTAAAATGCTTTTAAGAGGATACACAATGTTTCCACCCTATTCAAGTTCTAGGCAAAACTATGGGATTGAAGAACTGAAAATAATGAAAAATTACATTTTTTTTTCTGTGAATCCCATATGCAGTCAATTCCCCAGGACATAGAATGTTTAATATATACATATTTACTTACAAAAATGAATAATTACTATTAACTTAAATTTAAAATTCAGTATCATAGGTTACGTAAATTAATTTTAATCATTTGATTGTACATAATATGTGTGAATAAATGAATTTTAAAATGTATAGAGCCAATAACTACACAGTTCAAGCAAAATATGTGTTTCAACTATACTTAAACCACATAGAGAAAAAGGTTTTTTTGAATCAAACAAATATTTGTTTATATATGGCGAAACAAATATTTACTTAATGGAACTAAATATTTTGTTAGTTTAACCAAACTCGGCAAGTATCAAAAATTATTTGAGTTGACAAAATCATTTTTTTTGGGTCAACAGAATCTTTCCTACTACAAAATATTTGTTTGAATTAACAAAATATATTTATTTCACCATATATAAATAATTATTTTGTTGAGGCAAACAAACCTTTCTCTCAGTGCATGCTGAAATTAAACTTATATTTCATACG
Source organism: Bacillus rossius redtenbacheri (assembly GCF_032445375.1). Taxonomy (NCBI): domain Eukaryota; kingdom Metazoa; phylum Arthropoda; class Insecta; order Phasmatodea; family Bacillidae; genus Bacillus; species Bacillus rossius. Next base: position 37,858,002 of record NC_086339.1, read on the forward strand.
AGCAAATTCAGGATGTTACATCTGAAATAACCTCGAGCCATTTCCTAAGTAAATTTTGGAAGTGAAAATTTCATGACCGCGGAATTATGTGTTCCGTATATTATATTCATTAGACCGAGGCTTTTCTTGGCATAGGCGCTGGACATGTGCTCCTTAGCGTCGCTGCTGGTAAGCCGTGGAGCGAATTGCGGTCGACCGGCGAGAAAACTCGTTTTTCCTCCATCTATTTCATATCACAAGTGGGCTCTAAGCTCCCGCGCTAAGCCCCTCCGTCGAATGATTAGTGGTCCGGGTGCGTGGGCGAATTAGATCGGCCACACGCAGTGGTGGTACCTTCATATTTCACACGCGATAGCAATCTGTGAATGCCGAGCGATTTCTGGAAATCAAGGCACACGCTTAAATCAAATTTTTACTCAAATTGTACTCTTGTTTGTTTGATAAACGCGTCTGAAAATAAAAATTACTGCTCCATGTTTAACGTAAATTGATTTAATTCCGGGCTGTTATAATCTTGTATGTATTGAGTTGCTACAAACAAAACTCTTTTATTTTATAAAAGGTTTTCTTAGCTGGCGATAAAGAGAACTCTGAGTTCAACAAAGATCACCTTTGGACTACAATATTAATTTTATTTTTTAAATTCCAAATGAGCCTTGTAAATCTGTCTAAATTTATAAAAATATTATAGTTTGCTTCATTGTTGCCAAAATAATTAAACCCAAAATATTTTAATTAATTGTGTGTTATTAAAGTCAAGAATAAATATAAAATATTAAAAAGTCCCTACCCATCTGCAATATGCATAGTAAGAAAATCTCTGATTAATAAATAACTAGAATTATGAAGACACTTTAGGTTATCTACACGCTATCATCGCATTAAAATTGCAATATAAAATGTAGTTACAACATTAATAATTATGTTTGTTTGAGTTAAGAGAGTCTTCAGTTCTTTAGATAACACTTTTAAGAGACCTTAATTTTTTATAACCACCTGGTAAAATGTATCTAGAACAGTATGTAAACAACGATTAAAGTTCATGAAATGGAGGGATATAATTTACTACTTATAAACACGAAGTCTTGACCGTAGGTATATTTTTCTCAGAAATATAATAAATTGTAATTTCAGTTTTAATAAGCTAATGTTCTGGACTAGTTTTTGCTTCAATTTTTACCAAAAAATGTTTTAAATGATTTTATTTTACTTGCAATGTGTTTGTGTAAATGTAATTAATATCTATATATTATGTGTATAAGATAATTATATACACTTATACATAATGAAAAATTATGCAGATGAATTCATGATCATGTCAACGTAGTGTACATAAATTTAAAATTAAATATCTCAACGTTTTGCCAAAACAACCAATCTTTATTACTTTTCCAAGTTTTTTTTAACTCTTTAGGTGCCAATTAATTGATTTACCACCGGGCAAAAGACCGTGTGTTTGGTATTTTAATCTTAGACAAGAGTTCAAAGTAAGTCTCTTAGTTATATTTCCGATTAGGGTTTCGTCGTCAAAATTTTGAAATGTTTAAATGGCTAAATACAATTTTATTTTGTTTCTAAAAAAAATATCCTTTAATGAATTAGTCAGTAATTTGCATTGCCAATAAAGCAAAAAAATAAAAGAGTTACAGTTAATTATTCAATTTGATTCTCCTAACATGTATTCAATAAATACGTTAAAAAAATTGCAACTTGGGCAGCTAATTATGAGAAAAGTATTATTTATAAATAAAGAGAGAGTAAACTTCAAGGACATTTTGTAAAATTAAAGCGACTCAAAATGTCTGCAAGTTCAGCGGAGTTCAATGTAAATATATAAAAAAATTATAACAACCTAGATGTGGACATGCCTTCTTAAAAGTGGGTGTTTCTTGATGCGTTCGCCAGCGCGCGTCACGGAGCTCGCTAGAGGAGTCAGCTACTCACCAAGGTTTCCTACTGTCTCTCTAAACTAGCCGGCTACTATTCCCAACCCTGGCTGCTTCGTTTTTTATTTTGCCCGTGCGTCCTTGGCCACGAGAGCGAATGCCTGCGCCCCCCCCCTCCCCCCCCCCCGGCCCGCTGCGCCGCGAACGCCTTCACGGGCCAATTTGTCCGCGAGGAGTACTGCGGGCCCCCTGCGGCATGCGGCGAGACGTCTCCACTCCCGCCCGTCTCACGGGCCGGCGGGTCTGTCGTGACAGGCTCCACCTGCCTCCGGGTCCCGGCGAGCGGGGTCGAAAGGGGCACGAGGAAAAAAAAATTACGGGAGAACCAATCTAATGGGCCACGTGTTTGGACGTGAATACGTCTTTAAAAATTGCTTCCATAGTGGGAGGCAATTAAAAAAAAAATCTGTTGTCTGTAAAGTCGGTTTACGGACGATAGTTTAACGTGACAACGTCATAACAAAACATTGATGAAATTATTGCATACTTTTATGAATAAAATTGAATAATTTTTATTTAAATAATAAGAGAATAAATACTTGAAATTATACTAGTGATCAGATTTTTAAAATTGCAGAATAATTAACCTTTATTGAAAAAATTGTTGTTGTAATAAGCAATGAAAACCACTTTAACTTTTCACTTCACTTTATAACCAGTCGACGAAAAAGTTCACGTGTAGATGTATTAAGTTGTGTGCTGCCGCTGTCTTTCTTCTCCTCAGACGCATAGGCCAATCGAGTGGAAGAGAGATAGATGCGGCGCAAGCGTACAATGAGCGAAACGGGACACAGCGTAACGGAACAATGTGCGTAACGGGACACTTTTTTGTGCGTGCAGCCGGCGTTCATCGATTTATTAGACGTTGTCACGTGAAAAACGAATGATAAGCAAAATCGGGGGATACAGTTTGGTGTTGCTGCTACATATCTATCATCTCCATCTAAAATATAATTACGCCACTGGATAGCTAAAGGATCAAATAATTCGTTACGCTAAATGAGGACTGTGACGCATCGCGCGCGGTGGAGGGGGGAAGTACCGCCATTTTGAGGTCATTTTGCTGCCTTTCGAGATTTACATTTAGTAGGTTTATAACTTTTGACTCGAAAAAGCTACGACGTTCGTTTAGGTTTCAATCGTAAGATCTCGTCAAAATATATCGATTGTTTATATAAAACATTAGTGTTAACTAGTTACAGTGAATATATATAATGTTAAAATAAAAATATTACCTGTAATGTACACGTATTCGGCTTATCACATCGCTCCGAAGAAGACCACAGATCGTCACGCTGCCGCCATCGCCCACGACGCCCGGGACTTCGCTGCAACACGACGCTGCCGACTTTGAAAAATCCGCAACCGAGGCAGAAGGGAATCGCTGCTCCGCCACGAGAGACAGTCACCCTGCATCCAGAGGCACCAACCAGACTCTGCCTGCGGAGGCCGCGCCGTCACCTCCGGAGTCTATCACCTCCATCCGCACTCAAGGTGGGACTTAGCCGAAATCCAACAAAGCCGTAAGTGGAACTTTAACTTTTCACACTGGATCGGGACTTAGCCGCAGACGTCGGAAACGGACTTAACCTCAGACGCCACGACTCGCCACCAATACTCGCCAGGAGCGAGTAGGAACTCGCTCGGCGAGTAATTTTGAGAAAAGCTGCTAATCAAATTTGAAGTCCTCAGGGGTGGGCGAATACCCCCTGAAAGAAAATATGGAAGGGAGCAGACTTTTGATTAGGGACACTCGCTCAGCGAGTGGCGAAGGAGCGAGTCGGCGTAACGAGAGTGGAAGTCGACATCTACATCGTCCGCATACGGCGAAGAGGGGTTTATAGGCAGCGTTGGCGAACTTACCCGGAATTGTCTTTGTTCATAGAGTAGTAAATTGATAGAGACAGGACTGAGACGCCGGATAACCGAATCTATAAAGACGACGAGTTGCCCGCACCTCAATAAGGTGTAGGCGAAAGCGCCACTAGGGATCTGACTAAAATGTTTATTATATAAATGGAGGGCGGAACCAAACTCGCGGCGTTGGTCTAAATATAAGTCAAGTGTATGTTTTGAATTGTGTGTCAGATAAAGATTGTGTGTAATTGAGTAAAGTTAAGTCTAGTTTGCAATTTTGGAAGTATCAGTAAATTAATTCAAAGTAAATAGAATACAAAATTACATTGTTTGTTGCCATAGCTAACATAATCTCTAAATGTCAGGGTTATTATTTGTTCTGCCTTAGTATTCGTTGCATCAAAGTAAAATTGTGTAATTTTTGTTCACAGAGATCGTCAGCCATTTGCAGTTAACCTGTTTCGGCTATTGAAGCAAACGGCGACGTATCAGTACCGAGTTTGCATGTTTGTCGTGTGCTATATTATAAACAATAAAAGCGTCTTGTACACAAAACTGTTTAAGTTTCTTTGCAAGATAAAAACCCACCCTATTTCCCTTGGCAACTCTGTTCGAGTCGCTGTAGGAGATAACAAGCTGTGTTTTCAGACTTAGTAGCATTGTCCGTGTTTCGTGATTGGCTGTGTTCTGTTTCAGGTTCACGTCTGATGTCAGCCCACCAATCACCAGCCATCTGGCGCTGAAAGTAAAACGAGTGTGGAACGACCCCGGACAAAAAGGGCGATGCCTCCTCTGGTAGACGGTCGTCAAATTTCAACGAGAACAATCGCTAGCGCGTGCCTCTCTTACTGCAGTCTGGTGAGTGATCAGATTTCTTTTGCGGATATTACGTGCCCCTAAAAATTAATTATTAACTTATTTACTAATGAATTCATGTAATATTCATATTTTGTCGACGTGGTAGCACGCAGCGACGCTCTAACGACAACTAACAGAACAACGAAGTCGTCTTCCCTTACTAAAGTGACAACAAAGGGGAGACAATCCCGTATCGACTGAACCAATCACAGGACAGGATCCAGAAAAATGACCATATATGGAGAAATACTGGAAAAAAACTTCCCCCCCTGGGAAGACACATCACACTGTCTCAAGGCTCACTCTGATTGGCTGGCCAGGCAGCGCCCAGCGATAGTTCTAGTTCATATTACATTTTGAAATTATTTTTTCATACGAAATTAAAGTTAATTTACAGTAACTTCGCCACGAAATTAAACATTAAAACTTAAAACTGGGCCACTCAATTATCACAATATGAAGGTACAGCTTCGCAGCTATTAAACCCATCGTTTTTAACAAATGTCCCGTCAAAACCCTAAAATATCCTATAATCAAAACTGGAGGTTATGGGTCGCATTCCGCGGCCTGATACTCATTTGCGGGCCTCGGGGTTCGATGCCAAGTACAGGTCCTTAAGGCCCACCATGGCTATGATGAGATCCCTGTCAGCCAAGCATAAATGACTGCTGGGGATTGCTTCATTAAGTGAGTACTCTGAGCCAGCCTAATTCTAGTTCATTGCGGCGCAGTATTGTGTTTACGCGCTGGGTTTTTTCCCACTCAATTGAGGCGTGAAAATAACTTACTGGTGCCAGAGTATCATCGCACCCGTGTCTTTCTTTCTTTGAAAGCTTATAGAATGTTCTAGTATGTTAGAGTCTTACTGCCCAGAATATGCTTTAAAATTTGACAAACGTAATTAATAAACATATTGAGTTTTAACTGACCAAACAAATTAGAGAGAGAAAAAAAGTAATAAAACACTACCTTCAGCTTTATGTAAAACCTAACCAAAATTAATAATTAATGTTTAAGCACAAACAAAATGACTTAACTGTCTATACATAATAGAAGGAACATTAGAACAAAACAATTATGAAACATTAAGAAAACATCCAAACATTCTCAGTTCGTTTTTTTTTTTTTAGTAGCAGGGGGCAGGAATTACAGGCCATCAGCGTTTTTCTGATAAAAATCACTGTCTTCTTTCATTGGTCGATAGCAAGGTCACATTCTTTAACGGGTTATAGCGAATGGGTAACTATTTCTTCCCCTTGTTAATCACTGGTTCAGGGTCGTCAAAAGCACTGCAGTAGAGTCACAAACGTGAAGTAGATGTATATTTGCTGCAAGTCTACTGTATTCCCCTACGAATCAGCGAAATTACTGTTGTCTGCAATCAACTGTTATTCTTTTTACGCTATTAATTGTAAAAAAATGTGGACGTGATTTATTTGTTTTAAGGCGAACCAAGGACGCGATATATTGCAGCACGTGTTTCCTCATTGGCCGATTTAATTGCGTGATAGCTTCTTTCATCGATAAGAGCCAATAAGAAACCATCTCTAATGATCGTTTGCTTGCTCGATTTTTACCATCAACCCCGGGAGTAAAAGAATATACATATGTATTTTTTCAGAGCTACTGCATACTCTTTCCGATGTAAGATAGCACAAGAAAAAGTATCTCTGAGGTTTTTTTTTCCTTTCATCTGCATTGTGCTTGAAATGCTAATTTATAATTGCTTTTTCATTATTCTGCTATTGGAGAAACATTGTTAATTTATAGAAACCTGCCAATATTGCATTATTTTCTGGCCCTAAGCTGAAATCCACACGTGTGAACATAAATAGGTTGATGTCTTCATATTATTATCTGCTGTATCAGGCTGAGTTCGAGTGGCTTCAATGAACCTTGTATTGCAGTTATTTTTTCTTGTATTTCAGGCTTAGTCAAAATACACGTTAGTCAATTTTAATTATTTCAAATGTGAATTGGTAGAGGCAGTAATGTTTCGCAAATAGATTTCCAGACCAATTGTCTGTCAAAACACTTTAGTATATTCTGTGCTATTAGAGCTTTAAATTTAATATTGCTTGTTCAAAATTACACAAACCTCGTATGTGTATTATTATCACAACATAACATGTTATTTTACGTTGTGTTAATAACAGTTAACTAGGACATTGTTGGTGCAAAACTATCAAAGAACTTGTTTATTTACAACATGCCATTTGTGTACTTTTACACCAATTAAAAATCTTTTAATTATAAACCTACATTTGAGTAAAATTACACGATTTAGGCCTAATTTTAATTTTGCACATAAAAAAATGTGTACAAGTACACAAACTGTATGTTTTTTTTTCCCCTTCAAATAACACGAACAAAATGTAAAAATACACTAACACAGAATAAGTAATTATACAAAAAGAATTCACGTTGAATATCACGCAGATTTTTTTAGCTTGATTTGCTGATCAGTGGTTGACGTCAAGGGGCCCGCCTCGTCAGAGGTGTATGTGTGTCGGTGAGGCGGGATGATAAGCGCGACGCTCGCTGGTGCTTCTAGCGCGGTGTCGCCTCTGGACTGGCGCGCAGTCTTCTCGTCGTCCATGGGACAACTGTGAAATTTTAGCGGTGACCGTAACATTATATGGCCGAGAAATGAAGATAAAGGGGTAATGCAAGTCCCTTAAGTGCTTTCAAGAATCTGTACCGGTTGTTTTACGCCTAAAAATTACTCTGAAAACGTGCGTTTTAGCCATTTTAAATCTTCTAAAATTACATTTTAAAAAGTACTTTTCAGCCCTCAGCGAACTCTTAAATGCTTTTCGTAAGCAGACCCCATTCGGATATCATGAGTAGTTATCAAATCTCGTTTTTCCTGAAGCTCTGCACACCGTATGTGTGTCCGGGTAGGCGGACCGAAGTTATAAGAAGTTATTGATACTTCGATGAAGGCAGAAAGTTGTTTTTGGCTAAGCAGAACGAGCTGTCATAACGCATGGAACAACAAAATATACAGCAAGTGACTCATTCATGTAGAGAATGATGATGCATCGGTCAAGAATTCTTGGGTTTTTAAATACGTTTTATTTTTAATATACATATTAAAGCTTTTTTTAATCATTATTTTTTTTATTTCACATAAACATCACTCCCCCCTTCCCCCCGGGCCAATGAAATAAACTCCCGCCCCCGCCGCAGTAGACGGTGTCTGCTCGCTTCTGTTCGACGCGGCGACGGCGCTGATGGCATCTCGCGGGCGGCCGCGCGACGCGAACAGGTCGGGGGCAGACTCCGGGTCCAGCAGCACGCGCGCCGCGAACAGGAGAAAGCGAGGTCGCCCCCGGCAGGTGTGCGAGGGCGTGGCGACCAGCTACCCCCCCCCACCCCCTCACCCAACAATGACCCCCTCGGGGGAACACCTCGTGAATACACTTTCTTCGCTTCGCGTGCGGAGAAAAAAAAAACATCCAAATGAACACGTTTGCTCGAATCAATCCAGTATCAACGGTAGTTACAACCTCTATTCCGTCTGCGAATTCAATTTTTTTTAAAACTCCAGGCTAGACTCAACTTTCCCTTTACACACGTTGTTCTTTTAATGATTCTTGCAACGGTGAAGATTGATTCAAGTTGTAGTTTTGGACACACGCCATTGCTGATTTCACTGTAGGTCACAAGAAACCTCAATGATGGACAAGAAACCTCAATATAAATAAGCAAACACACAAATGACAAACTAAAATCTGGCGATGTCAAAAAAATTGTACAGGAAATAATGTAGAAGGAACTTGTCAAACAAGTATTACAGCATACGCGAACACAGTGGGCAACAGGCAACAAGCACAGTAAATACAGAAAAAACGACCTTGACAACATAACGACAAACAGAATAACCCACGATGATACTAAACAAATCAAATGGACAAAAAAAGCGACAACACAGAGACGCACAAGCGAACCCAGCGATGTGACAAACCAGATATTCTGGACACCAATAAGAAGAGACAAACAGTAGGATTACTTAGACAACGATTGCGATGTTTCGGTACCTGAGATCGGTTCTCGTTCTTAGTCACAAACAGTCTCTGAAAATAGTGAAGATTTTTTTTTTTAATTCTCATTTAGCCGACAATTATTTCAGTTTCTTTGGAGACCAAGACGTGATTGGGTAACCACTTATGTCCCCTGTTTACAACTGGTTTAAGGTCATCAACAGAACTGGATAACAATCATAAACATTAATATGTATTTGTGCTTTAAGCCTATTTTGCTGCGCAATGAATCCACGAAGTAACTCTGGTTCTAACGCAAGTAAGTGTCTGTAAAACTCGCGTTGCATTTTGAAGCAACAGTAGAATCCATAAACTGTATTATTTGTTTGTAAATGGGAAAAAAATATTCATGCAAAATTACAGATATTTGCAAATGTGTACATTTATATGAAAATCAACTGCGAAAGCAGCTACGTAGACTATTGATACATTTGAATATCAGTCCGAAATTTAAACGTTAGGTAGGTATAATGAAAAGGCTCCGATAAACAGAAAAGACATGGAAAAAAAAAAACAACTTAAACCCGACTTTGGACCTGATTTTCGGCAAGGAATTCTATTAAAATACCTCCCGTCTTGTTAAAATTAATTAAACATCTAATACTTTAAAGTTTTCCTTTCGCTTTGTGAACTTCGGCAACCGCCATCCACCACAGATGGCAGCACCGTGATTACACATTTCCGTTTCCACGCAACTTCCGATACACTTACGAAATTACTCCTACCAAATGCCATATACCGAGAGCTAAGATGTTACGACATAAAAAATTCCATATGACTGTTTCGAACTTTATCTGCAGACAGGAGGAGCAACAGAAATCTTGGAGCATCACATTGCTGCGGCGCTGGAGGTTCGAGAAGGGAAGACGGAGGGGTGAATGGAGGAAGCAGATATGCATCTGGAAGTGAGACGTGGGAGATCAGTATCGCTGATAAGTGGCGAGAGGCGGAGCTGGACCAGTCAGATAACACCGGGACCACTTCTTCAGCCGCTGAGTCCGAGGCACCGGAAGGAAAGCTCCGTGACTCTTTTCGCTCTTCCCACCCGCCGCAGCTTGTACCAGGAAGTTCCCCGTGGGTTCTATACGCACTCAAAGGGACAAGAATCCTCAACAATCCAGCTTTCGATATTTCATGTTTTTACGCATTACTTTGTATAAACTCACATTATAACTATATTTAAATATTTCTTAAACACGTTTTCTACCAAACTTTCCATTATGTTATGGGTAGGGGCATGCATATTTCACGAAAAGATTCCACGATTAGCTGAAAGTTAAAACACTGTAGCATCATCTGTGTTTCGTGTTTGGGTGGGTTTATTTCAGTTCCACGTCGATTGTTACAACACCAATCACAGCAATTCAGCGCGGAAGCAACTGCGTCCTGAGTGGCCCGGACAAATAATGCAACGACATCTCTCGCAGACGGCCGCCAATCAAAATGAAGAAATCGCAGATGCGGATATACCTTGTTGCAGTCTAACAGGCGTTCAGATTTATTCGCGAAAAATGCCTGCCCCTAGTTATGGGTTTGATAGACTTAATGTTTGAACTGAAAGTCTGTATCGGGATGTGCTGAAGCTTGAAATCGTGTGGTATAATATTTTGGGTTAACATTTCGAATGTATCCTCGGCGTTAAAAACTATTTAATTTAAGTATCTACACCATTTAAAAGCTTTGAAAAACTCAAGTTTCTATTATATTTCGAATACCTAGTTTTGTTTAATTAAGTATATTCAACAAATAATGAGTTTTAAGACCAACTATACATCCAAAACTGTATAACCGCATTATTTCATGCTTTTTGTGCATGCTGAAGCTAAAATTAAAAATTTTCATTTAAGTTTATAAAAAACACTTAATAGGGAATTGTTTAGTAGAAAAGAAACTCTTAGAAAGAAACATATGGTTATATTTTGAATTTATTTCAAATCGTGTGCGAAAACATCAAATAATAGACGCAATTTAATTTAGGATACAACCTTTCTCCTTAACTCCGGGCATACAAACCTTATAATATTCACAAGAACGCAAGAAGTTAAATTACCACTTGCACCCATCAGGGATCAAACCCAATAACTACCAGACGCTATTTTGTGAAACGATTTCTGACGCCAGTAGGTTGCGGACGGTGCAGAGAACTGGCGGGCCGCGGGCTCCACGTGGTGGCGTGCGGCTCAGGTTGAACCCCGCCATGCTGCAGGGATAGGCGGGTCGCGGTGGTAGGGTCCCGCCTGCGCCTGACGCCATCCGACCTGGGGAGAGGGCAACACAACGGGGTTTGAGGTTATTGTGCACCGCGCCACGCGCCATCGTCGCAAGAAAATTGTGTTCTTTTAAGTACGTATTATTTTAATTAATTGTGTAAATCAGTATTGTCAAACAGTGTTATATGAGTATTGTTTTAACCGTGTAACTAAATATTTTTTGTTGGTGTAATTCTTTTCGCGCTTTAGTTTGTCAGGGAAATTATTTTTCACATATTATTATTTGACTAACTATATCACACACCGTATTATAATTATTAGCCCACGAGCGTCTAAAATGTTGAGTTCAACTAAGAATAAGTTAGTTAAAAAAAAATGTTTCTAGGTATCCCGTGCGTAGAATATTGATTGTTTTTATTTTCACTTTGTGGCAATATGGCTATAATGTAAATACTTACTGTGAGGTCCGTGCCGTTTATTTATCGCGTCGTGGAGCGGCGGACATGTTACTCATTGTTCATTCATTCCAGGACAGGATATTATAAATGCCTATGAAAGCATTGCGGTATGTCTATGTAGCCTTTCGGCAGAATCTGTTGCTCTATAATTTAATGATAAGGTGATATTTGCTGACCAAACAAAATCAGCCTAGAAAATAAATATCTATCACATCTAATCTATACATAATAAAAAAATAAATTAATAACTATTTCATTATAATCAATCCTAGCTTTGATATTTACTAAAATAATTTCTTTATGGTTTAATGATTTCAACCGTGAGTAATATTTATTGTTAATTAATCAATATTGATTTATCAATAATTTTATCATGACCTGTTATTTTGAAGTGAATAGTAAGTCTGTTCATTTATGTTTATTTATTTATATTTGAAACAAGTTAATAATAATTACATAAAGTAAGGGTTCTTAAATACTTGAAAAAGAAATGAAAGCCAAAATTCCCGCGATATGTTATCTTGTTATTAAATTGTATAAATTGTTTGGCTGATTTATATTATAAATATGGTTGGGAATAAAAATCTATAGAATTTGGGTTACATTTTAAAATGTGTATAAATTGTAGTTAGAATGGTTTTAGTGCTACAGTTGGAGTTCTGAAAATCTTAATGTAACATTTTAAGTTGCCATTACTTCAACAGTGTGTAATATTAATTGTTAATAATCGCTATTGGTTGATCAATAATTATTGATATCCTGAGCATTTATTTTGTAATGAGTAATAATTTTGTTAATTCATGTTTATTCAGAAAAAAAATATTCTTTGTTTTTTTCTCTCGCTGCCGTTTCACCTCATACGATATACGTACTTACGAGTCGAGGTTTGAATTGCCAAATAAGTTTCACTTTTATCACATGTACTGAGTTACACGCGCTCTTTTATTTTTATTTTAATCTTTAAACAACCAACTCATGTAATATTTCCATAAAAAAAAAACTATCAACGTAAATGAATGTGCTACTTAATAACACTGTCATAGTCTCGACGTTACTACTGGTCATTCAATGTCGTGATAAATCTGTTTACAAATGTTGAAAAAATCTTCGAAATTTTGCACAGCAATGACATGATTCTTACGTTGCACTCCGACGCACCAAACCAAAGACCAAGTTCCACCGTGCGTGGGGGAAAAAAAAATCGAAGAACAAACTCCTGAATTCTTGGTACACGAGAATTGCAGGAAACAAAAAGACTGACGATGGAATAGCGGTCTCTAGATTAGCAATTACTAGAGACCTGCAAAATTCGCGGTTTAATTCGGTGATAGGCTAGAACTCAAACACATATACCTCTTAGATAATTTTGCTATTGGCTTACTATTTTATCTGGACGAATCTCAACCAGTTACAAACCCTCAACCACAAAGAAGGATCGAATCACAGACAAACCAGCTGAGACGACTTACAAATCGGCAGCCAATGAACTTGCGTTATTTTCCCGAGTGTACAGGGGTATGTGCAGTCTATCCTGAAGGCCATCGAAACCGCGAATTTTGCAGGCCTCTAGCAATTACAGGAAAATTTTTAATCGAACTACGTGTCCCCCTGACTGTTCGCTGATGTTTGTTGGGTACTGGAAACAGTTCCCTGTCGACAGAATGTTCGCCGGTCGGCCACGACTCGGAACACGCGGCCATCATCGAGCAGCGCCGGTGTCTCGGCTGGAGAAAGCAGGAAGGGCGTCCAGGCTGCGGAGGTAATGAGTCCGCCGACAATGGGCGGTGATTAAGCCGGAGTTTAGCGCGGGCCGCGACCTCTGGAACAGGCGCGGACCCCCTGCAGCGCCGGCGCTCTGGGTACTCAGGTTCCTCGTCTGTTCGAGAACGAGAGCATTCAAGTCCCCTGGACGTGGGCTCATCGACTCGTCGTCAACGACACCTTTAGAGTCCATGGATAACAGATTATTGACTCGTTTGATCACGATGACGTTATAATCATAGGCGTGCGCACGGTAGGTGCCACAGGTGCCTTGGCACCACCATTAGGGTTAAAGTTATTTTGTTTTTTACAAGCAGAAATAATACATACTTACAAAAATCCGTATTATTTCCAAAAAAAATATGTTTTCCAATCGTGTCGAGTTACAGATGTGTGCTCACAACACTATCAGTATATCAATTATCAATCGAACCAACTATACACACGGAAACAAGCCAGTTTCAATTACTTGTGTTGTACACGGGGGCCGCGGCTACGAAACTTTTGAAATGTAAATACTTCTCATTGTTCTCCTCGAATTACATAGAATGCGCGCTCGGTGTCCACTGTTCACTCCACTCGGCAGGCGCACAGAATAATAGCCACCGTCCGCCAGGGTTTATTTAAAAAAAGAGAGAGTTTAGTTAGTTAAAAGGGTAGGCTTACTCGATAACTTATATGCAGTCGCCAACAAAACATTTTTGTTGTATTCCAAAAGTTAAAACTTTTGCCCACTCTTGTTTGTGTATTTTTATTATTTTAATATTTTACATTTTTTTTAGGTATGTTACAAAAACTCCCTTCATTTGTTGATTTTAAAACTTAACATTTGAGAATGTTTTTTCTAGCATTTATTTGACGTCTTCAGAAAACATATAAGTACGGTTTTTCAAAGCCACCAGCATGAATTCCGTGCAAACAATTTGTGCAATTTACTTTATGGCTCAACAAAACTTAAAACTGTAAATAGTTTAGAAGTTTTCCTGGTGATTATAACGTTCAAAGCCATAATTTGTCATAAAAAATGTTAAAATTTTTACATCTGTGTATTTAATGTTTTTGTTCGGAAACACCTTAAATAGCACCATTTTGCGCTTTCAAATCAAAATTTTCCCGGGGGAGGACCCCCGGACCCCCCGCTTTAGGCTCGAGTCCGTGAATGACAGGGCTGTTGTGTAATATGTAGGGACCGGAAACATTCGCGGATTCAATGACCTCTAGGATAGCCTCCATTATCCTTTGCATTTCTCAAGTAAACACGTGTGTTCATTGGGTACTAAATTGTGAGGCATCTCCACTGGGTAGCTTGTGATTCGACGCTTCTTTGGTCGATTGTCTCTCATTGGCCCAGAGAGCTCCAGTTAAACTGCGAGCCAATAGCAGAACCAGCAGAATTGTACACATGTTTGAATTTCAGCCTATCACAAAATGAATCTGCGAATTTTTCCGGTCTCTAGGAATCTGGCACCACCAATACTGAAGTCCTGCGCACGCGTATGGTTATAATAAATGGATAAGGGCTTATCGACTCGTCGACAACGACACATTTAGAGTCAATGGATAACAGATTATTGACTCGTTTTATCACGATGACGTTAGAATAAATGGATAAGGGGCTTATCGACTCGTCGAAAACGAATGCATTGGATTCCATCAGTAAAGGGTTTATTGAATAGTCGACTACGAAGTAATTAAGAGACAACGGTTTATCGACTCATCGACAACGAAGTCGTATTTCATCGATAAGGGTTTATTGAATAGTCGACTACGAAGTAATTAAGAGTTAATGGACAACGGTTTATCGACTCAACGACAACGAAGTAGTTGTATTACATCGATAAGGATCTGTCGAATATGCGACCACGAAGTAATTAAGAGTTAATGGATAATGGCTGATCGACTCGACGACCACGAGAACGTTAAGAGTCAAAGAAAATGGCTTATCGACTTGTCAACAAAAAGGTAATTAGAGTCAATGGAAGGGGCTTTTCGACTCACCAGCTACGAGGTCGATAGATTAATTCTATTAGGGCTTATCGACTCGTCGACAACGACACATTTAGAATCAATGGATGACAGATTATTGACTCGTTTGATCACGAGGACGTTAGAATAAATGGATAAGGGCTTATTAACTCGTTAATCACGATGTCGTTAGAGTCACTGGAAAACGTCGCATGATCTGAAGTTTTCGCCAAAAATGGTATAAGCCATTGAAGTTGGAAATAAGTTAAACTTTGTTCAAAAACAAATATTTATAGATAATATTTCTCAAATACTTTTACAATTAATTATTTCTAAGAATTTTTTTTATTAAATTTACTAGTTTTGCGTTGGTTGTAGAATGTTTTTGAATAAACTTAATCCAGACTCTAATATTAGTAATATTTCGTGATGAACGTGGAAACGAAGTTCACCGGTATTATTCTGGCTCCTGTATGATGAAACCTCCGAATGAATTGTCTTTGAAAAAAAAATTGGTTGTCTGTAAAGTCGGTTTACGGACGATAGTTAAACGTGACAACGTCATAACAAAACATTGATGAAATGATTGCATACTTGTATGAATAAAATTGAATCATTTTTATTGAATTATCACTATTTTGTATGGATACAAAGAAGGACTGAAATGAAATCTACAATTTAATTGATAAATTTACTTTTATTTGCACTCATTAATTCAAATATGTTTATTACTTTAACGAACAGATTATTTTAACTATATCTTTTATACATGTTTTCTATTTAACTTCTTCCAATCTGTGTTATTCTGTTAAGGATAGGACGATGATAGGGAAAGTAGGAAACGAATGGGAGTGTTTGAAGTTTAATGTGCCTCGAAAAAGTCAAATCGATGGTTGTTCCAATCGAGTGGAAGAGATTTGGATGCGGCGCAAGCGTACAATGAGCGTAACGGGACACAGCGTAAAGGGACAATGTGCGTTACGGGACATTTTTTAGTGCGTGCAGCCGGCGTTCATCGATTTATTAGACGTTGTCACGTCAAAAAAAAACAGGACACGACGTTGCAATAACCAGTACATAGCGGGCGAGGGCGAAGTTAAGGAGGAGATATGCCGTAGGATGCGATTCCTGGTTCGCGGCACCGCCACCAGGGGCTCTGGACGTCTGCACGGGCGTATCCTCCCAGCGACTAGTGAGCTGGTTACTATGGGACGGTTGGCTGGAGCGCTAGCATCGTCGTTCATCTTTCCTTGAACGGACTCGCACAACAAACAGACGCTACGTCAACTAAACAGGTATTTTGTTTATTGGAATAACCGATTTTTAATTTTCTTCATTGAGCCACAGAATTTTTTTTTTAATGCCTGAATTTGTTTATAATTGGTGGTTTTAAATATTTTTCTCCGTAAAGTCATTAGAGTTAAGTAGTTCATTCATGTTTGATAATGACAAGTAAATGCTATGTTATCATTAATCACCTAAAGCCAACAAGCTCAGAAAATATGATTTTGTGTGCCCTAGGCTTTAAGGCTGGTACTTACCCACCATTGTGATATTTAAATTTTCTCGTCACTACTAACCTATTATTTAAGGGTGTTGTTGTTTATTCCCCTATATATTTTCAACTAATATTCACTTAGTGTAGAAAAATAAATAAATAAATACTCGTGTGACTTTTTTACGCTCATTATACGCATTACATTTATCGAATATTATCTGATAAAAGATGCAAGGGAAGAATAGTGTAAATATGACATAAATAGCTCTTAATTAATAGTAACGACGAAAAAAAAATCAACTTGGCGTGTGATGCTGAGACTTAAGGAACAGAATCGTGTAATACATGAATGTTAGATAATATTAACTAATTAGGCATTTTTTTAAATTATTTTCACCTGAATAACTCCCAACGAATGCTGGGATTGAAATTATATATTATTGTATTTAATCGTCACTAATTACCTAGCTGCGGATGAGAAATGCGGGTACATGAAAATAAATAAAAAAAAATTCAATCCAGCGAGTACATGGCTTTCTCTTTGCTGTTTTTTTGTGACGTCATGACCACAGCTTCAAGAGGCCGCAACTAGCCCTGTCTTTCATCGGGCGCTTGATCATGCACATTACCTGAAGCTTATAACCGCAACCCGTAATCTCGCGTCAATGTATATTGTACAGCTAACGATTGTTCGCTGTCAGACGTGTCTGCGGGTTGCTTCGCACTCTTACCGCGAGCGTTGCGACACGTAACGTAGCGGAACTACTTACGTAATGAGAGCACCTTGGCTGGAAAAGAACGTAACTTTGTAAACCTGCACAATTGTACTTTTACAATTACAACGGTCTCACCGGCAATTTTGTTTGTTTTATTGACGTGACAACGTCTAATAAATCGATGTACGCCGGCTGCACGCACGAAAAAGTGTCCCGTTACGCACATTGTCCCATTACGCTGTGTCCCGTTACGCTCATTGTACGCTTGCGCCGCATCTATCTCTCTTCCACTCGATTGGAACAACCATCGATTTGAGTTTTTCGAGGCACATTAAACTTCAAACACTCCCATTCGTTTCCTACTTTCCCTATCATCGTCCTATCCTTAACAGAATAACACAGATTGGAAGAAGTTAAATAGCAAACATGTATAAAAGTTATAGTTAAAATAATCTCTTCATTAAAGTAGTAAACATATTTGAATTAATGAGTGCAAATAAAAGTAAATTTATCAATTAAATTGTAGATTTCATTTCACTCCTTCTTTGTATCCATACAAAATAGTGTTAATTCAATAAAAATGATTCAATTTTATTCATAAACGTATGCAATCATTTCATCAATGTTTTGTTATGACGTTGTCACGTTAAACTTTCGTCCGTAAACCGACTTTACAGACAACCAATTTTTTTCTTGTACATTTTTTTTCAGTTTATTCCTGTAAATTTATTACGGCAAGTTTACATTCAGTTATTAACTTATAAAAAAAATTCTGTCATTAATTTACATTTATGAAGATGACGATAGATTTACGAAGTTCCCTAGATAATTAATAACCGAAGTGCTTCGCAAATTTAAGTGAGTATGTCCCGTTAAAGGTTTTTTTTACGTTTAACGTGTAGACTTTTTGAGTGGCCGAACTTCAACCAAATGAAGAAAAAAAAATTATAGCGCATACTTTTTTTCATAATACGATGAATTTTTTTTTTTTTTTAAATTTTTCGCAATGTGAATAAGGGGAACCAAATATAATAAATTAATAAAAATTTTTTGGTATAAAGGCAATTCTGGTGGCACTACGTGGCATGTTTGGTTAAAAATTTCTTTCAGAAATATATATTAAATTTTGTTAGCCTTTTAAAAAAAATCACAAATATTATGTTGGTTATTTAAAAAGACTGAGTGAAATTATTAAATATATTTTCCTGGAATAGATTAAACTATATCACATAGTAGCCAATAAAACTGACTTTTAATAAAATAAAAGAAAATTTACATTTCATTAAATTTTACAAATACTGCACAGAAACGTTAAAAATGCATCTTTTCCAACTAATTATGCAAAATTAAGCGATTGTTTTTTTTATTTTTCATTTTTTTAAAGTTCAGCCACTCGAAAAGTCGGCATGTTTATAGCGTATGTAATGTCAATACAAAATAATGACTTGGAACGGGAAATTACGCCCTTAAAGTTAAAGGAATTTTTTTTTTTTAACTGCGTAGTCACACGTGCTGATTTTTTTTTTGAACCACAACCTCGCAGAGCTGTTGCAAAACTGTTCCGTTGTTCCCGCTCGCGACTCGCTCGTCTCGACGAGGGTTGCCCCGGCTGTCGAGTCGCTCCTTTGTCTCCGCGTCGGGGTCCACTTCGTGAGTCGCCCGCTGCCCCGGTCGCCGCCGCCGCGGGTAATTAATGGGCTGCGATCAGAGGGCGCGCTCATCGCGTCGGCGGACGGCGCATTGTTCCCCCTCCCTCCCCCTCCGCCAACCCCTTTCGCCCCTCCCCTCCCTCCCCTCCTCACCATCTCCTCCCGCACGACGAGGAGGTCGTAGAAGCGACCGTGGACGGGGAAACGGGCGCGCCGTTGTGTAACATCGCCTTCGCCGGAGCCTTGCGTGACGTCCAACTCAACAGGAGGTGCGGTCGTGGCTATATATCTATCTTAACCGTGCGTACTGGGCCTCTCAAGCACATGTCTAACACGTCAGCACACCAACCGCGATAACTCAGCGCGGAAGCAAACGCGTTCGTTCCGAGTGTGGCCTCGGTCGAATGAAGCAATGATTGGCTTCTCTTTGCGGGCGACCCCCGATCACGGGAAGCCTTTCGTTTCACAGACGAGAGAGCCACACCCGAAGTTTCCCCGAAGTTCGTGCTCGCATTTTTTTTTGTTTACATGATTTCGCAGTATCTTTAATGTAGCTATCCTAACCAAATCAACCGTCCACAATGTTTTATAGTAGGTATATTTAATGTAGCTAACCTAACCTAATTGACCGTTAGTTATCATGAGTTACAATGAACAAAAAAAAAACCGAAAATGCACGATCAGGCGTTTGGCTCTCTCGTCTGTGAAAAGAAGGCTTTCCAACTCATGGAAGAAACCACTGGAGCAAGCGTGCCACATTGCAGTATAATGGGCGTTCAAGAAATTTGTTTTAATAATTGTGATATTATTTAAATTTATTTAAATAATATATTCTAACGTTTTTTAAAAAGCGTATATCAATAAATGCCATGTACTTTTTTTAGTGGACTATACAGCCAAAATTATATTTACACCCCAGCATAAAGAATTCTGTGGAAGGAATTTGGTCGGATTAAATTCCTTCCACACAATTCTCTGTGCATTTGACACTTAATTAAACCCTATATTGGCTTATCCTCCGCTTGTTTGTGTAATAATTTTTGTTGCCCATTCTTGAGGCTTTTCTATGTCGTCCTCTGCTGTCCTTTCAGTTGTCTTTTTTTAAATATTTTACTTAGTAAATCATTTGAAAAATATATATATAAATTTGGTTTCCATAAAATTCTAAAAGACCCATGTTACCGTGATATTAAGAAACTTATTTTTAACAATATCATAATTGAAACAATTAATTAAAAAAATAATACAGCATAATTTCATGCACTCAATTCATGTAAGAATTGACGTATAAATTAAACCGTTGAAGTTCTCAAAAAAAAGGAAATAAACTTTGTTTAATTATGGAAGCATTTATAAAGAATCAATATTAGTAACGTCATAAAGTTATTTAAAAACATCAGAAAATTCACTCACTAATTGAAGAAAAATAGTTCATTGTTTTTATTAAAAATTGGGATTTATCATGAAATCATAAACCATGAAGGATAGTTTATGATTTCATGATAAATCCCAATTTTTAATAAAAACAATGAACTAGAATTTGAGTTTATAAAAGAAAATAACTTTTATGCATTGTCCAGCTGTGTAAATACACACAAAAAAAATCCAGTGACTGACCGAGATTAGATTATTAAAAAAAAAAAAATTAAACTGTGAATATTTGCGGTACTTTTCGACGTGATAATGTCTTATAAATTGATGAACGCCGGCTGCACGCACGAAAAAGCATGACTCATTATCACGTTCCGCCTGAGACGAGCGTGCAAGAACCGGCCAACTACCGTGCGAGAAAAATCTTCTATAATATCAAACAGGTTAAGGCATGCTTTTTAAAAGCAGCAATTTAATAAATTTGATTTATTTGTCCAATTTCGTCATTTCAAATAAACAATTAATTGGCATTTATTCGATTTCTATAACTAATTGTTCGTGATTATATTTAAACAAATTATTTAAATTAAATTTGCAAAAACTATAAATATTATTTGAAAATTAAATTTATGCAATTTTTCATCAATGTTTTCTTATGACGATATCACGTAAAATTATTGTCCGTAAAACCGACTTTACAGACAACCCCACTTTTTTTAGAATATAAATAACTAATGATTTACAACGTTCGTATTATTTTCTGGCACCAGACTGTACTCTCCACGCACTTGTGCTTGAATAAGCCGATGTCTTCTGATCACCAACTGCTCTTTATATCCGGATTGCGCATAATTCTGCAATAAAAATGTTTTAATTATGTGATTGGTTTCTTAGCACGTGTCGAACTATCCATGATGCAACGAGAATTTAGTTTAAATGTGTATTTATAAGCATACTATTGTGGCTTCAAATATCAAAGGGAATTTTGCAGGTCTTTACGAATAGCAAACCATACGTAGTATATTTGAAATGGAAATTTACAGCAAAATATATAAATTGCAATGCTCAAATGTGAAACATCCGTGGGATATAATCTATAATATAAAAATGAATCGCAAAATGTGTTGGTAAGCGCATAACTCAACAACGCCTGGACCAATTTGGCCAATTTTTTTTTAAATGTTCGTTGAAGTTCAAAGATGGTTTTTACGGCGAGAAAAATTCGAATAATTGCCGGAAAAACCCTAAAACCAGCCCTTTTCTTTTTCCCATACAAACGTTTTCTAACTAAAACGAGCACTCATTGTTGTTTAAACAATGTAGGTATGTTCCTAACGTCAAAGAGTCAATTTGCACTTTATTACCTCTGTACAACGTTCAATCATATCTATCCAAACAGTGTGCGTTGGAGCACAGATAAAAAAAATAATAAACTGAAATCGAATAGTTAAATTTGGTCGGCTTCGCGATATTATTTCATTTGTTTTACTTTAAAATGCATCAGTTTTCAAGTCATTAACATCAGTCAAACAAAACCAGCGTTACCAAAAGTATTTCATAAATTTAAGTTTTTATTATTTCTTTTCCCTATTTTAAATACGGCTTGAAGGATTTGACTCCAAGTCATATCAAATTTAAAAAAAGTTGAAACAACAACAAACTGTCAATGTCAGTGTTTATTTTTCTTGGATTTTAGGTTACCTACCCTAATGAGTTTGCTTTTGTCAACTTATACACGAAACAAATTCTTACCTATATAGTGTTTTGTGCAGTGTTCATTTACCTATGATCGCTAATTATTGCATGTGACAAAATAATCTATAATATAAATATGCCTCCTATTAGACTAATCAATTTAGGTAGAAGAACCCGAAATGCTACAAACCAAGCTAATTACAAATCTAATCATGCACTACAATGAAAATAAAAATTATTATGTTTCACATGATTAACAATAAAGAGATTACTTATATTTTTATCTTTTTAATTAAATGTTTTATTTAATTATATTTCTTATTCACAACACCCTATCACCAGGGTGACGGTTCTGTTCAGGAGAATTTTTTGCCCCGACTATAAAATATATAGGAACAAAAAAATGTCACATTACAAATCATTTTAACAGGACTTTATTGCAATTTAATTAGGCAGTACGAAGTCTGCCGGGTCAGCTAGTACAAAATATAATTAGTGGCGTGAAAATGTCATAACCCGAACGAGGCATGTGGATCCGAGTCATGAACGGGTTTCTCTGTGGTGTTGAGTGCCAAGGCTTCAAATGTACGCAATGGTGTCGGTGTAATGTACCTAACTTGTCTTAAACTGGAGAGTTCTCAGCCACAGTGGTCTGCGCATCTTTCTGCAACTTTTGTTCTGTCAGCAGCGTTTGAAAAAAAATAAAAAATAAAAAATTTATGTTGTTAATGTTCGTACACAAAAAGTCATGTGATGCTTGTAAATAATATTTGGAAAATAGGTACGATTCATACTACTTTTTACGCTGTCTACTTTCACAAATTTTACAAGACATTTATTGTTGTAGAGACTGGCATATTTTGCAGATTTGTTCCGCAAAGCCTAAAAAAGCAAACACACATCCCACGCTGCTGCTTCTGCAACTGGCCAGGAGTTTTCTGGATAACTCTGAACCAATGAGCAAACTTAATCAGTCTAATGACAACTCACGAGTAACCCAGATAACGCGTTGCACACACAAGTCAGGATCCAATGAACACGTGGCATTTGACCGAATATTTGGATGATTGAAGGTTACTACTTATGAGGCTAAAACCAATGGTAGCCTATCACGAGCTAATCTTATAGAGTAGCTCAAGAACTCTTAGTACCATCTCTAAGACACCTACAGTTCTAGAAGTAACTTGTACTACACTTTAATTGCATGATGGTTTTACCTATAACACGTTTACTTTTAGTTTACTCGCCTGAACCGGGTTAAAAGTCCAGGAGAGTGCGTCAACTGGATGAACGAAATGGGTTGTTTAATAACTATGTGTAATGCTGTCGAATTAAATTCCAGACAAAAAAAAAGATACACACATTTGGTGGGAATAATTTCTTGAATGTGAAAGAAGTAAAGGAACGGAAGTGCGTAACAATCACGGTGCTGCCATCTATGGCGGATAGCGCGAACCAAAGTTCTCAAAAAAAAATAAAATTTTTTTAAAGTAGTTAACAGTTTAATGTATTCTATCAAGATAGAGAGCATTTTTAATAACATTCCTGATCGAAAATCAGGTCCATAGCCGGAGTTTAAAATTTATTCAAGTCGTTTTCGATTTGAACGGAGCCTTTTTATTATATAGTTTAAAATTTCGTTTTTCTTATAAAATGATTCAATAATCGACGTAGCTGCTTCGTCAGCGAATTCTAGCGGAGGTTGCGGAAACTACGTGTGATTCGCGTCCAGAAATGTAGTTGAAAACACAATTTGCTAATATTTACTACCTTGCATTATTTTAAAGTATTCTACGTCAAATTCTTGTCGAAGATTGGAATTATTTACATATATATTTTTATTTATATATATATATATATTTGAAACTTTGAGTACAAATAAATTTTGTTCATTACCGAGGTGAGATGTTACACATCTCTGGCGAATATTTAAAAATTCCCTCACACTTTTTTTTACGTGACAACGTCTAATAAACCGATGAACGCCGGCTGCACGCACGAAAAAGTGTCCCGTTACGCACATTGTCCCGTTACGCTGTGTCCCGTTAAGCTCATTGTACGCTTGCGCTGCATCTATCTCTCTGCCACTCGATTGGAACCACCATCGATTTGACTTTTTCGAGGCATATTAAACTTGAAACACTCCCATTCGTTTCCTACTTTTCCTATCATCGTCCTATCCTTAACAGAATAACACAGATTGGAAGAAGTTAAATAGCAAACATGTATAAAAGTTATAGTTAAAATAATAAACATATTTGAATTAATGAGTCCAAATAAAAGTAAATTTATCAATTAAATTGTAGATTTCATTTCACTCCTTCTTTGTATCCATAGAAAATAGTGATAATTCAATGAAAATTATTCGATTTTATTCATAAAAGTATGCAATCATTTCATCAATGTTTTGTTATGACGTTGGTACGTTAAACTATCGTCCGTAAACCGACTTTACAGACAACCAATTTTTTTTATCACGGCGCACACTGGTCCCAAATCCCGAAAAGCTGGCCAAAAGTCGAAAAAAAAAAAGTTCTTTCTAGGAACTTTTGACTGTTGTAATAGTAGTAGTGGTACCTCTAGCATGTATTAACACCGTTATGGATGGTTAAGGGTCTCTACCTGGCTCAGGAATTCAGTTTGTTTCGAAGCGTCGAGCGTGTCGCTTTGTTAGCGTGTGACGCACCCAAAAATTCCTCAAGTTCAAATACGTATAGAAAAGTGAAAAAAAACCGATTAGGATTCTGCAAAATGGATTATTCTCTAGAACGTATGTAAATTTCAGATGTGTTTCCCTTAATTAATATTATTAATTATTTTAATAAATAATTAATAATATATGATGACGTGATTTCTATATCACTTTCGAAGAAAACATTTTTAATAAAAGCCATAAGTTAAAAGTCCCACAAGATCTCACTCTGAAACCAAATGGCATTTGTAGATCATTAATATTTTTAAAACATGTCAAAAAATTAGCTGCAGCTAGCTGCAGCTTTGGCTTCTGTTATGATTTTTATTCGATGATATGGATGCGCTCTTAAACCTGCATTTTTCACATTCAGTTTTGCATTTTTTTAAATAAAATATTATTTACAATAAATTGGTAAAAACATTTTTTTTAATAACCTTTAGTTCTAAATTTTCATAATCTGTAAACGATACCAAAAAGAAATTTCTTGCACGAGAAAGAAAAATTTTCTATTTGTGATAACTGTATTAAATGAAAATATTAATATGATGAATGAAATTGTTGAAACAGAGGTATCGAGAAAGTTTAGACATAAATACATTTTGCCACAAAGTTTAAAAGATGTTATTGCGAAATTAGTATCAAAGTTTAGAAAAAAGTGGAAACAGGTTAATAGAATTGAAAGAAAATTCTTCGAAAAATTCGATAATTGGCTCAACGTTCCTGTATATTTCACAGTTGAAAATAAAGGTTCGGAGGCTTCCACGAACAAAACAATAGGGCGTCCTTCGTCAAGTTGAGACGATTTGAGTGAAAGGTCATAACGGAGGAAGACAGAAATTGTTCGAGAAGAGCATAGCGTCATAGCACTGGCCTGCGCCACACAAATGGGTCTCCGGGATTCAGGAAATATATATGCTTCGAAATTAATTAAGGATGTCACAGAAGGCAGTCCATCAAAAGCATCAAAGTACCAGAAAGCTATGCACGTCTTACAGAGATTACACTGTCAGGCAACGAAGCATTATCATTTGTTATAGAAAATGAACTGTCCAAAAGTCTGTATCAAGTAATACGTTATTTAAGCGTAAAAAGACATTGTTAATTGTACCCGCCTTATAAATATGTATTGGATTCTAAAAAGAAGTGTTTCCCTGAAAATTCAGAAATTTCTGTAACTGAAAGTGTAGCTACAGTTACACTTCAAGCATTGTTAAATCATACAGTTGAAAGTATTTCAATGATACAATCAGAGGTAGATAAAATTCTTCCTGAAAACTAAGTTTTTAATTTAGAATTAATATGCAAATAGGGATGTGATAGCACTTCTGGTCAAAGCACCTACAAACAAACATTTAGCGATGAAGATGACCTTAAATCGTATGCCAAAATTTTCGTTATTTCGCTCGTTCAGTTGCAAATCTATGATTAAGTCAGTTCACATGTCATTCTTGGGAAAAATACTCGATCTTCATCGCCAAGATTTTGTCGCCCAATTAAAATTCAATTTGTGCAAGAAACTGCCGAAGCTACCAGACACGAAGTTGATAGTATCAAAATGCAAGAAAGAAACCTTGCGCCCTTTCAAACTGTAATGGATGGAAAACAAACTAACATCAATTTCAAACGTGTGTTAACAATAGTAGAAAGTAAAGTTTGTAATGCTATAACGAATACATCGTCAAGTATGCGTTGCTATGTTTGTCAAGCTACATCCAAAGAATTTAATGATATCGACAGTATATTACAAAAACCCATCAATGAGGATCACTTCGAATTCGAAATATCGCCACTGCATGCTTGGATACGGTTTTTTGAATGTTGTTTGCACGTGAGTTACAAATTAGAAATAGAAAAGTGGCAAGGGCGCAAGGGCGATAAGGAAAGGTTGAGAGAAGAAAAAAATTCATACAAGGTTTTCGTGACAAATTAGGGCTTATTGTTGATCAACCAAAACAAGGATATGGAAATTTAAATGACGGAAATACAGCTCGGCGTTTTATCGAAAATTCTAATATTTCAGCTTCAATTACGGTAATTAATGAAGAATCGATAAAGCGATTTCATGTTATACTGCAAGCAATTTCTTGTGGTTTTGAAATCAATGTACAAAATTTTTAGAACTACACTGAAGATACTGCACATAAATTTGTCGAACTCTATCCATGGTATTTTATGGCTACAATAGTCCTTAAAATTCTTATTCACGGTCAAAAAATTATAGACTCGTTGATTATTCCTATCGGACAAATGTCTGAAGAAGCTCAAGAGTCGTGTAACAAGTACATTAAAAGATTCAGAGAAGATTTTGCGCGAAAATGTGACCGAATCAAAAACATGGAAGACGTTTTTGGCAGGCTTTTGGTATCGTCAGATCCACTGATCTCCAGTTTGCGGAAACTTCCTCCAAAAATACTTAAATCATTATCCCCACACGCAATTTAATTTTTGGATCCACCATCATTTGCAGAATCAAGTATTCATAGCTCTTCGATGGATGCAAGCGACGATGGTGGTGGTGATGACAATGAATCTTCAAAACTTTCGTCGGATAGCGACTGAGAAAAGGTAAAATTTTAATGTAATTGTAATAATTATTAGTTATTTATTAATTTATTCAAGTAATATCTTTTCTCGACCTTAATATTTAAAGTATTACAATTTGCATTTAATTGATTATTTATCATAGTTATAAACACATTTTATTATTTTTAAATTCATTTTCGTTATCAGAAACCTTTTAAACTCTTACACACTGAATTTCTTGTCCAGAGAGTAACGATTTCCCGAATATTTTGTCTATATAACGTTCACCATTTTTATTTATATAAATATATATATGATTCGTGTCAGCGCTATGATATAGTCGCCATTTTTATTTTTTCTTAATTATACTTTGGATTTATAATCAGTGACCTTTAAAACCCCCAGATACGAATTTTCATCGAAATTGATAAAGGCATTGACTTTTGGCCAGCTTTTTAGGATTTGGGACCAGTGTGCGGCGTCTGGCTCAGTAGCGTGTGATAACTTCGAGGGCCCACGGTGTTTAAGTCGAGTCGACCTTTGTCACGCAGTGGGTCGCACGCCAGCGTTCTGTGCGAGAGTTTCCGAGTTCGAGTCCTGGGTGAGACATGGATGAAGATGAGTCACAACACTTGTCACCGTCATTGAAAAAGACTAAATACAATTTAACTACGTAAAATAATAGCCTTTAAAGGAAGGATTGTTGGCTCGTTGTTAACAAAAGAAACACCAAAATCCAATCATTTAAAATTGAAAAAAAATTTAAAAAATTCTACATAAATAAAATAAGATGTTGGTATGTATGATGACAACGATAAACTCCAACACTGTTTGACCGATCGTCATGGAAGTTGGCATATCGAAGTGTTATTTTCATGGCGAAGGTTTTTATGCAATCCAGTTTTTTGTAACTCGCCGATAGATGGCGTTGCAGCACATCAACTCCTATACCGTTCAACGGATCGCTATGAAAATTGTTTTACATACAAATATGAACATGGAGAATATTTTTGTAACATCCAGTTTGCTATAACTCTCCACTAGATAGAGCTGCAGCGCATTAACTTCTATTCCATTCAAACCGATCGCCATGAAAACTGGAATATTGTAAAATTTACTGACCTTAATCCTAAATACCAACAAATATTAATTGTGACTGTGGTATGTGGTGAGGGAGTTTAAAATGGAATACCTTTTCAAAAACTTTATAGATTCCCAGATTAACTAAAAACCATTCATCTATCAGGATAACGTCTACCGCGTTATGCTAGTAAATATTAAAAGTGGTGGCCATATCACTCGCCTCCCACCAAGGCGATCTGGATTCGATTCGTAGCGTGATCATGCCCGGATTTTTCGGAAGAGTGGAACGTGTCGGACGTTTCCGTGATTTGATGGATTTTCTCAGGGTTTCCACACCAATTTACTCCGTCAACGGTCCATTTGCATCGCATCGCCTTTCATCGTCTCTAACGACCCTGTTGTTGAGGAGACATTAAATTTATTATATTACAATTATTTATTATAATTTTTAGGTTCCAAGAATGCTGTTGTAATAAAGAGCGGTATTTTTTAAGTTCCTGCATTGTATAAATTGTAGTTAATTTACAAAGAAATATTTGAGATTGCGTTTGCCAAATTGTATTAATATCTTATTACATAGGGAACAGGGAATTAATGGTTTATCTAAAGAACTGAGTAGGTATATCGTTGTAGCATAAATAAAAGTTAACATTTCAGAAAAGAAGTTTTAAAAATATTACGATTGTTCTTTTAGCACCTCTATAAAACTATTTTTCAAAGCAATGTTTAAAACATTTGCTTTATTAACACATATAAACATTTTTCACATTATGGGCATTACCTTTCTATAACCTGGCTACACACCGAATGAACACGAACCTCTGTACTTATAGTAAGGCAAAATCTTTTAGGCTAGTCAGAGCAACCATTCTCTCATTCACGGACAAAAACCATTCATCAAAAATATTTTTAATGTCATGTTGTTTTGTTGTTGTGCTTAGGGATTTACAAATTCAGTACGAATTCAGTAAATTTTAAGAAACTCTACACAGTCCTTTACGTGTTGAGGCAATGTCACCTGTTTTTTTATTTGGGTTATTCGTGATTCAAAGGTTTTTTGTTTGGGCGATTTTCATTGGTTCAACTTAAATGTGGATCAATTAAAGAAGTAGTTAAAATGTTGGCATTTAATTGAAAATTTAGATCGCGAAATGAAGTCGCTCATTATTTCGGTGCCTTGTTTGTTAAATATTGTTTTAGGCTCGTATGATGATTGGTCTAACTTCATATTGACTAAAGCTCTTAGAATGTGAATTAAAGTTGATTAGGATAACAGTTGTGGAGTTTTTGTTAAACATTTTTTATAGAGATGTTCGTTCCTCACGCATAATTTAAGTAAATAACCAAAAATAAAATGTATTTCGTAAAATAAATTAATTCCAACCAGCAGTTACATATTCGCGTTCTTCAACACAATCTCCGATCGTCAGGTTTTTCAAGCGTGGGTTTGGAGGGAAGCGTAAAATCTTCGTGTGAAGCGGGAAAGTAAATTGACTCGTTTTCACCCAGTGACGAACAGAGTCACTGTTCGGTTATTTACGTTACCATTAAGCGGTGTCTTCGGGACGCGAGGCACCTGCCGTTGCGACTTCATCTCTCGAGGTAATCGACGCGAAGATGAGATCGGAGCAAGTAAACAAGCCCTCCCCCCCCCCATCACCCTTGTCAAAACCCCGCGCCCTGTGGAGGCGTTTACGCCCGTCGCTTGAGGAACGAACAGGCCCGCTGATTTTGCCCCCCTGTGTCGAGATAGATGCTGTCGCAGCTTTCAGCGGGTCTCTCTCTCGTGTCGGGGATAACGATCCCCACAATTCAAGCCGCTGCTGGCGAGCGATAACGATCTTTATCGCCCTGGACGTCTGGTCTGTCCGAGACGGGATAGCTGCCGGCTGCCTCTCGCCTCCTCTCTTCCACGGTAGCCCGACTCTCGCCTTACACAGCGCCGGAAGTTTCCAGCGCTTTTTTTTTTTACTGACGCGAATACGTCTAATAAATCGATGAACGCCGGCTGCACGCACGGAAAAAGTGTCCCGTTACGCACATTGTCCCGTTACGCGGTGTCCCGTTACGCTCATTGTACGCTTGCGCCTCATCTATCTCTCTTCCATTCGATTGGAACAACCATCGATTTGACTTTTTCGAGGCACATTAAACTTGAAACACTCCCATTCGTTTCCTACTTTTCCTATCATCGTCCTATCCTTAACAGAATAACACAGTTTGGAAGAAGTTAAATAGCAAACATGTATAAAAGTTATAGTGAAAATAATCTCTTCATTAAAGTAAACAAACATATTTGAATTAATGAGTGGAAATAAAAGTAAATTTATCAATGAAATTGTAGATTTGATTTCACTCCTTCTTTGTATCCATACAAAATAGTGATAATTCAATAAAAATGATTCAATTTTATTCATAAAGTATGCAATCATTTCATCAATTTTTGTCATGACGTTGTCACATCAAACTATCGTCCGTAAACCGACTTTACAGACAACCAATTTTTTACTGACGCGAATACGTCTTTAAAATTGGTTCCATAGTGGGAGGCAATTCGAAAAAACGAATGATAACCAAAATTGGGGGATAAAGTTTGGTGTTGCAGCTACATATCTTATCATCTCCATCCTTAATTTAATTACACCACTGGATTAGCTAAAGGATCAAAGAATTCGTTACGCCAAGTGAGGACTGTGACGCATCGCGCGCGTTGGAGGGGGGAAGCGCTGCCATTTTTGAGGTCATTTTGCTGCGTTTAGAGATTTCCGATTTACTATAACTTTTAACTCGGAGAAGCTGCGACGTTCGTTTAGGTTTCAATCGTCAGCTCTCGTCAAAACCTATCGATCGCATATATAAAACGTTAGTGTAAAATAGTTACAGTGAATATATGTGGTGTTATTTCTTTATTTCGAAACGTTTAGGCTGCGCACGCCGATAAATCAATCAGACGGCAAGTTTTTTTTTCTGGCTTCAATTACAGTCATTGCGATTTCTTACCTAACCACATATTTATCATAATAAAAAAATAGCCTATAGCACTTAAGGACAATGTAGCTTCCTATTAGTGAAGGAATTTGGCAGAATAGAATCAGTGGTTTCAGAGATTACCCACTACATCTATACTTACAAAGAGACTTTGCCTCTTTATAAAATTGGTATGGATTTTCAATATGAGAACACACGAACTAGTGCGTTACCAAGGTTAGATGATAAAATATCAGTGACGAGTACTGGAAAACACGGCTCACAATTTTTTTTTAATTTGTAGCTTTAAAAATTATAACGCGAATTTTTGCAGGTGTCTGCGAATTAAAAGTCGTTCTATGAATCCGTTTACTAATGGAATCAATGCCAAAAAAAAAGTTGCTCTTTTCTCGCATGCGCCTCTGAAAAGGACCCGTCAATTAGTCGCGGTGTAGCCAACGCCCAAATCTCTCAATGCCGTGTTCGTTGTTTGTTGGAGCACCGCATGGACCCAAGTACGACACACGGTGTTTGGACACGGCTTCAGAATGAAAAAAAAGTCTCATGATTTACCGCGATCGCCCAACTCCAGATTGTAACTGGCGTATCTTGTTCACGGCGCGAGTCTCTCGGAGTGCACCAGTCTGCTTGCCGGAGTGCACCAGTCTGGTTGCCGGACTGAAAAAAATAAAACAGAAAGGAGTCGCGCACGCGCGGAGTCGCTCGAAGCGGTTTTTTTTTTTCGGCCGGACGGTTCCTTCGCCTTCGTTAAGGCTGGTTCACAGCGGAACACTGGAGGCGTTAAGGCCCCTGCCCACCCACACACACGGTGCGCAGAGCTTCAGGAAAAACAACGCGGTTTCAAAACTACTCAAGATATCCGAGTGACGTCTGCTCACGAAAAGCATTTAAGAGTTCGCTGAGGGCCGGAAAGTACTTTTGATTTCGGATTTTGTTTTATAAGTATATTTTTATAAGAGTTAAAATGGCTAAAAAGCATGTTTTCAGAGTATTTTAAGGCGTAAAAAAATCGGTACAGATTCTTGAAAGTACTTAAGGGACTTGCATTACACCTTTATCTTCATTTCTCCGCAATATATTGTTACGGTCACCGCTCAAATCTCACAGTTGTCCTGTGACGACGAGAAGACTGCGCGCCAGTCCAGAGGAGACACCGCGCTAGAAGCACCAGCGAGCGTCGCGCTTATCATCCCGCCTCACTAACACAGATAAACCCCTGACGGGGCGGGCCCCTTAAGACATGCGCTTTATAACCACATGGAAACACGCATTGTACCGACGCTGTTCACGTTCGTCACGTACGTACCACGCAGGAAACATGCATTCATGTTGACGCGTAGGTGTGGTTTTAATTTTTTTTTCACAACTTTTCCATGGAGCCGTCGGCGAATAGGAAGTAAGCATAGAATAACAAGATGTAAAACGGAAAGAAATATAATGTCGATAACGTGAAAATAATTTTTAAATTTTTATTTCATTGAAATTCAAACCTACAGTTCAATTTTCGTTACCGTCAAATGGGTAGTGTGTGGTTAGTAAAACAGAAAAGTAGTGCATATATTAGGAGCCACCGCATTCATAGTTATACATTCGTGGTTACGGTAAGTATGAGTCGAATCCACTTGCGTAAGAAGGCGGATATAACCAACGCCAACATTTTTTTTTGTTTAAGAAAATTGCAGCATTCGTACTGTAACGTCGGGCAAATTAAAATTTTCTGCATGTGAATCCTAAAGCAAACATTCAATATAAATTAGAGAATGTTAGAACAAGGGCTAATCAGAGTATTTTCACTCTGAAAATTTTTTGAAACTACTCCAAACTGATTCTCAATGCAGCAATCTCAAGAAGGTACTTTTTAAGTTAAATTATACCTACGAATACTTTGAAGTTGAAGCTGCTTAAAATATACCAAGCAGTGTGAAACAAGTTATTACGTTTAATTTTTTGACGTGACAACGCACGAAAAAGTGTCCCATTGCGCACATTTTTCTGTAACGCTGTGTCCCGTTACGCTGTGTTCCGCTACGCTGTCGGCGAGTGCAGTAATAATAGGTTATGTTACAATGGACCAAAAAATTTATGGTGATTCATATAATTCATGATAGATATATGATTACAATTTATTTATATGAAAACTTGTTCATAATTATATTTAAACTTTATAGCTAAACGCCAGTTTTTAAAATTAATTACAAGTCATCTACACGTGAACTGTTTCGTCGATTGTTTATAAAGTGAAGTGAAAAGTTAATGTGGTTTTCATTGCTTATTACAACAACAATTTCGGCAATAAAGGTTATTTATCCTTGCATTTTAAAAATCTGATTACTAGTATAATTTCAAGTATTTATTCTTTTATTATTAAAATAAAAATGATTCAATTTTATTCATAAAAGTATGCAATCATTTCATCAATGTTTTGTTATGACGTCACGTTAAACTATCGTCCGTAAACCGACTTTACAGACAACCATTTTTTTTGGGTGTTAGGCACTTCTACGTAGGAGATCCTAAGAACATAACAAGCTGCGTCGGTTCAGTAGAGCTGACCTTCGCAATGCAGTTAAAGTGTAACATCGGTGTAAGGATTACAGTTTGGAATATCAGGTAAGGGATGGATTTGTGTTTGCTTTTGATGTGTCACATCCTGGTTCTTGGTAAGCAGAATTTGGCAGGGAATATTTCGTTGAACGAAATGGAAATGCGTAACCACGGTGCTGCCATATGTGGCGGATGGCGCGAACTGAAGTTCACAAAGCCAAAAGGCAAGTTTATAGTATATATTAAATGCTCAATGAAATTTAACGAGATGGTCAGTATTAAAAAAAAAGTTCCTTGTAAAAAATCAGGCACAAAGCAGGTGTTTTTAGTATTTTTTTAAAAAACTTTTTCGCTTTCATCAGATCCGTTTCCTTATGCAGTTTAAAACTTCGCTATGCAAATCGAACGATTGGATAGTGTAAATAGTAAGTGATCGATAGAGATATTTTATTATCTTTGAAAGAATTGTGCACTGGGAGTGCATGACTTGATGTAAGCTTTTGGACATAACGCCATTGCTAAGCTTGAGCCTGTTTGCTGTTGACCGGGGATTTGACTGTGAGTCCCCTAGGAATGACTCCCTTACTGCGACATTTACAGAGAAAAATCAAGTTATTGGAACATTGTGATAGATCAATTAATTTCTTTTCCAACTTCCTCAGAGAAATGTGCATACCGGGTCCATACCAGGCATTGATATTATCTTTGAAAGATTTGTGCAATGGGAGTGCATGACCTGATGTAAGCTTTTGGACGTACGCCATTGCTAAGCAATGGCGTATGTCCAAAAGCTTACATCAAGAGATGTTTTAAACGACGAGATGTGACGGAGAGATGCAGCTACGGCGCGCACGAGCCTGTACCGAGACCTGTCTGGTAGCCGCGGCGCAGGCAGGCGCCTGGCGAAAGTCGCGACGACGGCGCGGGACCTGAAATTAAGGCGGCGGAACTCGGCGCGCCGGCGCTAGAGCCGGAACACCCCCTCCACTTTTCCCTACCTATCCCCCTCTACCTACCGAGATTTCCAGCGCCGACCCGTCCGGCGCGCAACAACCGCTCAACTCGCACCCGTGGCATGCGCTGCAAGTTAAACTTCATACTTCAAACAATAATAAAAAAAATTGGTTGTCTGTAAAGTCGGTTTACGGACGATAGTTTAACGTGACAACGTCATAACAAAACATTGATGAAATTATTGCTACTTTTATGAATAAAATTGAATCATTTTTATTGAATTATCACTATTTTGAATGGATACAAGGAAGGGGTGAAATGAAATCTACACTTTAATTGATACATTTACTTTTATTTGCACTCATCAATTCAAATATGTTTATTACTTTAACGAAGAGATTATTTTAACTATAAATTTTATACATGTTTGCTATTTAACTTATTCCAATCTGTGTTATTCTGTTAAGGATAGGACGGTGATAGGAAAAGTAGGAAACGAATGGGAGTGTTTCAAGTTTAATGTCCCTCGAAAAAGTCAAATCGATGGTTGGTCCAATCGAGTGGAAGAGGGATAGATGCTGCGCAAGCGTACAATGAGCATAACGGGACAATGTGCGTTACGGGACACTTTTTCGTGCATGCAGCCGGCGTTCATCGATTTATTAGACGTTGTCACGTCAAAAAATATATTCTATAATTCATTAAGACGATTAAGCTTAACATTCAAGTGCTTACAAAATGTAAGTTAATGTTTGCAAGCAGAACTTGGCGACGAGAAACCTTTAGTGAGTCTAACATTTGTAATGACTTTCTAATTTATTCTTCATTCCACCTTCCCCTCGCCCTTTTACACTCCTAGCACCCCGTCTTTCTGAAGTCACACTTTTGTGTTGCCCTCTGCCAAAATTCCCTCTTAAGGGGCCTCCCTAGTAGCATCAGAAGTTAGCGGAACACTATGTTTTTAAAATAATGATGGGACTTTATTAATCGACACTACGAATCTGAAAATTTTTCACCCACGAGAAGATAATACACGAATTGTCTGTATACTTTTACATTTTTGTTTTTTTCTATCAAAATATGAAATAAAAAATCACCAACTTGTCCAACTTTGGGGCCATTTTATACTGCTTAGGAGAATGACAGAAAGAAAGTACAAGTCTAGAAAAAAAGATAATTTTTTTCTGAAGAAATTCATGTATTTAAAACATATAGTCATCGCTTTGAATTCCGAGATATCTTTTCCACAATTTCTGCAAATCCTGAAAGTTTTCCACCGTCTCGTTCTGCCGCTCGGCGAAGCCAGCTCGCCGCCCACGGCTCAGGTAGCGTGGTGGAGGAACCCGTTCCCGGAGGGGAGGCAGGCTACCTGTGTGTGCGTGCGTGCGTGCGTGAAAGGGAGACAACCCACAACCGGCACCGGTAAAAGATAATCCCCTGACAGAAAGAAATTCTCAGAATTGCTTTTAGTGTGCCTCGCCTCAGTACCATGTGCTCGACTTACTCTGTGACTATATTCGTGTATCTCTAAAACATTGCTTTTGTTTAAACTACAAATATCCTAAAGCTTACCATACTAGATCATGTATTACGAAATAAAGTATTGAAACTAATCAATCAATACATTGAAAGTTGTCCTACAAACTATTTATTGGTGGCTTTACAGACTCGCTTGCTAATTCGACAAAATTTATATTTAATTTTTAACATGAAAATACACTTCATTGTTTTTCCTTTTATTTTTAATAAAAATTCAAGAAACAATTATTATTCTACCCAATATTTTTTAAAATTTTTTTAGTTTTCCAAAATGATTTTACACATCTTACAACGCCGGGGAAAAATTTTATACTGGTATTAACCAAATGGTTAACTATTTACAAAAGTTTTGATACTTAAAAATGTAGGTTTTATATAAAATGTATCTTAAATTAAAAGAAAAATCGTATTTTGAAAACTAAATGTCATTTTGCTATGCTTTTTGATTAGATAGATATCTGATTGTCTGCACTGTTTTAAAAATGTTCATTGAATGATAAATAAAAAATAAAAACTAGGGAAGTTCTATATTAAATAAGCTAGTCAGAATTATGTAAATGTTCCTCCTGGCGCAGGAATCACGAGGAGGATTGAAGATGAGGTCAGTGACCGATCGCTCACATATGTAGTTATGGATGGTACGTTATTAATTACAAAATTCAAAAACCATTTTGAAGTTAAAAAGTATAATTAGTGGCAATGTTTAATAAAGATGACGTAAATTTTCAGATAAACTTATTTCTACAGCTCAATTAATTAATAAGGGCAGGAAATAAATTTTTTACAGCAATTATACAAAATTATTTAAAAAATTTAAACCACAATTAATTTATCCAAAAACCAAAATTAAGTAAATATTGCCCACACATTACAACATCCACGAAAGAACCTTAAAAAATTATTTTTGATAGATGCATTATTTTGCATTCAAGTTCTTTATTTTTTAATACTTCACCTACTTATAATTGTTACATATTTGGCACATGGTCCGTCACGCCCAATTAAAGGGCCTGAATAAGTATCAACTTAAATATTTATGAGTTAAAACAAAACATAACTACCTATATGTAACGGATGATCAAAGAAATTGTGAAATTTTGAAAGCTTGTTCTGTTTTTATATAGTACACAAAGCAGTTAAACCATAAATTATTTGTTGCTGAAAAAAAATAATCCTTAACCTTTCATGCTTTTTTCATTTATTTTTATTACCACATATTTCCGTTGAAGTAATACTTATATATATATAACAATACAGCAATCTAGAAAAAAAATTAAGGTAGCCTTATTTCAAATATGTTATGATAGACGTTAGTTAACTAAGAATATAAATTCGCTTTACAACCACAGCTTGTACACAAGTCGTAAAAAAAACATGGTTCTACTTACAGGCCGTATTGAACGTAGGGTAGGTTTATGACAAATACAACAGCAATAAACATATGGCTGAGTCTGCTTTCATGTACACTTTTTTTTAAGTTATCACTTTTAAAGCGGGTAAAGGGTACCTATCAAGTAGCTTAGCATTACCCAAAGTGAATGTCGTGCTCCAGAAAATGTTCGAACTATGTAATATTTGTATCACTGTTGCGTTACAGACCTGCAACTTTTTTCAGTGCGCGATGTCACTCTCATGTAAAAATATGTCGTGTTTAGCGCAAACGTGTTCGAATGAATCCACATCGAGCTGCCAAAGAATACCTATCGATGTCGGCAACATACATAAGTATACAAACCAACGTTTACAAGTGTATTCATACGTAAGTATAAAACTGGCGGTGGGCCATGATGCAGTTGGTTCTTCGCGTACAGTCCACTGACGGGATAAGAAGCGTCAAAGATCTTATATGGCTATTCTGTAAACTTGTATGTCATTTCACTGCCTGCTTTAAACAAACAACATCCATTACTTTTAGCTTTGGCTTGAAAAGAATTACTCCGGCCGGCTTTCTTATATGACTTATTTCAGCTCCTCGTGCGACCAGTGTGTATAATTTGTCCGCGGCCTTATCTTTGGGTGAAAGTTATTTGTAAGATAATTTGTATCGGTAATGTTCATCATGTATTACATAACAATTCGACTTAGATACGCACATGTGTTTTTAAAATATATGTTTAATAACTTGCAATACAAAGTATGTGTTGAATTTCATGTATTGAATTTTTTTTACATTATGTACGAACATAATAATCACAATATTTCATGAGAAATTTTTAAAACATTTTACAAAGCAATCTCTAATTTCTTCCACACCTCATGGTTAACCTTACTATTTTATTTCATGTTTCAGTTGATTTAAACTGTTTGGAATCATAATATGACGGACATGAAGAATATTAGTTTTAGTAAATTTTATGAGAGGATTTACTTATTACATTAAATATACCTCAATTTTTACCTCAAAGGAAAATAGTTGCATATCATTAAATGATAAATATTTGTTTCCCATTAATATAGTTTATGAACACAACTTATTGTTATAATACCTACATTAGTTAAATTGTGTTTTTGTAATGCTCTCCTATTTCAGTAAAATTTTTGGGCAAATTGAATAGCATATAGTCGATCTTTAACATAAGCTTTTGGAATACATAAATATAATAAATTATGTTCTCGTGATTTTAACAATTAAATATTTCTTCGCATGAAAAAATTAACTAACTAAAAAATATTTCAGTAATTTATACTTAAGGACTAAAAAATTTTATTTTTATAATATAATAATATTGTATGTATGTATACTTTTCTGAAAAAAGTAGATTCAAGAAAACAAATTTTCTTTTTTTAATTTTGTTCTTGAACTTACTTGACAAGCGATATTGAACTTCAACTTTATACTTTCGGTATAGCACTTTTCGATTTATTTTCTCCAAACGGGAATTAAAAGTAAAGAATAAATAACATTTTCCTCTATAATTATTGCAGCCGTATACTGAAAAGTTTAACTTTCCTTTATTTGCATGATGCGGAGCTCCTAACTACACAAAATTTTTGTTATTTATTTTGAACGTTGTATTTATGTTTCCTTACAAACTTAAATGAACCTCTTAACATTTAATTTCATCAAAAGTTATACAATATAAGTATCAAGTTAAAATATTTTTAAGTGTAGTTGTGGCTATTTTGTTGTTGAAAATGACAATCTTAAGTTTGAATGAAAGTGAGATATGATAAAATTATATTTGTAGTTAAAAACATATAATTCATTTCAAATTCAATCTTTTGTTACATGCATATTTCCAAATAAATTTGACAATATATTAAATTCTATGCATTTGAATCTATTCGTATATTCTGCAGCATTAATTCCTATAAGCAAATACTTATTACGTACAATGTACTTTTAGTCCTGTCGTATAGTTATGCAAAACATTGTATCAAAAGTATTGTTTCTTCTATGCGGTTATGGTTGAAAAAGAAAAAAAAGTAATTTAATTTATTTTTAAATTGGGTTGTCAGTAAGAACACGTATTTAGTGTAATATGACATATATTATTCTGTTCATTGAAACATTACTATCGATAACTCTATTTTAGATTTATCTGTCTATGTTATATTTCAAATTGATTCTTTTTCTTCGGCTTATGACAGCAGCAAATTTTGTTTTATCGCATATGTAATGTTTTTATGTTTTGCATATTATAATTAATGAGTTAGTATTGTTGGCGGGTGAGGCTTTTTCACAAATGGACGCGTTCTTGGCGGCTAGCAGGTAGGACGCGTGTATTACGCAGGCTGGATAGGGAAGTACGACTGCGGGCGAGCTCCATGATAGAAGCAACGGGAGTAGTATCACTCGGCTACTTGTATATGTTGGGATAGCTGTGCGAATGGTAGAACAGACCACGGGACTATGGTGAGGAAAAAGGTCCCAAGCTCGACATCCCGACGATGAGACCGTTTACGAACTGTCGATGGATCATCAGGAAAGTTAACAACTTCTTCAGAAACTTGAGTCCCTCTTTCAAAATTCAGTTTAATACCTGGAGATGACTATATTCGGTGTTCTACCAAGCGAAGCATACTCTTAATTCATTACTAGTTGATGTTTAATATTTTGACGCAAAATAAAATTGTGAATCAGCTTACTTTGCTCATGCCAGCTTTTACAAGTTTTGTCAAAGTTAATTAAATGAATAAAAATTGTGTCCCTTTGTTGCTGGCTACCCGCAAGAAATTATCATGGTGAATAATAATAATTTTAAGTCGACATGTAATATTATGATTTTTATGGGATTGTGTTTTGGAAATGGTATGTGTAACTGTCTTGTGTATTTTATTACATTCATTTCACGTAACGAATTGTCTGAACGTAATATTATTGTTTGTTTGTTTTAATATTTCGTTTTATTGAACAACGATACATAGTTTGCCGCTTCGAGCGACTACAGAAATGACAATACAATTAGTTTACAGTGTTACAAACATTTTAGTTTCCTCTACTGTACATGGGGCGAAATTTTTTTATGTTATGTTTACTGAAACCATTTTACGCGCTAAGTGAGATGTTGCGATTGAGTAGAAGGGAAAATATGTCTTAAAACCCTGCGTAATGTTATGAATTCCATTCATTCGTTTACTCTGTGATCCGGAGGGTCTAATGTTAAGACTGAATACATGTGCACTTCCTCTATGTAGAGTGGCTTCATTGAGATGAAAGCAAAGCTCACGTTGATGAAATACTTATTAATTAAAAAATAAAAAAGTTGTTTTATGCTTCAATTTCTGTTAGTGTCGTACACAGATTAAAAATGTAATGCAGAGTTCCTCAGTTTTATGTATATTGAAATTTGCTCATGTGTAGAGTAGTTATTAAAAGCATAAAAAACATATATGACGAATTGTTGTGTATTATTTCCATTAGGCGTGAGGTGACCATGAAAATAGATAAGATTTTATCATTATGTGAAATCTACATTTTAAATGTTGGCGTTTAAATATTTATGAAAGCGTGTGATCTTAAAGCACTATTTATCTATTTAGGAAGTAGGTAGTTTCTTTGATTTTAGAAGGTTTTTTTTTTAAATAAACAACTAAATTAATTCAAAAATTTGAACTACTGCAAGCAAAAAATACTTTATTCCATTTTTATTTTAAAATTAGCCATTGTATTCTACCTTGCTTACACTCTATTATCGAAAAAGATTTTTTTTGACAGAGATGAATACCGTAAATTAATACACAAAACATACATGTTTTCGTATGATACAATAACAGCTAGTGACAGTGACGAAACCAAAATTATTTTGATAGTTTGTATAGAAAATCCCCAACAGTAGTGGTGGTATATTTAGGGATTTCTTTGTAGATGGGTACTATTCCACAATAAAAAGGAGTTATCGTCAATTATCAAAGCAGCCATATTTCGTATCTTCTTTGACAGCCTAAATACAGCACCAAATGACGTACTTGGCTAAAAATTAATTCCAGCTGCATGCGTAGATTCCGGGAGGAGGGGAGAATCTCAGGGTGGCCCGAACCTCCCTGAAATAAAAAAGTCCGTCTGAGGGGGCCCGCTTGCATTTGCAAAATCTTCACGTTATCCCGTGGGCCTCATGGGAATCCTACAAATTTTCGCCCGTGATTCCAGCTATACATTTCACTGACACCTTGAGCACAACAGTCAGTGCACACTGAGTTCTTCCATACCACCCGCACTTGTCTTCAATAAAATCTGAACTCAGGTGGATTCAGCGTGACTGACTAAGCCTGCAGTCTGAATCCACCTGTAGGCCGCTGTTGCAACAGCTAAGAAATTTACACTGCTCGTAGTGAACAGTCTGTATGTAACTCGAAACGGGATTCCAGTTCATTCGTATATACTTATTCATATTATTATGCAACGTTAAAGTCATTAAAAAAATATGCAAAAATAAAATAAAATGCTAAACATGTAATAAGAGCCAGAAAATAATAATATGCAGTAATATTTAGTGTAACTAAATACGACGTGAACCCTAGAATACAAAGTTGACGATGTGTCGTTGGTGGGAACACTTGTTTGTTCCTGACATTTTTTTTCTTTACAGAATTTAAAAGTGAGTTTGACATGCACTTTTTCTTCAGGAAGTAAGTTAAAAATTTATTTGTCGTTATTGTGATTTAAAAAGTTGATTTGTGTCTAAGAGTAAAAATAAATAATATTATTTTCATCATTTTATTCCCAGGTTTATTACTCAATTATTAGTAGGACGTGATTTCTCGTCGCGGTGCGGAATACTTTTATGAATGAAAGCACATCTGTTCGTGCAAAACCATTCGTCACACAAATGTCAGTTCGAAAGTATAATGTTGGAAATTTTTTAAATGATATAATTTTTGCATTTTTTTCCCCCCTGAAAACACAAGCTAACACATCGATTGTTGGTGACAGCATTTTTTGTAGTGTATGTAAATCTCTTAATTATGTAGAACGTTAATTAAAAAATAAAAATACATGTTTTAAACAGAATTGACGATTGTTTGCATTTCATGGATATGGACTGGATCGCAACACTAATATAATGTTTCGAGTTAATAAACACTGTCAGGAAGCAAGCAAGGCAATGCGAGAACATTATCCTTTTGGTTGAATGTAGCGAAAGGGAAAAACAGTCACCTTTCTTGCCACGATCTTGTTCGCAGATAACGCAGGTATAAGTAGTACATGGACTCCACACAATGACAACCCTCCCATTATTCCGCCCCCCTCGCTAAAACGCCCTCTCCCCCCTCCACCACGGCGCAGGCGACAAGCTCAGGTATATCGCCCCGCCCAACCACTGGCAGTAGCACGTGGCCAGTGGCCCACCGCGCTAAACATTTTTACTAGGGAGGCCCCTTAAGTCGGGGTGTCGTCAGGCGCAGGCAGGTCCATAACATCGCGACCCGTCTGTCCCTTCAGCATGGCAGGGTTCAACCTGAGCCGAACGCCACCAAGTGGAGCCCGCTCAAGGCTGCTCCAGTGATCACCGACCGCACCAACGGCCCCGGAGTGGGGATACCGTGACGTCCACCCCCCAAGAAAAAACCGCGCACATGAAAGTGCAACCGCGCTGCTGCGTAACTCCCGCAACAGCGCGATTAGCAACTCTTCCCCACACTCATGCCCCAAGGCCAACCAAAGGTGAATAGCTTATTCCCTTATTCCCAGGGCAATGTGTGAGTACCATTATAAAAACACAAAAAATTAAGTGCAGTCAACATTTACTATCAGACCTACCTAGGATTACAACCCCCTCCACGTATACATTGCATGAAACACATAGATTCCCTATACAAAAATATATATATATAAAACTATAGTTAAACAAAAAAAATCTAAAGTTTTTTTTTGTCCTGTGCGCGCTCTTTCCCGTTTGCTCGCGGCTCATACGGCAGTCCACATGATAATACGTAAACGTACTTGAACTGTGTCCGTGCACTCCATCCAAATTATGACTATGTGGGCCCGAGTGACAAGTTCATTAACTTCTTTAAGTTCATTCATCCACTACAAAAATTATTGCTGGTCCTGAAGAAAGTCAAATTATGTTGCAAATCATAGTCTATTTAGCATTTAGTATTTCACAGCCCCGGCCTTCGCCTATTCTGGCTATAACAAGTATGTGCGTCGACTCCTTACTTTGAGCATGTTGAGTGGGGCCCCAGCTGGTGGTCAATGCGCCTCCGCGTCGCTGCCACACCGCGACGGTCGCACCGAACCATCCTTCTCCTCTCGAGTCCGGCTTGCAAGTCCCGTACCGCACACTCGCGCGCCACCGCTGAGCGCGTCACTCGGCTACGTCACCATCGAGCTTCTTCGGCCGTCCTCGGGTACACTCGAAACAACGACACCCACACATGACTAGACGGC
Organism: Bacillus rossius redtenbacheri; assembly: GCF_032445375.1. NCBI lineage: Eukaryota > Metazoa > Arthropoda > Insecta > Phasmatodea > Bacillidae > Bacillus > Bacillus rossius. The sequence continues at coordinate 37,902,192 of NC_086339.1, forward strand.
CGTTGAGCAAACGGTTTCACGTTGCTAGAGTCCTCCTAATGCAATTAAATAAAAAAACCTAATAAACATAACTGTGAATAATGAAATAACAATAACCAAATAATTAAATTATTAATTACAAAAACAGTTACCGGAAACGGTAACAAAAGTGTGCAAGTGCCCAAGTGCGCGAGAGCGCAAGAGCGCAGGAACACAAGAGAGCAAGAGAGCAAGAGAGCAAGAGAGCCAGAGCTCAAGAGTGCGATAGTGCAAGAGCACAATTATGCTGCATCATTATTTATACCTTTCCCTGTCGTCTCCTCTATCGGTTCCCCCTCCACGTACCTAACTATTTCCCTCCTCTCCCGGTTCCCTTACCACATATCTAGCTATTTTCCTTCATTGCGATCGGAATTTTCGAAACCCTCGAAAATTGTTAGTTATTCCTTCAGTAAAGAAGTTCCACTTAAAAACATTTTGCTGCTATTCATTTTGACATTGGAATTCTGATTAGCATGTAAGATTTAACGGAAACTGTTGTGTTATTGGAACCATCAAGTTGTAACATTTGATATAAAAGTATCTCCTATTTTTGTGAAATGATTTTCGTTTAATTTTGGGAACTTTGTTAAATTTGAAGTATAAAAAAAGTAATGTACATTATATGAAACTGGTAGGTTTCTTCTTGCAACTAAACGCATCTGGCTACATTTCTATAAGAAACTACATATAATCTTAAAACAAAGAAAACAAATATTTCTTACAACAATGAGCGCGAGAAAATCAAAACGTCCCGGAGAATAGCTCATAAATTATAATCGCGGGTGGGAATCTTCGAATTCAAGACGACAGTTACAACATTTTTTTATTTTAGAGGTATTTCTATTCGAACATCTCGTTAAAATTTTTGACTGTGGAAAAATTACGACTGGCACCCGCGTTCTTCGTAAACTTGTTGCCTCCTGTGACTTTCTAGCGCCCCGCCCACAAGCAAGCACAGAACAGCTGCCTGAACAGAAGAGGAAGGAAGAGACTGGCACGAAGCGAACTCTCATTTTAAGATCACTATTGCGGATCCCGCAAAGCCCACGTGCGAGTGGAAGTGCGTGTTGGGATACGATTAATACGTGTGCTGGGATACCAAATAGTGTTTATAAAATTTGTAATGTAAATTGCTATAAACATGTCTCGATATTGTATACTTAATATAATAAAAAGAGCACTATTTTAAACGGCACTACTATAAAATTAAAAATTTTAGGTTTTGTTTGTATGGGTTCTTTCAAGTCTGCTAACATCAACAGGTAACAAAAATAAATAAATAATGCTAAAGCAGTTATTCTATGAACACTGGTAGAGTGGTAAGAGAATATTAAACACTATATTGAACACATGTAGTAAACACTAACGATCATATGTATTTTTTCTGTCCAAAACGTTTATAAAAATTTTCAGGTGTATTTATACAAGAGAGATTATGTTCCCATATAAATAATTTATTTGCATTATAAATTATTACATTATTTTTTATTAAATAAGTAATTAGAATATTTATTAATTTTCATTGTTAGTAAAACTATATCTTAATAATTTTATTAGATCAAATAATTAATTTTAAATGCATATTTATAAAAAAAATTTGATTAAATTTATACTTATCCAACCGTAAATCTAATCTTACTCAGGCCTTTTAAAACTTTTTTTCTATTAACTATATGCATGCAAGTTAGTTTTTTACCAAACCAAATTTATTATAACTTCTAACGCGTCCATTTTTTGTACTTCTGTTAAAGTTTAATTTTACTATTCTCATTTAAACTTCCATTATTTTTTTTATAAGTTTTGAAATGTTGACCAATTTTGTTTTAAATTGTCAATTTTACTTTGAACTAAGTGTGGAATTCAGTGATGAGAGATCACTATCATTTTTATAATACACTATTTTGGTATTAAAATTTATTTCTTTAAAATTTTAATCAATTGTGTTATAGATTTATTTACACTGTTAATGAATTATAAATATTAAATTCAGAAGGTAATTAAGAAAATTAGGAAAACCTTTAAATAAGAAAGAAAAGACTACAAAATGACAAATAATATATAACTTTCGCTGGAAACAAACCTTTAAGGGAAAATATATACTATTATTGTTTTATATACATACGTTTTACCTAGAAAAAATTACACCTCTGTTTTTTATCGAGGTAGCGTATTATTAAGAAACTCAAGGCGCATACTGAAATGGTTTATTATTACAGACAGTTCCTTTCCCAATAACCCTAGCTTTAAGTCTTTAAGTGAAAATACCCACATACACACACATGTATGCACACACATATATATGTTATATACCTATTAACTTATACTTAGGCTTAATGTCCATATCATATCGTCGTTTCTTAGTCGAAATGAAGTTTAGTCTTTTAAAGAACTTTAAGCATTTAATTTAATTAGTTATCTTACACAAATATTTATTTTACAAAGTAACTAGACTACCAAAACCATGCAAGAAGTATAAATACATGGAAAGTATGGTGCAGGGTACTAGGATTTGGAGCGTAGAGCAAGGTCAAAAACCATCCGCCATATTGGATTGTGATTTCATGGCCAACATATTAAATGAATGTGTGGCCAGGCCGCTGGCCAAAATACTTATTTTTGCCTTTGAAAACTGTTTTTCAAATACAAACAAAGGTTTATCTTTGTTTAGTTATTTTCTTTAATATATTTTGAAAAAATCTAAATTTGTAATATTTAATTGTTATTTCAGTTATTTTAATTAAAAGTTTTTATACTAGAATATTTAATAATTTCTTGTTTTAAACTTTATTGTATCACTGGGGAGTTGCGCGGGAGAGCGGAATCAGTTTTCTCGTATAGAGAGTTAACGTGACAGTTGGAAATAGGAAGTGTCAGTTGGCAATAGGAAGTGTCAGTTGGCAATAGGAAGTGTCAGTAGTTGACTTCCCTATAAAAATGACGTTTGTCAGTGTGTGTTGCGAAGTGAGGGAAGCCTACGTTTCACTCATCCTTCTGGACATACCCGAATACTCACGTTGGCAAGCCTTCTTTCAACAGACGAGAGAGCCAAACGTCCGATCGTGCATCTTTGGTTTTTTTTTTTGTTCATTGTAAATAAATATACAACTCATGATAACTAATGATCAATTAGGTTAGGTTAGCTACATTATAAATACTTTAAAACATTGTGGATGGTTGATTTGGTTAGGATAGCTACATTAAAGATACTGTGAAATCGTGTAAACTGTTTCCTAGCGCTGGATAGCTACATATTAAAAAGTTATTTGCTAAGCAACCGTAAAATGATTTTTACAGTATTTTTAATGTAGCTATACTTACCTAATATAACTTACCATCCACAATGTTTTAAAGTATTTATAATGTAGCAAACATATTGAATAATTCTTTAAATTACTTCTCGCTTATTTTAAGAATGACATATTATAAGTTAAACCCGCGCATTTGGAGAATAAATGCCCGCGAATAGTTTTCCCCCAAATAAATACACCTGTTGTACGGGGAAAAAAGCGAGCATGAACTTCGGGGAACATCGGGTTTGGCTCTCTCTTCTGTGAAAAAAGGCTTGCCAACGTGAGTATTCGGGTATGTCCAGAAGGACGAGTGAATCGTAGGCTTCCCCTTGCGAGAACGTTTGTTCGGCTTTCGGGGACAGGCCAGACATATTTATTAAAAAGGCACGAATAAATTTAAATGCCTTGTTTGAGATTAGCTACGAGTGTTTCTGCTGCAGCGACGAGAGAAATTGTGAGAACAGCTTATCGGTTTACACAAATATTGTTACGTCATTGAATTATTTTTTATAAAAATTCAATTTTTATATAATCAGTCTTTTCTAATACTTTAGTGTTATACCTTTTTGCGCTTATTCGAGTAACTAAAGTTTGTGTGTAACAAATGACATATTATGGACTTTATATTTTACTTTCGTAAAATATTGCGTCAAAAAAGTAGAGTTTTTAAGATTAACAAAACTGTTTTTGAATCCATAAAATGCCTAGTTCGACACAGTAATGTTTTTGCTCCGCCTTTTAAGGATATAGTTTTAACATTATTTTTCTTAACACTTGGGCTGGGTTCATGCGCGTCCTTTTGGTATTATGTTAGAGTTTGTTATAAATTATATTTCAATGAAACCAGTGGGGTTTTGAGTTTTTCTTATCCACCAGGTGCAGAGGGGAAGTATCACAAACGTGCCTAGAATTGTGACAGAAATGTGACACTTTCTGTGTAATTTTACACAGCGATTCAATTTTTTCCCTAAAAACTCACAAAACATTTGCTAACAAATATATAATATATTAATATGTGTTTTTACGCCGTTGACTTTGGAGACCTAGGTTCGATCCCGGCAATGGCAATGAAATAATTTTTTGTAGTCATTCCTCCACATAATTTACTAGGCAACTGATTCCCATCACTTTAACCAAGATATATATTATTTCCACCCTTATTACGTCATGATAGCCATCTTAGAACCGTCAAATTGTTTTAGTATGCTAGAATGTGCACCTGCTTATTGGTTTATATTTTACCCGCTAGAATACAGTAGTGTCAATCACCAGATCGTCAGATTTCTTATCATCCGCCATATTATCGGCCATATTAGCCACCATGAGGAAAATCGGTAATTTTCAACATAAAAATTCGGATAACATTCCAAAAATCATTAAAACATCACGTATTAATATAATAAGTGATTCGATCGATAGCAGTCCTTGGTTATATCTTTGGCCGATCCAAACAAGTAATGAAGGCAGAAAAATTCAATACTACCTCAATTTAACAATTTATCATAAGTTGCAGATTCAAGGGGGAAAAAAGTTGTGTGTACTTATGCACGCATATTAGAAGTTATACTTACTTGGAGTAATAAATAAACGAGCTTTAATTTTGCATGCAAATAACTAATAGAAATAAAATAGTAAAATTAATGAAGTGACATTAAAAATACGGTTTATAATATATAAATATAATCATATTAAAAATTTAATTTGTACTCTGTGTTCAATAAATATAAACACGTGAATAAAATTAATTATTTAATAAGTAAAAAGTAGTATAGGATAGGGGCTCCGAGCGCACGGGTTCTGGGTGAGGAGCCTGAGGAGCCGACCGCCATATTGGATTGTGACGTCACGGAGGCCATCTTGTATGAGTGTGACCTTGACCTTTGACCTTGACCTTGACCCCGGCGGCCATTTTGGATCCGCCATCTTGGATCCGCCATTTTGGATGACGTCATTGTGTTCTCGAAAATTCCGGCGATGTGTTTCCCGCCATATTGGATGATGACGTCACCGTTGCAATTTTGGTTACGGCCGCCATCTTTAACTTTTTTATTTATTATCCGATTTTAATGAAATTTTTTTTAAAAAATATAAAAAAATTGAAATAATAAAATTTTAATAAAATACTTATAAAAAATATACATTAACGACACGGAGGTCAGAGTCCTCGGTTCGAACCCGACGAGTGCAAAAAAAAATTAAAAATGGCGACAGGTCTCTTCCTTAATGGTGTCTGCAGGCAGACTGACTCCCACCACTTTTCTTAAAGCATATATATCGTCACCTAGTATGACGTCATGTCCGCCATCTTGTCTTAGATGCTGGAAGCCATCATCAATGTATCGTCGGCTAGAGTGCGCTGATGACATGTTAGTTTAATTCTTACCCGCTAGAGTGCAGTAATCATTTATTACTGTGACACCCGCCATCTTGAAATTTGGCCGCCATCTTGAAAATCCGTAATTATTTAGCTAGAAATTCGGGAAAAGATCCAAAATTCATTAAATAAATCACTCATTAATTTACATATTGATTCGATCGATTCCCGTCCTCGGTTCGATACCCGATCGATGCAATAATGTTTAATTTTATGAAAAAATAATAATTTCAATAAACCATGTTCAACATTCGTAAAGAGACTTTAAATCCTCTACTACCATCATCCTATCAGACGTCAAGACTACCATATTGGAAATTCGTAATTTTAATGCTAGAGATTCGGGAAAAAGTTTAAAATTCATTAAATAAATTTGTAATCTATATACTGATTGATTGGATCGACCTAGGTCCTAGGTTCGATCGCTGGTCGATACAAAACAACTTTAATATTTAAAAAAAGTTCCACTAAAGTGACAGGTTTGAGAAAAGAAAAAAACACCGCAAGTTCTTTTACAAACATATTTATTACATACATACTACACTACTACAAGTACAAAAAAATACACAGACAAATTACTAAAGTTTTGGTTAAGATTTATTTCCGCATTTAATCTTGTGCTGTTCAAGACACTGTATAGCTGTGAGTCCTGATTTTCGAGGTCGATTAGCAAAATACTTAAAGCACATCTTACACATATAAATATTATGTTGATGTTTTGTAACCTGGGGTCTCACAAGTCGGGAGAAGTTTTTGATGTAGCAGTAGTGTGCAGCACCGCTTTCATTTGTCACAAGCAACAAATCGAAATGATTTTTTCTTTCTTGTTTGGTTACACGAATCGGACACACTTTATTATCGTCATTTAGCGCATACACATTAACTGAGACTTCAGGGTTATTTTTCTCAAAAACTTTTATCTGATTTAATGGTGGCGGATAGCATAGTCCATCGAAGTTGTACTTATTCTCCAAAGCATAATACCTCTTATCAACACGGTTTTGATGACTTCCCTCGACAAATCTTGCCAAAATACTCCATTTAAAACAAAACTGGTCCTTCAAGTTTTGGCAATTGACTACTGCTCTTTTGTTGACTATTGCCTCAGGTTAGGCAATAAATGATGATGTCTGATGGTATGGAAGCATACTATCACTTGATTCGTTTCCTATGCACATAATATTGTGACTGTCCAGACTGTTACAATGCGAAAAAATCTTATCGCATTTGTCGCACTTATATGTCTCTCGAGAGATTGTCAGAGACCTACTGCAGGTTATTGATGCACCACAATATTTGCATTGATGCGATGTACACTCTTCATTAATTGATGTCTGGAATGCAGATGATGAAACGTCAGCTGATGGTGGAACAGCACGTATCGTTGTCTCCTCTGCAGCAGGTATCGGGATCTCCACAGCTGTCGACACCTCAGCCATTGAGCTCTCCGCTGCCGTGGTCTCCTCTGCAAATGGTATCGGGATCTCCGACTCCATCATCGTTGCTGTCATCGAGGTCCCCGCTGCTGTCGGTAAACAGTCTATTCCGGTCGACATAACTAAATCTCACGAAACTTAATGGAGAGAGCACGTCCGTACTGCACCGCGGCCAGAGGTGAACTGCGGGTCCAGTCGTCTGAACCTCGCTTATATACCCGTGGTCTTCTGGTATACCTCATGAGTCAAATTATTGTCTGTATTTAAAATTTTTTTATTAGGTACCTAAAAATTGTAGAAATAAAAACACACGAGTTCAAGTTTTACACATTTATTTATAAAGAGTACACAAATACATATTAGGTTAAGGAATCAAGCATTTTCACAAGCAAAGTTTTTAATGCCGCACGAACTGACACGTCGACTCCGGTTCCAACTGGTTCGTTGACTCCGGTTCCAACTGGTTCGCAGGCCACAGGATCAGGAACACAGGTTTCCAGCTGGTCATCTTCTGTGACGTCGACAACTCCGACAAGACATGGTCGATGACGTCTGTGACCACGTCTACGCCTGGGCTTTGGCTCAGTGCTAGTTGGGACAGATTCACTGCCTGAACTGCGACGACGAGACACACACCGTTTGGACGTCTGCGTAGAAGCATCACAGGTCGCAACAGGTTGCAACACGTCCATGTTTGGTGTTGCACGTGAAGACGAGGCGACTACCTCAGCGATGCTGGCAGGAAGGATTGTGTGTGGTCTCATGTGATAGACGGCACAGTTTCCAGGTTCGCAACAAGCTACCAGCTGCTGAGTCGGTTCGTAGGACACAGGAAAGTGCGCAAACCGCCAATGCTGAGCACCTCCATCACAGGTTTCTGTATATGTACGTAGATATCCGGAATCCCAGTAGCTGTACTCGACACTGCTGAAGCTAGGTCTTGCGCTCACGTACACGTTAGCAGGATGAAACGTAAACATCTTCTTGCAGGTCGAACGTCAACTGAAGGCACGTACGTATGTACGCCATTTATATATGCAGGCTCCTACTAACATTGTGTGTGCCATTTCTGCATTAGCTGCGAGTTTGTACAGGCAGAGACACGTTCAAACTTGTCAAATGGCTGCATGTCGTATATTGCACTAAGCTTGCGCAGGGAAGGACAGCCGTAGTCGGTCTGTATATCTACGATTTCAGCTGCTCCAACGTCGCACAGTTCTCGTAGCCATTTCTTCTGTTCGGGTCCGGCAACGTAGATTATTTCGTTTTGAACTAGTAAATCTCCAATAGTGTTTTTCACTTGGTGGTACGGAATTTTTCCTTCGTCCCACTCTAGTCCGTGATAATATTTACATAGCCATTCGTTCGACCGTTTACTTTTTTCGTCTAGTAGTTTCCACGGATACGGAGGTCGGAAGCTGCGGGTTCGAGTCTTGTCTCCAGAGGTGACACTAATTTCCTTGAGCACGAGTCCATTTTGACTCTGGAAACCTTGCAGGTTGCAGTACATCTTGTCGCTAGCAATGCTCGGTCGTAACTAAATTATTATCGAAAACGAAACAGTATTTATGTCAGAATTTTCACAAGTTTGTCTCGACAATTGTACGAAGCAAGCCGATCGTAAAGTATCAGACAAAAAGCATAGGTGTTTGGTGGAATATTTCTGCTAGTCGTTATCTCGATCCTACAGTCGATGATGTTTGAATTTATTCGATCATCCTGTTTGGAAACGTCAAACACCATTAACGGTGCCTTGTTCTTGAAACTGTCGGGACTCAGTATCGGTGACTGTCTCCGCCCATAGTAAGCTTGCTGAAACTTGGCATACATTTGATATGCTAGAAGGAATCTTCCACTTTCAAAGTCCATGTTCATGTCAACGTACGGATAACTTTCGCTGTTTAAAAATATTTTTACATTACGTATTTGACAGTTATCGAATACGGAGCGACTTACTCCTGCATTGAGCTGTCTTCCGGTCTGAAGCCCGACGATGATGTATCTTGGTTTTTCCGTAGCGAAGCTGGACTTTACTATCCAATTGATACGCTGACTATGAGGCAAGCCAGGATAAGTTTCCAGGCTCCAGGATCGGAATGGCACATCGAAATTCTTGCCATTTTCTATGTTCTTCAACATCTTGACTCGTTCAACGGTGCTCACTTGGATGTGGGGCAGCATCCACTCAATAGACTGTAGTGTTAGCGAGACATCTTGAGGGTTTTCTGCAGCGGCGACAATTGCATTAATGTGCGTGTTGGCTAGAAGCAGTACGAGCTCTTGTTTCGAATTAATGATTATATGCTTGTAGTCCTCAGCGAATCCAAGAAGCATGGACAGAGGAACACAAACTTCGAACTTCCCTTCGGCATAAACCGGAAGCTTATATTCATCCTCGAGAGCCCAACCGGCCATCTTTGCAGCAGACAGTTCATTTGGCGTGAGCGAAAGGTAATTTTTCATAGCAGATGTTATGCCTACATCTCTCGTCTGGTCTACCTCGACACCATTGAGTACATAAGTAATGCGCTCGATTAGGTGAAGAATACCATTGCAGGATATTGACGTCGTTGTCGGATGCGTACCATCCGCTTTTGTAAGCGTGCCTCTTATACGTAGAAATGACTGCGAAGGTAAAGTACAAATATCTTGGTGCTGTACTGCAATGCGTACTTCCGATGGTAGTGCGTACGGTCCGAGCAGGAAAGGCTGGTACTCGTGCAATTCCATTTTCGTAATGCTGTCATCAAAAATGACTGGATCTTCCACGTTGAGGATTTCGTCTTCCATATTTATTTGGCACTTGTCCAATACTGAGAAGATACTTTATGTTGTCAGGTGTTAATGCACCGATGTCTGGTAGAGAACTGTTCTTGTTCACGCCAATACGATTTCTTTTATAACTGTTCGGTGTTACGAACTTTATGCCCATCGCTTCAAGTGCAGACGTAATGTAATTTCTTCGTCTTGAAAATTCACCAATCGTCCTCGCTGGTCAACGATTCGGACGACGACTTCGTGTGCGCACTTCACGACGACTGGAACGTAAATGATTCTTTGCGGTACTTCGACCAGTTTATATCCTGGCGGGACCATCGGCGAAAACTCGTGCAGCATGTTGCTTAGTCTTCCGTTGAGATACGTTCCACTTGCCAAATTACAGTTTATTCTTATGACATTCACAGGCAAAATGTTTACTGCGCGTGTTGATTCGTACGTTCTTCCCGTATCATAAACCTTTGATTCGAATCCGAGCATCGTACCTATGGTGCCAGGTTTCGTAAAGTCGACATTTTCACTGCATGTTAGAATGCTTTTTTGAGTGTTTGGATTTCCACGCAGTTGAAAGTCTACATCCTGTGGTAACATATCCCTGATGTAATTTGCAATGTCGTCAATTTCGTAAGAGCCAACAGGTAACCGTATTTCATGAGCGGTCCCATCACTTTTCAGGATGCAGATCTTGCAATTTTCTTCGTCGATATTAGGTATGGCATTATACGTTTGGAAATCTACGAGTCCGATACACCATTCTCCGTCTAAATCCAGAGGCGGGAAATGAACCGCCCGCAGCTCAGATGCGTGACCTGTCAGGGTAAGTGTTATCGACATGACTAATAAATTAACATCACTGCACAACCTTTAAGTAGCACTTTTTATTTGTCAGCTAATTTTAGTTTGTTAAAAAGCGAAGACACAAGTGTCCGCAGTTTGTTTGATTAGGCTTCTGTTCCGTTTCGTAATTGTAAAACAATGTAGTGGACCGGCCCAGGTACCGCCTAAGTTCGGGCGGAGGGCGTAAATTTCCAAAACTGTCGTAGTAAGTAGCTTTTTTTCCAGACTTTATGTACGCCACCCAGTGCGTGCCGCGACCCGCCGACGTGTCTAAATTAATTATGGCGCACTCACGTGTCTTTGGCTTGCTGGGCAAAGTGTCTCGCATAAACACGCCGCGGAAATTTGGTATTTTCAGTTTGCGTGCGTACTTTATTAAATCTACGTTGGTGAGCGGTCGTTTCGGTAGGGAACTTAGGATTTTCTCTTTACACGTTTCTTTCTCATGCCTCGTCCTGTCTTGTGAGGATGCAAGTACAGTCCTGCGCCGTTTTTTTTACCGATGGCAATGGCTTCCATGCTGGCATTGTGTCGCTGTGCTTCTTTTAACTGCTTGCGCTCATTCTTCGAAGTGTTGACTGCCCGCACTATACCGCTCGTTGCACCGATAAGGCCGCCGAGAGCACCCAATGCAGGCAAAAGCAAAGGAAGAAATCCTCCTATAATCTTCTTGTCGAGAGTCTGTAGTTTTTGCTTGGCTTTTTGCACGCCTGCACCGATCTTGCGCTTCTTGGTGTTGCGTGAGTTAGTCTTTGACTTGATGTAGCTGGTTCGACGAGCACCCAGACCTAATTTCGTCTTTGCCTTCATGATCTTAGATACGCCCCACGCTGCGATTTTCTCTCCTAGTCCCGCGTTCGACGATTTACTTATATCTTCGGCTTCCTGTGCCAATATCTCGTCAGCCCGGTGCCTGGATTCCAGATCCTTGCTTAATGAATATGCGATATCGTGCTGCTTGCACTTTTCTTCGAGAGAATTAATGCCCACGTCACCACGAGCTAACCTTTTCGCTAGTTTCGTGCCGGGGCCGCAAAATCTGTAGCCGGGAATGTGTAGCTCGAATGGTAGATTGTTTATCAGAGAGTTCACGAGTCCTGCGCCGATGTGTTTTTTGTTCTTACCTCTTCGAGTCATTACGCACAACTGACCAGAATGTATTAATGTGTTTGATTTTATACAATTACTTTAGTACAATGCAGGTCGTCAAGCAAGATGTTTGTTTGCCCGTGCGCATTACGCAAGACGATGTATTTAGTGCGCGTGAATCACGACATGGCTTACTGTTGCCTTCTGCCGTACGTTGCATAATGGCGGGTCCGTCCAACTGCGGTAAAACGTGCGTTTTACTGAGTTTACTGGAGGAACCAAATGGTCTTCGGTTCGAGAACGTTTACTTGTATTCCAAGTCGTTGCAACAGCCAAAGTACCAGCGCCTAGCAACTGTTCTACGATCCGTGGATGGTCTGGAGTATTTTCCGTTTAGCGATAATACCGATGTTGTACCTCCAAGCGAAGCAAAAGCCAATTCCGTGTTTGTTTTCGACGATGTAATGTGCGAGAAACAAGGCATAATACAAGAGTACTTTTCCATGGGCAGACACGCCAAGGTAGACTGCGTTTACCTGTGTCAGACGTACAGTCGTATTCCAAAACATCTCCTACGAGACAACGCAAATGTCATAGTTTTGTTTCGCATGGACGAACTTAATTTACGCCACGCTTATGATGATCACGTAAACACCGACATGACATTCCAGGAATTCAAAGACATGTGCTCCTTGTGTTGGAAAGAAGAACACGGATTCCTAGTTATAGTCAAAGACTGGCCTCTATATAAGGGCAGGTACAGACAAGGTTTCGATCAGTTTATCACCAAACATGAGTCATAGCATTTCGAAATTCGGTCGTAGCAGTCGAGACTTACGTACTGCTCTCAAGTCTCATGACGACGTTATCCGCAAATACATTTCGCTACTGGCTCAATAAATAGACGGGGTGAAAAAGGAATTACTTGAGTACCTCGTAGCCATAGACCAGCGCGTGGAAGCTTCGGATTCTCGCATTCGCGACATGATCGAAGTTTCGAATGCACAAAGACGGGACGATCTGAGGACTTTTCAAAGTAGTCTGAAAGCATCACTATCTCAATCGTCAACAAATTCAGATTTGGCCAAACACAAGAAAGAAGTTTCTGCGAACGAATAGAAAAGTATAAAAGGAGGTCTTGCAATAAGTTTTCAGCCAGTACAATGTCGGACCTGGCCAGTGACCTTCATCGAGCTATACAGTCTGTTCGCGAAAAATATTTACTTGCTAGACGAACCAGACTTGCACGTGAGATGGAAAATGAGGAGATATTTAAACCAATCACTAGTCGCCTCGACGAACTTAAAAACAAGGAAGAACCAGCCTTCATTGTGAAGACAGAAGTTGAAGATGAAATGCCGACTGTAAAGAAGAGAAAGTATGAACCAGATCGAGAAGAAGAGGACTTAACAAGTACAGAGTCCATGCACAAGAAAAAAATACCGAAAAAGGGACATTAAGTTAATGCAATGGTCCGACCATACCTGATATCGTTTACGAGCCGGAATAATGACACGACCTACGGAGTGTACAGAAAACATAATAAATGGTTCCTCGGTGCTAAAGAAATAGACTTTCTACCAGGAAATATCGTGCGCGTAGCAGAGTTCAAAACGCGCGGGACTCCGGGTCTGTACGAATTGCTGTTTCGCAGGGAGCCTAAAGGATATTCTCACAACGACTTACAAGAGTACAAAAAACTGCTAGAGCTAACCAATGCACATTTTCGCGATAACGATCCAGATAGTGGTGTATATAAAGACGTAGATCATGAAAAAAATCGACATTCTCGCTAATCTCTTCAGTGAACTAACAATACATGGCGAAGGTTTAAAAAAGCTAGAAAGTGGTCAGACATTTGACTATGTATATTGGGACGACCCTAATGAATTAGTTGATCGCCTTAGAATTCTACATGCATCGCTTAGTGTAGGAAACTATTCGCACATCAACGAAATAGTCTCCATACTTGAAGAACTGAAGGAAGCCGGCTACATACAATGAGTCGAACCGGAATCGCTCGCGAACTTCATGCTCCTGCTAGACGGAAATACCTTCGTCGCAAAGTCATAGTTCGTGGAATTGATGATTTATTCCAGGCGGACCTTGTTGAGATGATACCGTATTCCCGTTTGAATAAAGGTTTCAAGTACATGTTGACAGTCATCGATGTTTATAGCAAGTTCGCTTGGGCTAGACCTGTCAAATCAAAGACTGCAACTGACGTAGCCAAGGCCATGAACAATATTTTGCATGATGGACGTGTACCGTCGCACCTGCAAACGGACCTCGGGAAAGAATTCTACAATGCGACCTTCAAGGCTTTGATGAAGAAGTATGGCATCAAACACTACTCTACATTTAGTAACGTCAAAGCCTCCGTTGTCGAAAGGTTTAACAGAACTTTGCGTTCCAAGATGTGGCGGCAGTTCACGGCTAACGGAAATTACAAGTGGCTTGACATCTTGCCGAAACTAATAAGCGAGTATAATTACACTGTGCATTCTACCACGAAAATGAAGCCAAAGGACGTAAAGGATAATCGCCTGCTTCAAACAGTTTTTCCCAACACGAAGAAGAAAGATCCACGAAAGCGTAAAGCTAACGTCGGTGACATTGTGCGAATCTCCAAGCAGAAAGGTATCTTCGAGAAAGGTTTCACTGCAAACTGGAGTCCCGAACTTTTCCGTGTGACACATGTTCGTGAATCAGAGCCTAGGACCTACTACCTCGAAGATTTGGACCACAAACCTATCCATGGCGGCTTCTATGCCGAAGAGATTCAGCCTACGTTGTATCCCGATACGTACTTGGTGGAGAAGATTATAAAACGAAGAAATGGACTGTCCTACGTCAAGTGGTGGGGCTTTCCACCTCGCTTCAATTCGTGGGTGGCAGATGCAGACGTCGAGAAATCCACAAGGCTTTAGTAATTTGTCTGTGTATTTTTTTGTACTTGTAGTAGTGTAGTATGTATGTAATAAATATGTTTGTAAAAGAACTTGCGGTGTTTTTTTCTTTTCTCAAACCTGTCACTTTAGTGGAACTTTTTTTAAATATTAAAGTTGTTTTGTATCAACCAGCGATCGAACCTAGGACCTAGGTCGATCCAATCAATCAGTATATAGATTACAAATTTATTTAATGAATTTTAAACTTTTTCCCGAATCTCTAGCATTAAAATTACGAATTTCCAATATGGTAGTCTTGACGTCTGATAGGATGATGGTAGTAGAGGATTTAAAGTCTCTTTACGAATGTTGAACATGGTTTATTGAAATTATTATTTTTTCATAAAATTAAAAATTATTGCATCGATCGGGTATCGAACCGAGGACGGGAATCGATCGAATCAATATGTAAATTAATGAGTGATTTATTTAATGAATTTTGGATATTTTCCCGAATTTCTAGCTAAATAATTACGGATTTTCAAGATGGCGGCCAAATTTCAAGATGGCGGGTGTCACAGTAATAAATGATTACTGCACTCTAGCGGGTAAGAATTAAACTAACATGTCATCAGCGCACTCTAGCCGACGATACATTGATGATGGCTTCCAGCATCTAAGACAAGATGGCGGACATGATGTCATACTAGGTGACGATATATATGCTTTAAGAAAAGTGGTGGGAGTCAGTCTGCCTGCAGACACCATTAAGGAAGAGACCTGTCGCCATTTTTAATTTTTTTTTGCACTCGTCGGGTTCGAACCGAGGACTCTGACCTCCGTGTCGTTAATGTATATTTTTTATAAGTATTTTATTAAAATTTTATTATTTCAATTTTTTTATATTTTTTAAAAAAAATTTCATTAAAATCGGATAATAAATAAAAAAGTTAAAGATGGCGGCCGTAACCAAAATTGCAACGGTGACGTCATCATCCAATATGGCGGAAAACACATCGCCGGAATTTTCGAGAACACAATGACATCATCCAAAATGGCGGATCCAAGATGGCGGATCCAAAATGGCCG
This sequence comes from Bacillus rossius redtenbacheri, assembly GCF_032445375.1. Classification (NCBI taxonomy): domain Eukaryota; kingdom Metazoa; phylum Arthropoda; class Insecta; order Phasmatodea; family Bacillidae; genus Bacillus; species Bacillus rossius. The sequence continues at coordinate 37,917,997 of NC_086339.1, forward strand.
CCGGGGTCAAGGTCAAGGTCAAAGGTCAAGGTCACACTCATCCAAGATGGCCTCCGTGACGTCACAATCCAATATGGCGGTCGGCTCCTCAGGCTCCTCACCCAGAACCCGTGCGCTCGGAGCCCCTATCCTATACTACTGTAGAACAATCGAGATATATTGAATAATAATATAATTAATTAATATTCAGAATTTTTGTTAATATTAATTAATTATCAATTAAAAACGTAAAAATATACAGTGAAAATAAATTATACATGCAAGAACATTTACTCATAAAAACTCCCAAGAAAACGGGAATCTACTAAATCTTCCACAGACTCTCCCTGCCAGCGACAATGAAAACTTACAAGCAACCTGACTTCGTTATACATACGGGAACATAAGCTCACTTATATAGGGGAAGGTTGCCTATCTTGGACCACTTTTTTGTTTTCTTTAGCCATAGATTTTATTAAGTAAGCAATTTGAACAAAACAGTGCGCAAAATATTCATCAATGAATTCTTTTTCACCAGATATGTCCAACGGATCAAATATTTGACTCCTTATATGTATTAAAAGGAGAAAACTAAAAGTATGTAAACGGTCCAAATTTGGAAACCTGGTGCCTAAGTTGGACCGATGGTTGCCTTAATTGGACCCTCAAAGTTACATATATAAATAGCATTAACAATAGCACAATAATGGCATAGTAAAGTAAACAAAATGTTTCAAAAGTCTATTTGCAGTTTGCACAGTAATACCTTTTGATGCTAGGCCACACTTTGGCACATCGTCTGTGTACCCAAGACTTACAGCCCATGCACTGTATCATGTCTTCTTCCTTTACCTCATCATACAATACACATAACCAGTTTGCACAATCTTCTACGTTATTATCATCGTGTTCCTTGAAAAGTGAACCTGTCTTCAACTTTTTCAACTGAGGCCTATCTTTCGCGTGCTCCAATTCTCGTTTGTAGGGGCTGCTTGTGATTATGAATCCACCTTAAGCCTTTCTCCCTTTTTTTACCTTTCAACGAATAGACAGTAGACCAATTTTTGATACTTTTGGTAGTGGTGATATTTCTTTTATAGTCTTCTTAAATGTCTCGCAACTTTTGGCCATCTAAGGAACCTAAACAGACAACTCCAACAGTAAATGTTTTAACACATACGCGAATTTAGTCAAACTTGCCTAAAACGGATCCTTTGTGAAACATAAACCTGTAAAAAACGAAAAAAATATTACAGCCGAATTATATTGACTGAAAATATTAGCTTATCTAAAATTTTACCATTCATGTTGCCTAAATTGGACCAGTCCAATTTAGGAGTCACTGATCGGTCCAACTTTGGCAACTGGTCGCCGTAAGTGAAAAAATGGCGTTAAAAGAATAAAGTAATTTCATGAATTATTTTACACTATGCTTTTTGTAGCTAATGAAACACACTTTTAAAATATATTACAGCAACTTTAATTACGTTCTCTTATTCGCTACAATAGCTTATGTTCCGTAGTGCAATAATAACAACATGAACTATGGAAACACTAATGCGACGATCCTACTGCTCCCAATGGCTGAACCTCACTGCTCGTTGTGTGGCGTGACCTGGGCGCTATAGACTATCAGTAGAGCCAACTCGACAGTTTCAAATGTTCTTACGTGGTGAGAAACAAGGGTGGTCCAATTTAGGCAACGGTCCAATTTCGGCGACTTTCCCCTTAATACACTTGAAACATTTTATAAACACACTTTCTATCAAAATTAAGAAAAAAACATGTTTTCTATTATATCGTCACTAAAGTATAAGTTTTAAAGCAAATTATAATTGGAGCACCTGATATATAATTTCCACGTATAAATAATATAAGATTTTGATTATTACCTGATAATTTAAATATTTGTTTGTATCCTTTTGTATATCCTGTTAACGTTTCGTTGCATGTTTGCGCGCGCATCGTAAATGCACACTCGTAAATTTTTCATAACGTGCCTAAAGAAAAAATAAATCCAAGAACACATTTTTACAAATAATGTTTATTACATAAATTCTCCACTAGTACAAATTCAAATCACAGGCCTGCTTTCATTAAGTCCCACATGATTTTGCATGTTTTGTTAGGGAATTTTTCGTGACACTTGATTACAACATGTCCTACTGTACCGCACTAGAACCTGATTTTTTTAGAGCAATATTATTCATGGCACCTGCGATTGCTACAATTTACAAACGTCTTACCGCAGTATATACATACAAAAGTGCCAAAATTAACGCGATGATAGCGAAGCAGCATTGGTAGATGATGAAGTTGTTGCCGTTTTAGGTACTTGAGACATCAAGGATCCCTCGTTGAAATCTCCTCTAGCATTGATCGGTGACGATGGTACAGATGCCATTTATGCCACGTCTAGCAGCGAATTTATGGTCAGAGTGTACCAGAGAAGGTGAAAACGCCGATGGTATGTATGTCATCGGGGTCTTCGTCGTTGATGCGTCTGCAGCTATAAATATTGATGAGGGAGTTATTTTGTAGAACTACTGCCAGGAGAGTCTATCCGTGTCCTTCCACAAACAGAGAAGGAACTCAGAGTCACAATGAATACAAGCCGTTTATATATACCCACATGACATTGTGGAGCCAATATATTTTCAGTTCGATATACTACATTCTTTACACAGAGGAAAATTTTATAAAGAGTTAAATGGGGTGAGGTTTATTTCATGGCGCTTTGCATTGAACATATTCGTAAGGGCCTTGCCACAGAGGCAAACAATCAGGTCCTGATTATTATGCAACTAGTCCTTTGCAATACGGTGCATGCCTTTCCGAGTTTACGTTGTGGATAAACTGGCTACAACACTTGCTGCGCTGGTATGATCGGATCTTCTCAGGGCTAGGGAACCCTACGAGCTTGATCCAGGCGATAGGAGCTCCACTGCCAAGTGCGAAACCTTCACCAATCCGATCCTGGACCGACAAGAGAGAACCTCAGCGGGGATCCATTCACTTCAAGGATCAGCCCGCAGTACCTACTACCGATTTTTTTTAGTGGCGCTTTCGGGTTTCAGACTGTTCGCTTAGGCTTTAACTAACCGTCAGTGCCGCTGCCAGATAGGCAGGAGGACCTTGTCATGCCTCGATTCCTCCCCCCCCCCCTTCCGCCCATCACACACTGTCTCTAGGCCCAAGGGGTTTACAGCTGATTAAGGCCCGGGTGCGCCTGACCCCGCCAACGGCTTTCTCAGTCCTCTCCTTTCCGCATCAGCCTTTGACTCTCCTCGGAGGAACAGGCCTTTGGGGGCCACCAGGGCTCAGCGGTCGAACCCCCCCCAGAAAGGTTTCAGTCGCATCTGCTGTTGCCCGCAGATTCATCCCATTCACCATCACTGGTCAACTATCCGGACAACTGAGGATGCCTGAGGCAGGGTTAATCCTGGCAGAGTCCTCACTGGTAGACACCACTAGTGCCCCGAGTTTCGGGAGGCCGTGTGTTCGCTATGATGCAACCTCCTCTACGCGGACATGTTGGATCGTGTCTGGGATTCTAGATCCGGCAGTGGCTCCGGAAGCCCAACGACAGTCGCATTCTCCGAATATTGCAACAGGGACAGTACGAGGAAACTGGTTAAGAAATACGCGAGACAAGCGACGCCAGTGTACCTGGTGGTCGGGAGTGTAACTACGTTTTAGTTGCAGTAGTGGCATCTAGCGGCGTGGAGTGTAACATAATGTAGCTTGAAAGCAATTCATTAAAGTAATCTCATGATATTCGCCTTCTCCCGACGGAGTTCCGGTAAGAAGTCTTCTCGGTAAATTTCCTGGAGTGATTTCGGGGGACCATGACTGACCGAGATGTGGCTCCAGTGCCTTACCACTACGCCAACTCGGGCCGCTCGACGCGGGAGTGGCAGACATGCGGGGCTTTATCCAGCCACAGAGGAACCGGTTTACACGGTCCGTCTACCACCCTTTCCTCCCTCCCACCGCCGCCTGCATTAAGGATGGTTCACGAGTGCGCGACGACGTCAGCGCATCGGCGAAGGTTTTACAATCCGGCACGTTTTGGGACCACAGTTATCTATAATGCCGGATTATAGAACATTAATGTAGTATTATTGGTTACACCAAAAAAAAATACGGTCCAATGGTATTTAAAGATATTTGAATCAGATGCTTTATGGCTTGAAAAAATACAAATGAACATCAAAAATATTTAAAAACTCCTTTGATATCAAGTTGCATTCGTGATTCTGATCTCCTGATATCCACCCGTAAAAAAATTTAAATTACAAAAGCGAACGGAAAATCGACGCCGTATAACGGGAAGTGCCGAATCAAAGGGGTCGCCCGAGTGTGACGAGTGAATGGTTGCCGAAACCAGTAAATAATGCGGGCCTCACACCATTGCTGGCTCAGTGATCGGAGGTTCTGGGCTTTCGCCTGTCCCTTTGCATGCGTGTGGCGGAAGGCAACAGCAAGCCACGGCGGGTTCCACCTCTCCTGGTTCGCTCCTGTCACGCCGTGGTCGTTTACCTGTAATGCCTGCGGAACAGTCCACCCTCGAGGCTGTTCGCCCTTCATAATCATCATGATCATGATCATATCATCATTATACGTGTCCTCAGTAGAAGGCCTATATAATAGCTGGTCAGAGCCCAGGCTTCAGGGAGTGGAGTTTTGGTGACGACCGCCAGCTTGTGTTGTGACGTCACGGCCGCCATTTTGGATGACATTGACATTGACCTTGCCTCAATATTTGGTGAAACTGATTACAAATGACCGTTTTTAGGAAAAATTTCCTGCCAAAAAAAAAAAATCTTAAAATAGTTTAAAATTTATAAATTCTCCAAAATGAGTCACAGTTTCACCTTTTTTTTCAAAAAGGAAAAAAAAAATCCGTTTTGAGGGAAAATTTAATACTGCTTCAAACCAAGAACCGTGGGCATGGACCGAGTATTATGTAACACTGTGTTAGTTTCTTGTTCAACTATTCAAACACTATTCAGTCTCAGGTTGCGAAAAGATTTGTTTTAATTTTTTAATTTTTTTATGTGAAAATTTTCGCACGATTCTCCTCCACAACAACCACTTTCTCACTTATATTTCACTCCCCAATTTTTTTTTCTTTTGTCTACAAATTAAAACATTTAAATTTCTTCTTAATCTTTGCTAACCTCTTTTGGTATAACAGCTCAATACACACGCCATAAAATTTATTATCATAGTTTCCCACACGTATATGCGTGAATACGTATTCTTAAAATACACGTAAGTGTTGAACATGAACGACGTCGTTGTAAAACCAACCTTTTTTTTTTTACGTTCGCGTCTTCTACTCAGTGTCGTTTATCAACGTGAACCGACCTTTACACTGTTTCGGTCAGTGCAAATAGCAGCAAAAAAAAAAAACACGTAGAAGTCGGCCAAGAAAAGGAAAATAAACGAAATGTGAACAGCGGCAGTGATATGCCTCGTACAGACTGGGGTCATGGCTTCATCTTATTACGTGATGTTAATTTCGGGCTTGTCCGTAAAGTGTCCGCATGTACGCAACATGCGGTCTTGTCCGACGGAACACGTTTATGTTGGTTTAAACTTTTTTTCTTTTTCTTTATCCATGTTTGCGTATGGCTTTCGCTAAACGCTCGAAGTTATGCTTCTCGCTTGTCAGAAATTCTCAGTGAACCTATTTTTGATAACGTGAAATATTTCAGTATGTATTGATAATCATTGCTGGGAAGTTTCCTTAACAAATCCATAGATGAAGGAAATTGAGTCTATAAATTACAGTAACGAATAAAAAAAACTTTATTGAAATTATATATTGTTCTGTGTTAGCACCAGTGTATGGTGTGGTGGCAGGAACATAATGCTGGATTATAGACGAGGAAGAGCGAATCCTATAGAGGAGAAATACACAGCTGCATGTGCCATTTAGAAAATGGCATCTAGATAATACCACAGCTGCCATATTGCGTAGATAAATAATTGTCTGGTCGTTGTGCGTGGTTGCTACAAAATAAATAATGTGTTGAAATTTCACCCAGCTAAATATCTCTCTGGCATGGTGAATTCTAACAAAATATTATAAATTTCATGTTATAAACACACATGTTTTCTCATTATCTTTAAAGAACAGAAAATGAAATACGAACGATTTATTTATAAACATAAAATTATATCATATATAGAAAAAATATTTTAACGTATTCATTATTTTCCACTTTTTCAATACAATTATTATTATTATTACTCAGTAATAGGGGGGAAAATGGCTCATAAACTCAGTTTCAAAAAAAAAATTAAATAGAGTAAAATGTTTGTCCAAATTGTAGTTAATAATGATCGTTTAGTTCTAAAAAATTCATATTAATAACTCTTCACGTTGTCTATTAGCAGGGTAAACATTAACAAAGAGATACCCTTTATAAAGTTACGCTCATCAACGACTCTGTAACGTCAAAGAGATGTGTATACCTTGGAGACAAACACAAATAGTAGCCTACTTCATAGAGATTTATATGTACAGAAAGGATAAACCCCAGAATCTACAAAAAAATAAAGTATTTCCAGATTGAAGTTTTATTTATGAAACTGGTTTCGAAAATTGTATTTGGGCGATACATTGGAAATTAGTCCTGTTTTACATATGTTTTCCCGGTATATTACCAAATATTTGCTTAAGAAAGTATTTATGTACTTTTTTTCCCACTGTAAGACTAACATATTAAACTCTTCATACTTGTGCCTTGGTCATTCCTGAATTCCAAAAGAAATCCCAGTGTGTGTGGGCAGCGTAGGGGTCAGGGCCACGAAAGGAGGCCGGTTAAGAATTACATTGGCCTATTCATGTCGGAAGGCAGTTACTCTCCGACGTGAAGATATCTGTTTGCCAGAGCGAAGAAAAGGCGCTGCCCTGGGGGGGAATCCCGATCAGAGTCGCACTTCCCCTAAAAAGGCCTCCTACGCCGGCCTCATTATTCAGCCCGACAGGTTGCGCTGCGCGCGATTGGCCGGCCAAGTTAAGTCCTCGGTCTGAGGTCAGGCCGCTGGCAGGTGATTTAGCCGGGCTGATTGGACGATCAGTTTTCCTGCGCGCTCGCCGGGAGACGAGCGATTAATACGGCAAAAGCTGTATTTGGGTTGAGTGGAAGGTGAGAGAGAGAGAGAGATATGGCAAAAGAGACGTATATAGGAAACGATAACAAAGTAGTCTCACTTTTGAAATAAAGTTTACCAGCAGGCTAGAGCTAAATGAGTAACTGTACTGTGGACGGTTGACAACATTTTTTTTTTACTATCCTCACAAATTACCTCACTGAAACTCTGAATCAACAAGATGATATCACAACCGTAGTTTTCACCTGGTTCATTGGCCACATTTAGAAGACTCCCTTTGGTCTATTTTACCACTACCCTATACCTATAAATTACTTAATTTTCTGTCACAAAAAAAAATCAACATTTCTATGTTCTAACGAGTTGTATTCATCCGCAGGAACTATTGAAAAACATATTAATATTCAAAAGTTACCATCCTGCAGTTTTTTTTTAACTTATCACCATTTTAAACATTAGTTTTTGGCAGAGTAACGTTTAGGGTCGTTTCGCGGATTTGTTTGCATTTAGCAAAGACCCAGAAATTTCCGCTGATTCGTTTCGCAGGTTGAACAGGTTTCAGGTGGAATGTTTGTTGAAAAGCCTGTAAATTTAGCTACTGTAATTCCTAACAGTATGAGAAACACGACTGAACCACGTACTAATCGTTCATCACAACAGCATCAAGTGCTCGTGAGTTAAAACGGCGACAGCAACAGTCATGGTGGGTGGCTCACGCCGGTTTGAACTCAGATCATGTAAGATTTCAAAAGTCGAACAGACTTAACTAATAAGCACCTACACCTATTTATAATCTTAATCCAACATCGAGGTCGCAATCTGTTTCGTCGATATGAACTATCAAAAAGAATTACGCTGTTATCCCTGGTATCTAAATCTTATAACATTAATAAAAGGTCAAAAAACCACCATGGAAACCCACTTTTCCATTGACCCTGAGTAGGACGCCAGAATATTATTCGCGTTGATGCCTTTTTCACTTTTTTTTTCTTTCCCAAAAGTGAAACTTATCTGAAGCCCGTATAGTTATTCCAGGTGATGACTCGTCAGAGCGTAACGAAAAGAACAACGCAGTTATAGGGAGAGGGAAATTTAACCCAACGATCTTCACTTCCAGGCAAGCGTTAGTTAGAGGATGCTATAATGCTGCATTTTTCGTTAGGTTTGTTACGTCTGTTTTCTTTCAAAATCTTAATGAAATTTAAAAATAATTTGAAATTTTTTTAACTATTTCTAAAAAGGTAGGGGAATTTTTTTTGTAGATTATTACAAATTTCCTCTCTCTACCTGTGTAAAAGTTCCACTTTTAACTTGCAAAGTGGCTATGCACGAATCAATAATATAATTTTTTTGCAATTGTAAAATTAATAAGTAGGTAATATTTGGTTGTAAGTGTAACAAAAATATAATACGCTTGCAAACATTATTTTGTTATAATATCATAGAGATTTTTTTTCCCACCGCGACATTTTTTTCCTAAACCTAACTAAAAACTAAGTGTATCGGTCCGGGGTAGGAAGGGAACTCAGGCCGAAGCCTATACGCCTAGTCATGCTGGGATTCGCCATGCAGCATGCATCGTGTGCTAGGAGAGCATTGGCCAGCTATGGCAGCGATTGTCGCCATGAATAACTCCCCTATCTTAAAATTATACTAAGATTTATCCCGGGCAAAACCTGAATAGAAAAAGCCACGCGGGGTGCAAAGGTACACATTAACTGCGTAGGAGTGTACATGATGCAGAGGAAGGTGTGGGTTCACAGTTGGACAGAGCAGAAAATAGTCAACCATGAAGAAGGGGGGAGGGGGAGGGGGAAACTTTGACGCGTGATCCACTTTCGTATTTTGCATCCATTGTATTTATGACCAGGGCAGCTCGCACCCCTGGTGTTGAGTGGCTACACCGACCACTCACTCCACTACCAGTCAGCACCTGGAACCAGAGAAGAAAGAAATGCAGACACACACTTGTGTAGTTATTTTCTTTGATGCACACAGCTCCCAGCAGAGGCGTGGACGCAAATTGCTTGATAATAAAATAAAGCTAAATTTATCTTACTCTGTATTTTTGTACGGTATTTATAATTTTTTTTTGGCGTGACAACGTCTAATAAATCGATGAACGCCAGGTACACGAAAAAGTGTCTCGCTACACACATTGTCCCGTTACGCTGTGTCCCGTAACGCTCATTGTACGCTTGCGCCGCATATATCTCTCTTCCACTCGGTTGGAACAACCATCGATTTGACTTTTTCGAGGCACATTAAACTTGAAACACTCCCATGCGTTTCCTATTTTTCCTATCATCGTCCTATCCTTAACAGAATAACACAGATTGGAAGAAGTTAAATAGCAAACATGTACAAAAGTTATAGTTAAAATAATCTCCTCGTTAAAGTAATAAACATATTTGAATTAATGAGTGCAAATAAAAATAAATTTATCAATTAAACTGTAGATTTAATTTCACTCCTTCTTTGTATCTATACAAAATAGTTATAATTCAATAAAAATGATTCAATTTTATTCTTAAAAGTATGCAATCATTTCATCAATGTTTTGTTATGACGTTGTTACGTTAAACTATCGTCCGTAAACCGACTTTACAGACAACCATTTTTTTTCCTTAAGGCTTTTAATTATTAACTAGGGCTTGGATACCATCATGATTTACTCAGGTTGCTGCTGTAATGATAATAGTTGTCGGCCTACAGAAGTAACGGGCGAAAGGAAGTCGCACGAGCAGGGCGGCCGAGTTCGGGTAAGTTCTGGGACTCTTCGGGAGGTCATCATGTTCCAACCAATAGGCCGGCACTCCCGCCTGTCCTCCCAAACAAGCGCCCTTATGGGTAGATTGGGGAGTCAGCTTACAGATCGATTTTAACATTCCAGAGCAAGTAATTTAAGACAGAACTGTCAAGGGATTAGCTACTCCCCCCTTTCGATCGGGAAATGTGTTAGGGCTTCAAGTATAACCAGAGGCTGAGGCTAACCGTCCCAATATAGTCACCACCTAGGCCCCCCCACCTCGCTCAGCTAACCTGACAGTAGGATATGTCCTTAGCCCTTTGACCTTATCAGCACTGCTGGCGCCTACCCCGATCTCCCACATCACGCTGGGACCCCTCAAAATACCCAGTGAACCGGTGGTCCGGTGGAGGCTTAGCCAACCTCTTCTAGCTGTCGCTCTTCAAGAGGTCAGTGTATCGCAGACTTGCCTTGTCGGGTCTGCGCCAGCCTTCCCGGCGGTCTGTGCTGTCTGTGCGCGCGTCCAGGCGCACCCCGCCCCCCTGCCCCCCCCCCCTCCCACCTGACCGACTATGCTATACAGAATCGATTACGTGGATCTTTTTCGATCCGACGATCAAAGAAATGAAGACTTAATAAATGTTCTCAATGACTAGCGTGAACTGTGAAAATAGAAATATAAAACAATTTAATTTTGACAAATATATATATATATATATATATATATATATATATATATATAAATTATATTTTGTTACTATTTTATCTACGATTGAAATTTAAAAAAAATGTGCGTTGATTTAATTCCATCGTTATATTGTAATTTCAAAAAAAAAAACTATCATTTAACATACAAACACATTGCATGTGTTTCTGAAATATAATAGTAGGTGCGTATATTATTTCTTTGTGCAAATGACTAATATCTGTTGTAACGTTAGTTAGACGTAGTTCACAGTTGGCAGGAATCTTATACGCAAGCGGTTTACAATGGTAAATAAGTATAGATATTTAAATGGACGTATGTATTACGATGGTGCTCTTGCGTGCTTCGTATAGATAAGTGTCTTGCAGGAATACGCATTAACGTGGAGACGTGTAAGAAAATGCGTTTTTTTTTCTTCACGATTTAATCAGAATAGTGCATGGAAATAAACTTAACAAAGCGAAAGAAGAAGTTTGTTTCACACAGTTTTAAAAACACATGTTCGTAAAGTAAGGAACTGTCAAATGAGTTGTGGGGTTGGAGTAGCAAAAAAAAAAAAAAAAAAAAAAAAATGGAGACCATGCAGTAGTATTATAAATTGTTTTATGATTAATTTATTATTTCATATTATAGTGAAAAAATTATAACCCTAAAAAAAATTACCAGATATTTATAATTGATATTTAATTCAATGTTAAGGAAATTAATTCCTATGTTAGAGACCCATAAAATTCACGATCTTTTCTGTCACAGGGCTCAACTCCATTCGCTTGTGTCGTCTGTTCATTGGCTGCTGCTATGTCCAGGTGAAGCGTGTGACTGTTGTGGCCAGGTCACTGGCCAAAATACTGTTTTGCCTTTGAAACCTTTTTTTATATATATAAAAAATAAAAATAAAATATTGTATCTTTGTATGCTTATTTTTTTAAAACATATATTTTAATATTTAAGGGTTGTTTTATTTAATTGTTAGTTTAGTTTTTTAATTAAAAGTTTTTTATCCTAGCCTATTTAATTATTTATTGTTGTTTTTAATTGTACTGTATCGTTGAGGAGTTGCGCGGGAGTGCGGAATCAGTTTCCTCGTGTAGAGAGTTTACGTGACAGTTGGCAACAGGAAGTGTCAGTTGGCTGCCCTGTATAAAATACGTTGGCCGGTGTGTGTTGCGAAGTGACGAGACATTCAGAGTCCTCTGCTAGCCGAGGCGACACCTCGTTGTAGCGCCTCGCGCGCGGGGAGTCAAATGGGCCCGCGACCGTTGGAGTGTACAGGCCATGCCCGGGCGCGGTGCAGAACTTTTCACGAGACTTTGAATTTTACGCGATGAGCCTTGAGCACGTTTGTTCGGCTTTCGGGGACAGGCCAGACATATTTATTAAAAAGGCACGAAGAAAATTTAAATGCCTTGTTTGAGATTAGCTACGAGTGTTTCTGCTGCAGCGACAAGAGAAATGGTGAGTACAGCTGATCTGATTGTAGATGGTGTTGGTCTGGATAAACTAGAATATTTTTCTATTTGACTTTGTGGTAGGCCAGAATCTCCGTTAGCGATTTGCGTGCACCTCAGTGGGCGAATTTAAACTAGGTTTAGAATATGTTTTTTTTTTTTTAAATATTTTTTTTTTTAGGTTTATGTTTCCAGAAGAAAACTATTTACTTAAACATGAAATATTTGCGCACTCCGTCAGCGTTTTGTTTAGGACTTTGGTAGATGAACTTTTTACAGTAAATTTAAATTGATATATTTTTTTTAACCTCAGTTTTATCTCGAAGAAACGTGTGTCGTATATGCAAAAACAAGCACAGCCATGTGTTGTACGAAGTTACAATGTCATTTTTGTAGTGCTACAAACTATTCCTTGGCAACAGGTTTCCAAAGGAATATTTTGCGAAAGTGCAGAACATTTCCCCCCCCCCCCCCCCCCCCTGTGTAGCACGTGACAAGGCTTGGGCTCCGGGAAGCCTTCTTTTCACAGACGAGAGAGCCACACCCGAAGTTCCCCGAAGTTCATGCTCGCCTTTTTTTTTTCCGTTCTATCTGATTGTATAAACCGGTGTGGCATAAAATTTTGCTGTAGATTAGGATAGAGGTTAGCTACATTATAAATACTTTAAAACATTGTGGATGGTTGGTTATATTAGGTAAGTATAGCTACATTAAAATTACTGTAAAATCATTTTATGTTTGCTTAGCAAATAACTTTTTAATATGTAGCTATCCAGGGCTAGGAAACCGTTTACATGATTTCACAGTATCTTTTAATGTAGCTATCCTAACCAAATCAACCGTCCACAATGTTTTAAAGTATTTATAATGTAGCTAACCTAACCTTTTACAATGAACAAAAAAAAAAAAAAAAACAAGATGCACGATCGGGCGTTTGGCTCTCTCGTCTGTGAAAAGAAGGCTTCCCCAGTTTAAACCAGCAATGGCGGAAGTAAAAAAAAAAAAAAACACTTTTAAAATTAATCTTGCCCATCGCAAGAATTATTCAAGAAACGACTTAAGTAACTTGTCTTTCTGACCGTTCTCAGAAGTACCAGTCGTGCACATTTCCCGACTGTCACCTGCAAAGCATCGCCAATGTTTGTTTAAGAAAAATACTTACAGAACAACAGTGGCTGCTTAATTCGCTGAACACAGGTACTGTTTTTTTTTTTTTTTTTTTACCATCTGGTACAAGTCACTCGTTACAGATGATAACAATGTGTTTGCGCATGATGATTTAAAGAAAGGGATTTGGTTTGTGTAACATTTGCCACGTTAATACTTAGAAAAACATAATAATAAGAACGACTCTACCCCTCCCCCTTTTTTTTCTTCCTTCACAGCAAAAAAAAAATGTTTATAATTAAGTTTAACGCCATTTTCTTGCAAATGTCTTGGTATCATGCTGGTTTAGCAAACATTCGTTACATTATGGCATCTTTGCGATTCTTCCTAGTGAGTTCTTTTCGAGCTACAAAGCAAATTAATAGCATATTAGCGTTTATGCAGCTGCGATTTGTTTCGCTATCCAGTTGACTTGAACTTCAGATCAGGCACCCCCACAGGGTCTGGTGTGCGTGGAGCGACTGTACTCGTGCCGCTCTGCACCTGACTGTACGCTACCTGCACAGCTGTTGAGGCACGCGTCACGCGCGCATGCGCCGCAGATATCCGGAGAACCACCCCTCCCCTCACTTTTTACCCTCTCCCCGCCGCATCTTCTCCCTCCCACCGTGACCAACACGTCTCACCCTCTGCGACCGGCCTTGTCAGCTGTCAGTGGCAACCCGTGTTCACGTCCCGACCCCGCGGCTAATAGCGGACGATCCGACACACCCACCAATAGGGTCTTTCCTTATGGGCCCCCCCCCCCTCCTTTTACATCTCACGGTTATACTTCACACGCCAGCTGTACGTGATCTTCACGGGAAAGGGGGGGGGGGGGGGTAAGATTCACTTACCTCCGATCAGTCCCCGAACACAATCCCAAGTACTCGAAGGCTCGTTCGTGCATCTTCATGTGGTCGGAATTGGGAGGGAAAATAAAACACACACTTTTTTTTTGTTATGAATTATACAATTTATATGCGATTTAATGCATTTTTAAATGTTGGCTGACCTAAAGTTACCACCAACTTGGACGTGCGAAAACATACTCGGCTGATATAAAGAATTTAAGAAAAAATATTTCCCGGTATTTTTATTTTATTTTTATGGAGCAGGCGTTACCTAACGTAGCTTTTACTTAAACAGCAGGAAAACCCAATTGGATGCGTGGCTGCGAAACGCGTTACAAGTGAAACGTCATCCTTCAATAATCCACAGAATTGGCAAAACAGTAACGTCCCAACAGCCACAGGGTGTAGGAAATGCGCAGCTGGAAGAAGGTCCGAAGTGTCCGCGAGGAGCAGTGTCAGTGGAGTAACGAGAAACGCAACACTACAACGTCTCTTCGCCGACGCTCGAACGAGAGAGAAGAGTGGGTGTCGTCGATATATACCCCCACTTCTCCCGCCGCTATCGGTCGCCTCACTACTGAGGGAAGCCTTCATTTCACAGGCGAGATAGCCACACCCGAAGTTCCCCGAAGTTCATGCTCGCTTTTTTTGATTTTCGATTTCACAGTGACGTATCTTTAATGTAGCTATCCTAACAAAATCAACCGTCCACAAATGTTTTAAAGTATTTATAATGTAGCTTACCTAACCTAATTGACCATTAGTTATCATGAGTTACAATGAACCAAAAAAAAAAACGAAGATTCACGATCGGGAGTTTAGCTCTCTCGTCTGTCAAAAAAAGGCTTCCCCACTATTGAGCGTTGGCACTTTACGTAACGCACCGATGACGTCATCCATGGGGCTGGGTGGACCCCTGGGTCCAGCCTGATTTTATTTTTCTGTAACTATTTTCATTTTCATCTCAGTGTAAAATAAATAAACATACTCGCTGTGGTTATTTTAAAGTAAAATAATTTTATAAACAAATCTTAGTTCGGAATTAAAAAATAGTAACTATAATTATACACTGTATTATCATGTTAAATAACATTCTAAAAAGAGTGTAGGTAATAAATAATCATGCAATTATGATGTAGCACGTGACTAAAATTGGACGGGGGACGGAGGGGGGGTTCCGATCCTGGATCCAGGGCCCGTAATCGAATTGGGTTGGGGGGGGGGGGGGGGCATGAAGTCGTCACCTTGTCTTTCCCTACCGGCTGCAAAGACGTTTCACTTTTTAAAAAATGCACAGAATTGCAGATTGTTCTGGCGTCTGACTCGGGATAAATGAATGGCACGCTACTCATTTTTTTTTTATTTTCTCCCCCGGCCGGCGAGGTCAACTCGGCTGGGAGACAGTTGGCAGCCCTGGTGGCGGTTCCCGGAAGGAACCGGAGGTTGGAGAGACACAGAACGGGAAGCCTACAACTCACGTTGTTTCGGTTCCCTGCAAGAATTTCCGAAGATATCCGAAGTTTTGCGTTTTGGTATTAACGCCACTTCAGCCGCTAAATCAGAAGTTTCCAATGAAAACAAGCATGTCGTGACTGACCTAGCCTAACCTAACCTTTCGATTTTTTTAAAATTTAAATTTTTGAGAGAAATCCGAAGTTGCACGAACGTGGTAGGGAACCGAAACTACGTGAGTTGTAGGCTACCGACACAGAACACACTGGCGCACAGAAGTGCAGCTTCAAGCATGTGCCTCAGGTTCAGGACAGGAGGAAAAGTCGAAGACGTGGCGGACGTTGTCACCCATACTTTCCGCGATACCAAATAACGAAACACTTCACATCTTCAGAGGAACAGCGGCAGTAGACCAAAAATCATTTCACAGGCAGGCAGTAGACCCGACATTTGACCGGCATTTCGCCGAGAATGATTTTTCAAAGACAGTCGTTTGACCGAAAATCCGAATATTAATATATTTCTGGAGAAAATGTCTTAACTCTGGCAACAGGCAGGTGACCGACAGGTGCTAGAGCGAAAGCCATTTAACCGGGAAGTGATTTGACTAGCAGTCTTTTTTTCTCACATTTCTATTCAAACAGCTGTCGGTCTACTGACTGCTACCCTTTTAAACGAGGTAGCTGTGACGATTAGTATGTAAATTGTTTTTCCTGTCACAATATCATACTATATTATTGGACTGACGCAGCACACTTACACACTTGCATGGTGCACACTTACATAATTGCATACTTGGACACTTCCATAGGCTACTTGCATACTTGACACTTGCATACTTACAAATTGCATACCTACTTTAAACTTGTGTAGTACTTGTGCAATAGCATAATTTAGCGTTCGTATACTTGCATATACTTTTATTTTTTGTTCCGTGACATCAGCCAATGTTTCCTATACCTAATCATATAAGAAGCAAGAATTTTCACTTCTGTCACGCGTGTACTCCAGGTATAAATTTTTCTTCTTCTTTGAGTTAAGAAAACGCGAAGCTCTGAAACTACTGGATATGCGTGGTCGGTTAGTAAAGGAATGACAATTGCCAATTCTAAATTATTTAGATTACCTGTTGGTTATTGATAAAGAGAAACATGATAGTTTAGTGCCCTCATTCGTACTGGCGTTGTTATTCACTTTACTCCACACACTTTTCCACAAATGAGATGGCGTCTTTTGTCTATTCCCCGCTGTCCGGATTGTACTATTGAGCAATATAAAACATTTAAAAACTTTTATTTGTTTCTTGTTCTTGGATGAATTATTAACAAATAGAAATGACTTGTGAATGGTACAATGGGCACTATCACTGAAATAAGATCTAACTGCAACTTCACCACGCAAAGCTTTTTAAATGACAAACAAACAGACAGTCAAGATCAAGAAAGCAAGTTAATAAAAACATGGTAATTAAGCACTACCACACTATGTACACTGCAGACATTGAGAAGGCTTAAAGAAGGCAGCATTAGTTCCGGAGTGAGATAGTCGCTAACATATTGGATGGTAAAAACCTGGCCGAGCGTTTCTGCTTTGTATTTCGAAATATACAAAATACAATCAGAACACTTTTCTAATGTGCAAATGAATTCTGTCGTGGCTTAAAATGATAACGCTTATTTCGAGGATTTCTTTCCATTTGGTAACATTGTATAAGGAAAGCACAAATATGATTGGCTCACAGTTAGTTCTTTGAAACAACACGGATGATCCCGAGCCAGTTATAATCAAGAATAAACTGTTGACTTAACCATGTACAACCAGGCTCGAAATATTAACATTCTCTGATGCTAGAAACGGACAATGAACACATTCAAATCTTGATCATTAACATAGCACTTTAATATAGAATAAAAAAAATAATACCGGAAGTTATGGCTTTAACCATAATTTACTTGAACATTTGGTATTTACATATATGAATCAAAAATGACTAAAGACAAGACAAAATAGGAGGGGGAAAAAACACATGACAAAAGAGAAGACACACACTTAGTAAAGTTGTGCTGGGATTCTCTGACGTCTTACTAAAGGATTTGACAGTTTTTTTTTTAAATTTTGTTGATTTGGTTATTTCTTTCTTTGTTACTACTGCTGTTTTATCTTTATGTTTTGTATTAGTCATAAAGTTGGGTTTTTATTGTTTCGTTATTTGTTATGTTCTCATCGTTTAAATTTTGTTTCTAACTATTAATCGTAATCTTGATTTGTGTTCGTTGTATGAATATTTTTCGCTGTGGTTTGATTGCTATGTGTGGTCTTTCCCGAATGTCGAGTCTTATTCATAATTTTCTGTGAATATTCTTTGTGCTAAGGTATAAATGTAATAAAACTCTTGTTTCCAGACGACCCCGGTTTGGATCAAGAAATGACTAGCCATGAAGTCACTCTAAAAAGTGCTGGAATGTTTTCAGTGGATTTCTTTATCCTATTCATGTCCCAGTATCACTGATATTTATGGTGTGGTGGTGTGTTACCGTTTATACTTATTCCTGTTAGAAAAAATTTAAGAACAAATATATTTAAATGTTAATTTTGCCTCATATTTGGCATATAACTTCAGAAAAAAAGGAAGTATTGCAGACAGCCGAAGCGAGAGCCCAACTACCTCAGCGGACCGCGAGAAAACTAACACTCACTAACCCTGAGTCAGACGCATGCAATTTCGCGTTCCTGAATTTATCAAAAAAATAAAATTTCAAGCTGTTGTGAAAGTTAAATATTTTAAGTTAGGTTAGCTCAGTTATATAAAAAATAATTTCGGTTGGAAATCGTTTGCTATTTATTTGTTTTCCCTTAAAATAAATACTTGTTTCGTAGGTAATCTTAACTAAAATTACAGTTTTTTGAAGTTATACTTCTTTAGGTGCGTTATGAAAATATGATTAGACTGAATATAACGATGCGCGCAGTATTCAACGAAATTTTCACAGGATGAAAAAAATGGGTTCCTTAAAATAAAACTACAAGGAAAAAAAATTATGTGTGCTTTTAAATCTTATATTTTATTGATTTATATTGAATAATGGTCAATATCTTTAAATCTATGTATTTTTGGTAATATTAGTAGCTAATAGAAATCAGGTTTATAAAATTTTCAAGTGTGTTTTGAAGTGTATTTATATAAGTAAGGTTAGGTTATATACGTATTTTTAAGGCGCGTTATGAAGGAAAAAACGTTGAAAATGATTTTTTACGATGCGCGTGCAACAAGTAACAAAAATTAAAAATTATACATAAAAATTATAATTACATATGTGTGCTTTTAAATCACATACTTCAGTGATTGATAACGAACACTGCCCTAAGTAAAAAGTAATATTAGTGACAGAAATTGGTTTTATAAATGTTTTAATGTGTATTTATATAAGTGTGTTTTTGTTTCTGTGTGTATAAATTATTTGCATTTACGTTATTATTTAGAATGTTATATTAAAAAATCAGTATATTTATTGATTTTCATCATGTATTCAAAAATACCTCGATTATTTATTAATAAAATAATAATTTTATACACAAGTTTATTTAGTAGATATATTGAAAACTAAGTATTTATATACATTATTTAATATTATTAAATTTATGATTCAACAAACGTATTGTTAATATTACTAGAGTCCACTCGGCACACTGATCGGGGCTAGGCGAGTGATCGGCACACTGATCGGAGCTAAGCGAGTGATCGGCACACTGATCGGGGCTAAACGAGTGATCGGCACACTGATCGGAGCTAAGCGAGTGATCGGCACACTGATCGGGGCTAAGCGAGTGATCGGCACACTGATCCGGGGCTAAGCGAGTGCTCGGACACTGATCGGAGCTAGGCGAGTGATCGGCACACTGATCGGAGCTAAGCGAGTGCTCGGACACTGATCGGGGCTAAGCGAGTGATCGGCACACTGATCGGAGCTAACCGAGTGCTCGGACACTGATCGGGGCTAGGCGAGTGATCGGCACACTGATCGGAGCTAAGCGAGTGCTCGGACACTGATCGGGGCTAAGCGAGTGCTCGGCACACTGATCGGGGCTAGGCGAGTGATCGGCACACTGATCGGAGCTAAGCGAGTGATCGGCACACTGATCGGGGCTAAGCGAGTGATCGGCACACTGATCGGAGCTAAGCGAGTGATCGGCACACTGATCGAGGCTAAGCGAGTGCTCGGACACTGACCGGGGCTAAGCGAGTGCTCGGCACACTGATCGGGGCTAAGCGAGTGCTCGGACACTGACCGGGGCTAAGCGAGTGCTCGGCACACTGATCGGAGCTAAGCGAGTGCTCGGACACTGATCCGGGGCTAAGCGAATGCACGGACACTGATCCGGGGCTAAGCGAATGCTCGGACACTGATCCGGGGCTAAGTGAATGCTCGGACACTGATCGGGGCTAAGCGAGTGCTCGGACACTGACCGGGGCTAAGTGAATGCTCGGACACTGACCGGGGCTAAGTGAGTGCTCGGACACTGACCGGGGCTAAGCGAATGCTCGGACACTGATCCGGGGCTAAGCGAATGCTCGGACACTGATCGGGGCTAAGCGAGTGCTCGGACACTGACCGGGGCTAAGCGAGTGCTCGGACACTGACCGGGGCTAAGTGAGTGCTCGGACACTGACCGGGGCTAAGCGAGTGCTCGGACACTGATCGGGGATAAGCGAGTGCTCGGACACTGATCGGGGCTAAGCGAGTGCTCGGACACTGACCGGGGCTAAGCGAGTGCTCGGACACTGACCGGGGCTAAGCGAGTGCTCGGACACTGACCGGGGCTAAGTGAGTGCTCGGACACTGATCGGGGCTAAGCGAGTGCTCGGACACTGACCGGGGCTAAGTGAGTGCTCGGACACTGACCGGGGATAAGTGAGTGCTCGGACACTGATCGGGGCTAAGCGAGTGCTCGGACACTGATCGGGGCTAAGCGAGTGCTCGGACACTGATCGGGGCTAAGCGAGTGCTCGGCACACTGATCGGAGCTAAGCGAGTGCTCGGACACTGATCCGGGGCTAAGCGAATGCACGGACACTGATCCGGGGCTAAGCGAATGCTCGGACACTGATCCGGGGCTAAGTGAATGCTCGGACACTGATCGGGGCTAAGCGAGTGCTCGGACACTGACCGGGGCTAAGTAAATGCTCGGACACTGACCGGGGCTAAGTGAGTGCTCGGACACTGACCGGGGCTAAGCGAATGCTCGGACACTGATCCGGGGCTAAGCGAATGCTCGGACACTGATCGGGGCTAAGCGAGTGCTCGGACACTGACCGGGGCTAAGCGAGTGCTCGGACACTGACCGGGGCTAAGTGAGTGCTCGGACACTGACCGGGGCTAAGCGAGTGCTCGGACACTGATCGGGGCTAAGCGAGTGCTCGGACACTGATCGGGGCTAAGCGAGTGCTCGGACACTGACCGGGGCTAAGCGAGTGCTCGGACACTGACCGGGGCTAAGCGAGTGCTCGGACACTGACCGGGGCTAAGTGAGTGCTCGGACACTGATCGGGGCTAAGCGAGTGCTCGGACACTGACCGGGGCTAAGTGAGTGCTCGGACACTGACCGGGGCTAAGTGAGTGCTCGGACACTGATCGGGGCTAAGCGAGTGCTCGGACACTGATCGGGGCTAAGCGAGTGCTCGGACACTGATCGGGGCTAAGCGAGTGCTCGGACACTGATCGGGGCTAAGCGAGTGCTCGGACACTGATCGGGGCTAAGCGAGTGCTCGGACACTGATCGGGGCTAAGCGAGTGCTCGGACACTGATCGGTGCTAAGCGAGTGCTCGGACACTGATCGGGGCTAAGCGAGTGCTCGGACACTGACCGGGGCTAAGTGAGTGCTCGGACACTGACCGGGGCTAAGCGAGTGCTCGGACACTGATCGGGGCTAAGCGAGTGCTCGGACACTGATCGGGGCTAAGCGAGTGCTCGGACACTGATCGGGGCTAAGCGAGTGCTCGGACACTGATCGGGGCTAAGCGAGTGCTCGGACACTGATCGGGGCTAAGCGAGTGCTCGGACACTGATCGGGGCTAAGCGAGTGCTCGGACACTGATCGGGGCTAAGCGAGTGCTCGGACACTGACCGGGGCTAAGCGAGTGCTCGGACACTGACCGGGGCTAAGCGAGTGCTCGGACACTGATCGGGGCTAAGCGAGTGCTCGGACACTGATCGGGGCTAAGCGAGTGCTCGGACACTGATCGGGGCTAAGCGAGTGCTCGGACACTGATCGGGGCTAAGCGAGTGCTCGGACACTGATCGGGGCTAAGCGAGTGCTCGGACACTGATCGGGGCTAAGCGAGTGCTCGGACACTGATCGGGGCTAAGCGAGTGCTCGGACACTGATCGGGGCTAAGCGAGTGCTCGGACACTGATCGGGGCTAAGCGAGTGCTCGGACACTGATCGGGGCTAAGCGAGTGCTCGGACACTGATCGGGGCTAAGCGAGTGCTCGGACACTGATCGGGGCTAAGCGAGTGCTCGGACACTGATCGGGGGTTAGTGAGTGCTCGGGCTTGCTCGCGACGGCGTCGTCCAAGGCCTCCTAAGGGCGGAGCTGGCGGACCGGAGAATGTTCATTCATCTCCCGAAGGTGAAATATTTGCCTTGAATAGGCCTTCGTCTGGCCGGCGCTTGCGGGAGTTATTCTCGTTAGCCTCCCCCCCTTTTTTTCCCTATTCCTCCCTCCCCAAACCTTTTTTTCTCCCAGCGACATTGTTATTGTTGTTTGGCGGCGGTTGGTAACAATGGGGTGTCTGTGAGTCCGCGAGTTTACGCCCAACGGACGCAAGCGGCCTGGCGCGGGGAAGTGTGTGTGTGTGTATGTGTATTTATAAGTGAATGTTAAAGGGGAGGGGTTCATGTGGCGGAACAATACCGCGACAAGAGACCGGCGCCTTTAATTTGTGCGCGCGCCTCTCTCGTTTCTGCATCGCCTCTCGCGAGGCTACGCGGGAACTACAAGATGGCCGCGCCACGTCGGTTGTTTTTTTTATCGACCATCGAACTGAGGCTTGAGGTTCAGATTTATAAACCACGCAAGCATTCAAACTACATTTCGGAGTACCTCTTTATAACCCAACGCAACTGTTTTTCAACTTCCAACTTTCTCGCGATTTGGCTTGCGTTACCCACGAAAATTTTAAAGACGAAGACGTTATGTGTGTAGAAATCCATGATGTTCTTTATTGTTCTATACATCATGTTTACACGATAATAACATATTTTAATCTAATTAGTGGAAAATTTCTATGGTGTTCATGATTAGTTTTCATGGTTAATAGGAGTTTTTTTTATGAATACGAGGGTAGAAAGTTTTTTTTCTTATCTTTATATATATATTTCTTGTGTGCGTGTGTATGTCACTGAACTCCTCCTAGACGGCTGGACCGATTTTGATGAAATTTTGTGTGTGACTTCACGGGGATTCGAGGATGGTTTAGATTCACAATTGGATATTTTATCTCGATTCTGAGTTAAGAAAAACTAAAAAAAAAAACACGCTTTAAAAGCAAAAATTGCAACGCATTATTAGAAGCCATTAAGTTTTGCTATTGTAAGGAACTAAGTAGAGAGTAAGAAAAAAATAAAGATCCTGACAGTTTATAGCGTCGCCATATTTGTTTCAATTTTCAATACCCTTGTTGTATATTACAATTTAAATTGCAGAAAAAAAATCATGTTTCATAGCCATACAAATAGTGACGATGGTTTAGATTCACAATTGGATATTTTATCTCGATTCTGAGTTAATAAAAACTAAAAAAACACGCTTTAAAAGCAAAAATTGCAACGCATTATTAGAAGCCATTAAGTTTTTCTATTGTAAGGAACTAAGTAGAGAGTAAGAAAAAAATAAAGATCCTGACAGTTTGTAGTGTCGCCATATTTGTTTCAATTTTCAATACCCTTTTTGTATATTACAATTTAAATTGCAGAAAAAAAATCATGTTTCATAGCCACACAAATAGTTAGTGTGTGTCATTTCTCTATGTCCACGAGGTCTCGCCGCGTCAATTTTCTCCTTGGAGCGAACCCGTCCGCTTGATTAAATAAACAGCTTTTATCGTTGAATGATTGCATGATTTATTTAATGAAAATATGCTCTCATAAAAAAATTAGTTAGATAGACATTCAATAGGTGTCTTTCTCTCTCTCTCTCTCTCTCTCTCTCTCTCTCTCTCTCTCTCTCTCTCTCTCTCTCTCTCTGAAATGTATGTAGCTTGCTCGTGGGTCAGTAATGCAGACAATCTTTACATTCTAGCTCGAGACGGAAAAAACAGTAAATGTGGTTTACAAAGACATTTGATGAAGTGTCTTCCCGTCATTACATTTGAAAGTAGAAACATATTTACTCAAAATTTAGGTAGTAACATATTTTTATTGCAAAGACTGAAATAGAGGTGAGAAAAATTATCAATTGTGAACATAAGAAAACTACTACAACTGTATCAACTGTTATGTTATAATGTTTAAATTTCTTAATGGTGCAAGATAATACAAAATTCCATGCGGAAAAAGTCGTGGGCAGCAGATACGTATAGTTATAGATGTGGGGCTATGCATGCTGATTTTTCATATACTGCATGGATGCGAACATGTAAGAATAATCTATCTATCTTACTATAATAAAACAGTACTTTTTCTGTCTGTCTGTTTGTACGCGATTTTGATGAAATTTTGTGTGTGAGTTCACGGGGATTCGAGGATGGTTTAGATTCACAATTGGATATTTTATCTCGATTCTGAGTTAAGAAAAACTAAAAATACACGCTTTAAAAGCAAAAAAACTAAGCATTGTTGATAATTAGCCTCCATGGCAACGGGCTTTTGCATTGTTGTTGCCTTCTGCGTAACCATGGGAAAGGTTTTTGGTAACGGCAGTGGCGTGCTCAAGAGGAGGGGTATGTATAATGAGAAGATACAAAATGTCCAGCGTAGAAATACTTACCGCCATATCCATATCTCACAAAAAGTACATTTGGGCAGGACAATGTCTGTCGGGTCCGCTAGAAAGATATATAGAGAGATAGAGATATAAATAGAAAGATAGAGTTATAGAGATATACATAGAGAGATAGAGAATTAGAGAGATAAAGAGAGATGCTTAGTTTACGTTTAAAAAATTACAAAAAAAAAATTGATTGAGGCATTGCAACGCATGCCGGGCATTATCTAGTAGTTTATATAATTTTGTTATACGTTTAATAACATCTTGCGACTGGCGTTGTTTATAGACGACTGTTATTTTCTTGCGTTGGTTGCGCGTTGCATTTTATTGCGTAGTTTGCGTTCCTTGCGTTAATAATAAACCCCGGCCTTACGTATCGACGTAACTTAAGACCAGGGTTTGTGGACGAACTGCACAGGTGCTGATGGGAGGTAGTCACTGACAGGAGCATACGTAGAATTTCATTTCGTGAAAGAAAAAAAAGGGGGGGGGGGGGTAGAACCACTTTGCTCGATATTTGCTTAAAATTCTTCCCATTTGTTTGTGGGGAATGATCGATTTTTTTTTAAAGATTTCTGGAGGGCGGGGGGGGGGGGGGAGGAGAAAATCTCCCCACCTTCCTTGCGTACGCTCATGGTTACTTAGCAACCAATAAGGAGGGGTGTAAACATCAGAGAGGGGAAGAAGGAGGGGGCAAACAGTTCCTCGGTCAGTCTTAACACACCTTTACTAGCCTGTGGAGGGGGGGGGGGGGGGGGAGAAACTCTAATTGCCGGGACTGAGACCTAGTTTATTGAAGTAGTTTTTGGCCCAACCGCTTGATCGTAGCGTTCATTGTTTATATTACCAACACAGCTATATTGACCGAGAGAAGTAATGCTTAAGCTATTAACATGCAAACAAACCAGCCACATAATTTGTGGCGAAGCTTACCAAAAATACAGAATCTCTTACTTAATTATACATAAAATACTTTTTTTTTTACTAAAAAAACATCATTAAGTGTTTTAACGCACAGTTTAAATCTCTTTTATCATTAAAATGTAATGGAAAATAGTATGTTACAGAAACATTGGCACAGTCGAAAATAGAGCACGTCTTTCAAGATTTTAAGCTAGGAATTGATTCCATTATCAGTTTAGAATTTTCAAGCGACCGTCTACGTTTTACGATGCTATTGCAAGATAATGACGACGCCCGTGTTTTCATTATCATGTAGCTTCCTCTCTTGCGATCTTAAAATTGCCCAAGTTTTTCTCTTTTATCAAGCCATTAGTCGTCAAATAGTTAAATGAAATTTGAACCTAACCCTTTGAATTTTACACTTCCGTCCGAGTTTTCTTTTTAAATTCTATTTTTGCTAGTAGTAGTTATGGGCCCGCCCAACAGATGGCGTCACGTGTCGCTATGTTTTTCAGTCCGCGCCGTCGAGAGTCGTTACGTGTATCCCTCCGCGGGTCCTGCGGCTCAGACGCGGCTGTCCGGCTGTCGCTTGCGCAACCCGGCCGGCCGCGGCGCTCCACACAACAAGGCGCCGGCCCCAGGAGCAGAGGAGTCACGACCGCGGGACTTGCGACACTCCGTGACCCGACCGCGACTCGGACCCGCGATCTGATACGCCAGTCGGCCAGCAACTGTCTGAGCGCCCACTCGCGTCGGCAGGTGCTTTCTCCTTGAGTACTGCCGCTCTGGAAAAAAAAAAAAATATTGGTTGTCTGTAAAGTCGGTTTACGGACGATAGTTCAACGTGACAACGTCATAAAACATTGATGAAATGATGGCATACTTTTATGAATAAAATTGAATCATTTTTATTTTAACAATAAAAGAATAAATAATTACTTGAAATTATACTAGTAATCAGATTTTAAAAAATGCAAGAATAATTAACCTTTATTTCCGAAATTGTTGTTGTAATAAGCAATGAAAACCACATTAACTTTTCACTTCACTTTATAAACAGTCGAAGAAACAGTTCACGTGTTGATGACTTGTAATTAATTTTAGAAACTGGCGTTTAGCTATAAAGTTGAAATATTATGAACAATTTTTCATATAAATAAACTGTAATCAAATATCTATCATCAATTATATGAATCACCATAATTTTTTAGTTAATTGTAACATAACCTATTACTGCACTCGCCGACAGCGTAACGGAACAATGAGCGTAACGGGACACAGCGTAACGGAACAATGTGCGTAACGGGACACTTTTTCGTGCGTGCTGCCGGCGTTCATCGAATTATTAGAAGTTGTCACGCCAATAATTAAAAAAAAAAAAAAAAACATTTGTCGGCCATTCAATAATCCTGTCGATATGGAATCTATCAACTATTATGTATTAATAAAAATATTTTTTTTTCAGCAGTGCCTTATTCGTGGCTCATTTACGAGAAAAAAAGGTTTTGCGGTAATTTACCCTTAATATTTTAGTTCAGACAAAGAAAATACTTTCCGTAATAAATGCAAGATATTTAGTGGAGTCTATTTTCACCCAAAAGGAAGGTTTATGTTTTTAGAAAAGTATGAATTTTGGTTTTACATATGTTCCAGTGTAGCGCCTAAACTACTCATCCGATTTTGTTCAATTAGGTCTCAGCCATTTCGTTTTTATGGTCAGTGTGACACTGCCTACAATTTTTACGAACAAAATCAATATGATAGATGATACATTCAAAAAAGTGAGGGTGCGGGTGGTCCTGGAAAAATAATTTTATGTGAAAAACCTATTGCCGCCTCTTGGGTGTAAGATCGACTCGTATGCAAACGGCATGGCTATCTCTTGTGACGTCGTTCTCCTTCTACGCCACCGAAGTCTACTGCCTTGTTCACCTGAGGTTATACATGTGTATACTGATGTCAACAAGCGGTTAATTTTCTGCGCATGCGTACAAAACGCGGAATATATAGGCCTACATTCACGTTTTGTAACTCCTTTCTCTCTCTCTCTCTGTGTTTGTGCGTAGACAATCTATATGAGTGACAGAGTGACCCAGTAGAAGCATAAAAATAGCCAATAATATATCTTTATATTATCATTTATAGACTGCGCATGTTATGTACATATTATTTTTAATAGTTAGTTATTTATCACCTACCTATTATTTTGTTGAATTTATTTTCCCTTTGCTCGGTATTCTTTCTAGAAACTTTTTTTTTGTGAGTTCACCGTCACTTGTTTTTAGTACAAAACATTAATTTTCATTATGTATTATTATATTCAGTGATCTAGTTTGTTATTGGATGTTAATAATCCAAAATAGGATTGTTAAAACATAGTGCCTGTGTTAGTGCAAAAGTTTAAACAAAAAGCTTTTAGAAAGGGATATGATTTTAATAGTCTATGTATGTGAGTATGTATTTATTGTAATAAATAAATAAAATCTTTATTACTAAGCTACACTTAAACAGTAACGAATTATAAAGCCACTACAAAAAATAAATAAAGCAACTAAAGTTGAAGGAAACGTTGCAATGGTCACCTGATGAAAAAATGAGGGAAGTTAATAAAATGTAAATATCTAATCAAAGAGCTACTGAACCTCAAACACTTAGAGAAATCAGACTAAATCAAGTGAAAGAGAGAGTAGCTTCCTTACATAAACGTGAATTCTCTCAAACACGAGTGCCGTGACCAAAACTTATGAGAAAATATACTGCTGACGCCCGTGCACGTGAAGATTCTCAGTGAAGAGAAAAGAGACTCAGCTCTCAGTCAGAGCAGGCTTCAGACATGAGAGAAGCGGAATCGTCGCTTTCAAGAGATCTCAGACTCACCACGATGAGAGACTGCAGCTCTGAGACCAGAGAGTCAGAGTCATCTCTATCATGGGAGCTAAGATTGAATAATATTGTACGTGTCTCTGGGCAGGCTTACATTATTCCGAGAGACTTATTTACTACTGATTCACGTTAATTCCCTTT
The DNA here is from genome assembly GCF_032445375.1 of Bacillus rossius redtenbacheri. Classification (NCBI taxonomy): domain Eukaryota; kingdom Metazoa; phylum Arthropoda; class Insecta; order Phasmatodea; family Bacillidae; genus Bacillus; species Bacillus rossius. The sequence continues at coordinate 37,946,374 of NC_086339.1, forward strand.
AATGCAATTTCGCAAGTAGCAGATCAAGTCTGCCACGTATGCAAGTAAATGAAATTCAAATACCAGACTAAACAAATGCGAAAGATACAATGCCAGTTATTCCCGGAGAATTTTCCAGAGAATTCTGTTAGATGTAATAGATGTTACTTGAAACTCATTAAAAACTAGTTTTTTTTTACCACAGCCTACTGGAATAATGCAAATGGGCCATAATTCCAGAGGAATTAAAATTTTTAAGTTAACTGGAACTCCAATTAATAACAAGGATATGAATCGGCGGCAGTTTAGGACAGAAGGGTTTCAAAGGGCAGGCGATTTTATTTGCGGAACAGGTGTAAGAGTTGGCAGAGCAATTGCTATAGTCATACGTTCAAAGTTGTCTAACCGAGGTGGTGTAAAAACTGGATAACGTGATTTCAACGAAAGAGAATCAAGTTAACTTAAACAGCATTAGAAATGCTTTGAATTGGTTACAAACTAACAATCATTTATATGCAAAAATAATAATTAAGTTCAATCATTTGACTAACAAACCTAACCATAGGCCTTATATCGTGTAATGGCTTTCAATTGCAGAGGACGAGAGAAACACTGAGAATCATTACCAAAAACATATATACCTATAATTTATCTCTAACTATTTTCATTCTCAGAGGTTCTTTCCATCAAGGCAGTGATATTTTTAGTTTGACAAGCAGAGGCAGGTAATTCACGGCTAACACATCATCAGCAATCACATATTCTTCCTCGATTCCATTTCAGGACTGGAAAACCTCAGATTTTGACAGTGAGTTGATATTTGGTGACAAATATAACAAGATTAGCTTCGAAAATCTGGATGTTCAACCACATTATCTGGCCACTGTTGAGATGTTGCCTTGTATTACAATTACTGGCAACAGTTATACTCAGGTTATTAGAGTACATGCTGCAGAAGGCCTAGTGAATCCTTGATCATCCATACTTAGCGGATATTACACTAGATTCAAGGCTGGAATGGAATGTTTGTTTCAGTGGCCTGATGTCTCATCTTGCATTGTCACTTGCAATGAAATTTCTGTGGCAGTAATTTCACAAAATGGTAAATTTTATCTGTTTGACTCACACTCGGAGTCTAAAAGTGGCCGAGCGATGGCGATGATTTTCCCAAAACTATATTTATATTATCCGAAAATCTAAATTTTTTTCTGGGTGTAGTGTTCAGAAAATGTATTCAAATTTCTCTCACAACCTTGCAGTCACAGTTGGTGGAAAAATTTGGTGATGCATATGTTGAAGAGAGCCAATTAAACAAAGCTAACATGGAAGAATTTTATGCCAGAATGGTAAGCACAACTCTCTTAATGCCAAACAACATTTTAAAACCGGATATTGCGGAGATAATAGGTAAAAATATTATGTGTATATATGTTTGAATGCCCGAAAGTTTTTTTTTTTACCTATTTCCTTTTTTGTAGTTACGTCCTTTTGAATTTTTATATTAAATTCTTCTTTGGTAGTCACTTAATTTTTTGCTGTTAAATTATCGATAAATAGCACAGATGCTGTTTATGTATAAATGTAATTTTCATTTGCACGATATTAAAAGAATTTGCTTTTTTAATTAAAACTTCGTGTATATTAATTTAAATTATTTGTTGTATTTATCATTTTCAACGGGCGCCTCGGGTACCTTACAACTTTCTAGGAATCAATACGTAAGTAATTTCAAACATTTGATAAAATATATAAACAGTAACTATAACACTTATGTACTTCATGAGAAAAGATTCTAAACGAAATAACTTTAGAGCGATTTAGTATTAATTGGAGAATTTTGATGTAAAATAATTACTTCTCAGTTTGTTAAATATATTTAAATATTATTTTTAATTATTCTATAAATATTTTTAGGCATAGAACAGTACAAATAAAAATTATCCCTTAAAAATGTATTTAGTGTACGTAAAGGTTACGATTAGATAAATTTTCACAAACTCAAATTTAAAAAAAAGTTCTTGATACTTAGATATTTTCCCACCTTTGGTAATATATCGCCACAGTTTTGCGCACAGAATTTTTACCATCTTCATTAATTTTATTTTGATTCAGTTGCGTTAGTAGAAAATTCCTGAGTCTGCATTTTACTTCTAATCCAAAACTCGTGGTTTCACATAATGCACAAAATTATTTAGTACAACTAATCTGTAGGATATCTGCTTCTAAACCTACGGTAAAGGTGGAGGAAAATTCATAGTAAAATGTTGTAAGAAATAGATTTAGAAAACGAACGTACTTGTTACATAAGTAATTTGACGTTTTATGTGTCGGTCCAGTGGTTATGTGTTGTGAACGTTGCAACTTCACGCCTGTTCTGGTGTCGCTGAAAGGGCAAAAGCAACTGTTAAGCTCGTCATGAAGGTCAAGACGACCATAAAATAGCCCACTCATTCGCGTACCAGTAGCGTGTTTATCTCGCAGTTCGTTCAGCTTTAAGGCAAATATACCCGCAACGAGTTCTTATGTCACGACAAGCTTAACAAGCCGCGGTTACCCTTATTTTTACGAGGCACGACATCTCAAAATATCTACTTAGGGGAACCAAACGCTTTAAAACAAATAGTTTCTTGCAGAAAAGTATTATACAATGAATAACAAACAATTTTTTTTCCCCTTCAAACGCCAGGAATATTATATGGAATGCTACTTTTCTCTTTCTCACCAAAAGTGTCTTATGAAATGGACGGTTTAATTGGTTTAACATATAACAACTATGGAAGGGGAAAAAATATGCATTTTCAGTTAACTTCAGGATAAACTCCAGAGTCATCTGTATACTCGGGTACATTTCAACTGTTCATTCGCTGCTGTCTGGTGAAACGTCTCACCTTGGTACATGCGACTCGATATCTCTTTAGTTCTTCTAATTTACCAAAGAGAATTAATTACCTATACATTGTGTGCGGATAGCGGAATCAGCCTAGAGTTACACATATTTGAATGTTATCCTATCGAAAAATTAATCCGTGAATTTTTCAGGTCCTTAATTATAGGCATGTTTTGATGAAACACTCTAAAATGTTCTTTTTACCTGTGACGCTTTTATTTTTGTTTACCGACGCAGTTTCTGATAACTTAAAAGGTATTTTACGTCCGAGTGATAAAATTAAATAACCAAATGCAACGAGATTCATTTAGTAAACGAATGATAGCTTTATTAGGAATTGGCCAATTGTTTTCGATAATATAGTGCACGAAATAAATGCTCATTAAGTCAAAAGTGAAAGTAATATCGTGCAAAAGTAGCAGCTGTAAAACAAATACAATATACATGATTTATTCCATGCTAAACAAATTTGAGATAGGGACGGATATAAATCAAAGTTTAAACAAATTTACTTTATTAGTATTATAAGAATTTTAAAAAATTGCGTTTTTTTCTGACCCCAGGATGAACTCCACACACTTGAGCATAAATTTGTCGGTGTCTTCTATTTAATGGCTGCTGCCCTCTGTCCGGATTGCATGTTATTGGGTAATATTAATCATTTAATGCTGGGATTGGTCGTGCTGAACTACGCATTATTCAATGATAACGTTATTAAAATGTATACTCATATGGTTTCTCTCGTGGCTTCAAATTGTTACACGAATTTCACATGTCTGTATGAAAATCATATCAACAGATAAGAAGTTATTTAAAGTCGTGTTGAAAAAAATTTAAATTATTAATAACCGTGTGTGTTGTAATTTAAAATAATGATTTTAATATCCCTCACATCTGCATAGTCTGCAAAGAAAATTTCCGTTTACTAATTATATTTCTTTATCCTTCATACCTACAACGTAAAATTTAAGTAAATGTTCAACCTAACTGCAAGCACAGAATTCCTGTATGCATTATAGTGTGTGGTCTTTGAAAGAATAGGTAGCGAAATTAGAAGTATAGTAAAAAAACATTGGTACCTCGCTCTGTTTGGCAGGTACTGTGTGCAGGAAAGTATTCAGGAAAGTGCCAGGGAGTTGAAGCAATATAAATAAAATAAAAAAAACACCCCGGTTACATCAACAGAGATTGGTCCCGATTAATTATCATCGTGAAATTATTTTCTCACCATAATCACGAACTGTCACTATCTAGGAATTAACAGCAGTCAAAGATGCTGCACCAAAAAAGCAGTTTCATACGGATTGGTGGGCCTTTCGTCCAATCACGGCCACTCACAAGGACCACGTCTGTGGATGACCACATAAAACCACTGTACCAGAACTCTTGACCTTGAGTTGCTAATCATCCTTGAGGATGGCTGCTTAAGAAATGCCGAAACGTGGAGCACGGCATCATGTTCACGGACATGTACTGAACCCAACGGCCAAGAAGTAGTTAACTTAAAGAATAGTTTAAAAAGGTAGGATATGTAAGTTAGTAGTTCATGTGAAAGAATTAAAATTTTGTTGTTTTTAAAGTATACTTATTCACTCGCGTTTTAATTTTCGTTTAAGAGATTTTTAATAACATTTACTGGAGATCAAACAGGAAACAAATGCTTATCAACTTTATGTGTCTGAGAATTTTACCAGAGTTTCTCCACCTAACTTGGTATCATAATCAATACAATTCAAGGCTCCATTTCTAGGAACATGTGAAATTAGCGTTATTTTGTGTTATACCGTTATTTTTTTTTGTAAATGGAACACAAATATTCAGGTCAAATTACAAATATAATTCAAATTCGTGCATTTATACGAAAACAACTGTATAATTACAAAATAAGTGTTCGCAGTAATACTGGGCTTTGATTTTTACATGAATCTTTATGATTTGTGTTCCAGTAACTCCACTATTTAAATTTATTTGTAAACCGCACCATGAATGGGTGCATTAATACGCATGATAAAACAATCTAATGTCGAATTGATGAATACTCTATTATCTTTTCTATGGTTTAGAAAAATTATGCTTGAATGAAACATCACTTTAAATACCAAATTATGCGCTAATTAACGTAAGAAATACTCAGTATATCTCAAAAAACGTATTTCATATGTACGAAAAATTACCATAGCCAAGTGTTGTACAAACTTAAAATATCTTTCTTGTGGTATTACAAAACTTCTTCTTAGCAACTGGTTTTCCAAAGTAATCTTTCGTAAAAGCACAGGAAAAGATTTTTGTCCTGTGCATGAGGCTATAAGAATGTATTTTTAAAATACGCGTTTGTTTAATGATCGGTTAATTAACTTCCAGAATCACGTCCACCAATGGCACGTGAGCTCAGCTCGGAATCAAACTAGTGCTGAATAGTCAAAGGCTGCTCATGCAAACAGCCTCCAAGTACAAGGTTGGAACTGATTGAGATAAATATGAACTGAAGATGTCATAACTGGTTTCAAAAGTTTTTTGGCAAACATAAATTTCTACAGTTCAAATCCCATATATATATATGTATATGTATATATATATATATATATATATAAAATGGAATGTTTGAAGTTAACAGTGATTGAATAGTACGAAGATTTTTTCTCCCATATGAATTCATTGGCTTTAAGCAATGAAATAATTTTTTTTCTAATGACTTCAACGGTGATAATACTGTCAATGTATAAACTATATGTTACAATCTCCGAAAATACTTCATTTATGATCTCTGATATTATGAGCGCCATTTTTTAAATATTAAACGATAACAAATTGTTACGAAATCAAAACTGTTGAAGTTAATTTTTGGTATTTCGGTTCCTCCCCCCCCCCCCCCCTTTAAGAAATAAAGCAATACCGTATTGAAGTTCAATGAGCGTTTGGATTTGATTGGTGTAAATATAAATGACCGCCGGTTCTTATAGTGTCATATGCCTTGGAGCCGTTTCGGAATCGGTAGTACAGGTTCTTGAAGTCTTGTCCACGAACGTGAATCCAACTAGTGGTTGGCCATGTTTGCATGGTTACATGGTCACCGGGTGAAGCCATGCTCGTGGTCTGCCCCATGTTGGTTCCACGCCCAAAAACATTGGCTCGAGTGTGTAGTGTTTCCATTGTGGAATCAGTTTTAAATGGCTGTATTCATGGCGTAGAGACCTGCAAAATTCGCGGTTTCGATGGCCTTCAGGATAGACTGCACATACTCCTGTACACTCTGGCAAATAACGCAAGTTCATTGGCTGCCGACTTGTAAGTCGTCTCAGCTGGTTTGTCTGTGATTCTATCCTTCTTTGGTTGAGGGCTTATAACTGGTTGAGATTCGTCCAGATGAACAGTAAGCCAATAGCAAGATTATCTAAGAGGTATGTGTGTTTGAATTCTAGCCTATCACCGAATGAATCCGCGAATTTTGCAGGTCTCTATCCATGGGATATTATAGTTCATACTTACCAACCATCATCAGACGTGGTCGAGCAACGTTTCCGAAATATATCGGGCGTGCCAACATGGCGTTGGCGAGGTAAAAAAAAATCTAAAATTACTTCACAGAAAGCCGTCTCCCGGCAATTCTTAGCTCCACGAGTCCAGCATCATGCAACAGTGCCGCCTCATCCAGTTTTCGAGGTTTTTGAACAGCCAATCAGGACACATATTTCTCCTCCTGATTTACACTCGCGCGAAGTTCCTCGTCCCGGACTTTCGTCGACGTCTTCGGCTATTCACCGCCTGAGCGGCGCCCGTCACTGCGGTGAAACTCCCCCCGTCGTGTTTCGCACCAGTTGAGAAACGTTTATGGGAAGGTGTTACACTTTAAAAAACTCTACAAAGGCCCACCTTTTACAAAGAAAACACTTTTTATTATACTTAATAAAACTCTAACACTGACTAAACCGGTGAACATAGAGATTTTTAATTTGGAGGAAATATTTTTTTGAGTACTCTAGAGGTGCTCTAGAGAGGAATTTTTTGAAATTCCATCCATAAAGAGGTAAAAATAGGGTGGTCAAGTTTGTAGGAAGCGAAACACCATTTTAATGTCACCTAATTATAAATTCTCAGGAACTATAAGAAGTACCTACAGACTTAAAATGTGGTACTGGGTTTCCTTTTTGCTTCATAGACTTTCGCTAAGAAAGGTTTTTACGACATTTGTCTTTAAATGGGTGACTTTAAAGATCAATACTTTACCTTCTTTAAAGCATACGTCCTACAGACTTAAAGTGTAAAGCACAGGCAGCGCCAGGTACTTCAGCTATTTATATGATAACATATTTTACTATGCTACTTCATGTGAATCATTGAACATTTTCCACACATTTCCGTGGGCCTCACAATTTGTATGCCACATCTCAATGTTTTTCATATTTTGGGAGAATTGTATCATTTCTTCTTTGAATAAACTTAATGCTCGAAATTCTACTATTACACGTTGGAAAGCAGTTTGATTTATCATAGGAAGTTTTAAAAAGTCCTGAATGACGAGGAAACCAATTAAAAATTACTGTATTACAAGATTCATGCGGCCAAAGCAACGTGCAAAACAGTTGAAAGCGGCAGCGGAAGCCACCGAAGATTTCATGTACAAGTGTGACGGAATATAACGCGAAATTTGCAAGAAAAATAACGGTACAGTTTACGCTGTCGTTATTCATTAAATTTACAAGGAAAAAATATTCTGGCTACTGTTTACCAAAATAATTCCTTATGAAATAAAATTAAAAATTAAAAATTTGTTGCGGCGTAGGGTGACATCTTGCGATGGGAAGAAGTGGACAGGACAGGCGGCAAGAAGTAATGCCAACGTTGATAAGATAATTAGGAGCGAAGCGCGATGAATATGGAGCAGGCGGAACGGGCTCCACAAAGGAGGCTTGCACCTTCTCCCACTTTTTTTTTATTTTGAATTTTTCCTTAAATGACCCGCTAACGTTTCACAGGCCAATGGACGCGTGGCACCGACAGAAAAAAAAATGTTTTTCTGTGCGTTTCGCACGACGGAACCGTCCGTCGCATTCTGTTCACCATCGCACAGCCGCCTGTTCCGATAATCTGGGTCGTTGTTGGTGGGAAGAGCGGGGTGGAGGGGGGGCTGGTTTCTTCTGCCAGCATGCCCGCCTTAAGTCGGCCAGGTGATCGAAAAAAAAAACTTACGCGTACATCATCGCTACCATGCTATAGGGCTTTTACGTAAACAAATTGGTTGTCTGTAAAGTCGGTTTACGGACGATAGTTTAACGTGACAACGTCATAACAAAACATTGATGAAATGATTGCATACTTTATGAATAAAATTGAATCATTTTTATTTTAATAATAAAAGAATAAATACTTGAAATTACAATAGTAATCAGATTTTTAAAGTGCAAGAATAATTAACCTTTATTGCCGAAATTGTTGTTGTAATAAGCAATGAAAACCACATTAACTTTTCACTTCACTTTATAAACAGTCGAGTGGAAGAGAGATAGATGCGGTGCAAGCGTACAATGAGCGTAACGGGACACAGCGTAAAGGAACAATGTGTGTAACGGGACACAGCGTAACGGAACAATGTGCGTAACGGGACACTATTTAGAGCGTGCAGCCGGCGTTCATCGATTTATTAGAAGTTTTCACGTAAAAAAAAAAAATTAAAAAGTCTTTCGTGATGAAACTCCGCTGTTGTCGCCAAAAATTTTAATATATCTCGTGACTCAAGGTTTGTATCGCCAAGTGTTGTTGTATATTTTCTGAAAGTAGACCACTGTACGTTGCCTGTAAGCACACTTGCGCCATAGTGCGCCTGCGTCATTGGAAAAGAGCCTCGAAATTAACTCTGCGCGACGAGATAATTAGTCGTAACTCTGCAACGGGAAGGATTACACGAGTTATTACAGCGTCGCCGTGTGGATATTGAGGTCATCTATGAGGTTAGCTAAGCAGAAAAAAAAAGTTTCGAACGAAAAGTTATGCCGGGTCAAGACTGGTATGTACCTTGGAATTTTGCGCTTTAAAAATGTGCAAAAAATAGAGAAAAATTTTAAGATACAACACGGAGCTTTTGGAAAGTATGTGTGTGTGTTTATGTGTCTATATATAAATATATATATAAAAGGAAGTCTTACAACCACTGAAAACTTATCACCGCCATAAAGCAACTTCATTAAAAACTACATTCTTCTTCCGCTTTAAAAAAAACTGTATGGAAAATAAGGTTGTTAACCCCGAATTATTTAAATGAACCGTAAATGTAGCATGTTTTGTACTAATTTTCTCATAATGAACCTGCATCCAAAGCTAGTAGGTCGAATTCGAACTCGCCTTCCTATTAAAATTTTAATAGGAAGTTTTCTGGCAGCTTGCAGGTTTCACCCAAAGGGTGGCCGTGGCAGCAAGATTACACGGCAACCGGGTGAAACAGTTTTTTTATTACTTCACCCGATCATGACATTTGTTGAAGTGTGGTTGTTTTTGCCTTGTGGAAATAGTTTTAATGGACTTTACGTAATGGAAGCGAATGTTTTTAACGGCGGAGACCGCCACTGAGAGAAAGGCTTGTTTGCCTCAACAAAATATTTGTTTATATATTATGGCGAAATAAACATATTTTGTTAATTCAAACAAATATTTTTTAGTAGTAGAGATACTGTTGACGCAACAAAATGATTTTGTCAACTCAAATGTATATTTGGTTAGGTTGTAACAAATTATTTCTGTTACTTACCGAGTTTGGTTAAACTAACAAAATATTTTGTTCCACCAAGTAAGTATTTATTTCGCCATATTATATAAACAAATATTTGTTTGACTCAAACAAACCTTTTTCCTCTGTGGTAGTCCGTACTTGATGACAACGTTCTGACGTGGTCAAGCAGTGTTTGGGGTCGGCAGCACTATGATCTCCGTGGTTTTACCCACCCCTGGTCGTCGTCGGACGAGACCGCGAGCACACGACATGGCTTCTTCGGCAGCCTCCCGGAGACACCCGGACCCGCGCCCGTTCGTACCGACCAATCAGATTTAATTATGGGATTGTCCGCGGAGTAGCTGGGGGGAAAGGCGGTGGGGGTGGGGTGGTGGAAGCAGGCGAGGGCGCGATGCCTAATCCGGGGATCCATCGGGCAGTTAGCCGTTGTAAATGGGCGCAGCCGCGAGGTTGACGTGTCTCGCGGCGCGCGCGGGGATGTCGTATCTCGACGTCTGGACGTCCGTTGACGAGCGGCCGCCACCCAGGTAGCCCCTCACCCCCCCACCACCCCGAATCCCACCCACCCGGCTCTATCCGGCTGGCGGTACGAGCTCCCGTATCAACAACCCATCAATAACACGCTCCAAAAACAGCTGGGGTGCAAGCCAACCCCTTCCTCATGCACCCAGAAAACCTTTTTTTCTTCTTTACATTTACAACAGATTCTCTTGGAAACCAGTAGACGAAAAAAAAAAAAAAAAAAACAGTTTTTAATACCCCAATAAAGATGTTGTAACTTTGTACAACACATGGCTGTGGCTATTTTTTTGCATATTCTGAATACGTTTTTTTTTCTCGAGATAGTACTAAGTATTTCTACCGAAAATCTGGGCATAATTTTATATTTTTCTTGATGTTTCGTTCAGCATGATTGTTTTTTTTTTAAACCGCATAAAAGAAAATCGAACATTTAATTATTAGACTTTATTTTGTTTCAATATGTGCGCAGTAGATTCTGTAAATCTATTCAGGGATCAGTTTACAAAATAACTTTAAATATTGGAGGCAATGGGACAGTACAAAGCATAAATGCCCAGGTAAGAATACGAAGTCAGTATTGCTAGGAACACACTTTTTTTTTGTAGTTATATATTTGTTTTCATGTAAATGTTCAAATTTACAAACATCTTTAATTCTACACTAATATTTGTTTCATTACGCCTCGAAGTCCCAATGATAAACGGGTTGTTGTAGACGATGAAGACGGTTGAAGTGTTCATAACTGTGCGCTGCGCTGGTGGGAGCTTCCCGAAAAGAAACCCCAACCGACTCGAGGCTATGTCCGCCTCATTTCCGGTATTTTATCCCTGCTGAGAAATAAACGGGTCGTTACCATAACGCCGAAATACCATAACGCCGAATGTCAAAATTGACCACAACGCCGACTGTACCACAACGCCGAATTACCACAACGCCGAATTACCACAACGCCGAATTACCACAACGCCGAATTACCACAATGCCGAATTACCACAATGCCGAAATACCATAACGCCGAATGTCAAAATTGACCACAACGCCGACAGCTAGAAAACTTCTGTGTACCACAACGCCGAAATAACAACTGAATGAATTTGTGTGTGTTTCTTAAATGTACCTTAACGCCGAAATACCACAATCAAACCTAACCTTAACTGACCTAACCTAACATAACCAAACTTAACTTAGCATATAGGCCTACTAGCCTAACCTAGCCTAGTCTAACCTAACCTAGCCTAGCCTAGCCTAACCTAACCTAGCCTAACCTAACCTAACCTAGTCTAACCTAAACTAGTTTAACCTAACCTAACCTAACCTGTGTGGCAGTACTGCAATGACATTTTTCGGCGTAAGTGTATTTCGGCGTTGTGGTAACTCGGCGTTGTGGTACACAGCAGTTTTCTAGCTGTCGGCGTTGTGGTCAATTTGGCATTTAGGCGTTATGGTATTTCGGCGTTATGGTCAATTTGGCATTTAGGCGTTGTGGTTTTTTCGGCGTTGTGGTCAATTTGGAATTTCTGCGTTGTGGTGCGTCCTCGAAATAAACCCATGTCGCCTTGTTGGGAGGTGAGTGACGTAGCCACTCACCTACAATGGTTCCAAAATCAGTCTTCGTTATGGACGTAGTTGTGACGTAGTGGCAACGCCACATATCCCACGCTGGAACGTGGTTGATAAAAATTTCCTGTTGTTGGTAGCGCAATTTTATCGTTTGAAGTGCACATAACGGGTGCAAAGGTAGGTACTTATTTTAATGATATGCTTCCCACTATGTCGTCAACAAAAACTACGACATAATTTTAGTTTGACTAGTATTTTTATTGCTGTTTCACTATAGAAACAGTTTTTTTTGTAATATATATTATATATTTTCCAGATTCTTTGGAAAAAAAAATTGAGCGAAACATTAAAGTATAAATTTCGGGGCTTACTTTAGTCTGTGTCATTTAACGTTTTTCAAATTTGACAATAAATGCTGGAAAGAAGTATTCAAGGATATGTTACTGTTATTCTGTCAACAATGTTTGTAAACAACTTCTAATTGCTGTGGGTGATCGTAAATCAATAAATAGAATGTGATACTTTGCAAGTGACACTCTGAAAAAAAGATATTGTGAAATTCGAGACAGGTTACATGACACGGATTATATCAGCGATGTGTTCACTCACTGGAAATTCATTTTCTATGATTGCTATTGCTAGTTAAAACATTAAACTTCACTTCTGTACACAGAAAAAAAATTGTACTTTACAAATGATTCCATTGGAAACCAGTCGTTAAGAAATAGTTTGTTATACTACAATAATAATATTGTCAATTCGTACAATAAATGGCTATGGTTATTTTTTCGTATATGAAATGCGTTTTTGGAAACAATATGTATGTACTGAATATTATTTGGATGTGCTTACGAAAATTAGTGCATAATTACACATTTTGATTTATGTTTTATACAAGCATAATTTTTCAAACCAATGAAAAGTTAATCGAATATTCAACAAATTGAATTTTTTTTGTTGAATTAGCCTATGCTTACTAATGTGTGCAGTTAATTCTGGAAAGCTATTTATGGAACGGTTTACGAATAATTTTAACTTTTGGAGGTACTGGGACATAACAAACCATTAATAACTGGGGAAGACTTCGAACCCAGTATAACTGCGAACTTTTTTTTTGTAGCGTTAGAGTTCCTTTCATGCGAATGTACAAATTTACAAATATCTTTTATTTGATGTGTATGTTCCAGTTCCACTTACAAAACGTAACGACGTTATGCGTGAAGCCGTGCCTTAAGGCTCTTTCTCACGAGCCATGTTGTTTTTTTTCGTTCTTCGTCGTTATTTTTAATTTAAAATTGATTTAATATTAAACTTGATACATCCAATAATGTGTTATTCTGCCACAGATAGTTTCAGCATATGTTCACTTTGTAATATCGTTGGTGTAAAAATGCGTACAAATCTTCCTTGTTATCACTAATTGTACACTATTTTACACCCATGATGGTACCTAAATGTGAAGGTGTGACTGAAGAACTAATGCAAGGGAGGTATTAAGGTAGCGTTATAGAAATTTCTCGCAAATAAAAGTAATGATGAAAAAAGAAAAAAATTCAACATAGCGTGTGAGACCAAGCAAGGGTGAGCGCAAAAAAAAAATAATTTTTGGCGATTGGTAATACAATTTTGTGCAGAGTTATTTTAAGTTATTTTAGTTGCCTCTATGAAATTTTGTAGTTTTTATTAATTTAGTTAGATATTATATTATTAATTAATATAATGTAAGGCTATTTAATGAAGAACCCACAGAAGACACTAGTCTCAGATTCAAACACTGCATGTGTACAACCTTATATATCAATATAAAGTTCCATAGGCACACGTAAAATAATTTTATTTAATAATATATTAAAATTCAAAAATACAATTATTTATTGAAACTTTGCCATGTTTAGAAAAGTAAATATCTTCTGATTTTTTTGATTTTCTGTTTAGATATAAATATTTATTTTAATAATTTATAGTTTGACTTGCCAGATTTTATTATTGCGATATTTAAAACAAATAGAAACGTTGATTAGGATTAGAAGGTTCGAGCTTAATGTTCCATCACAGTAACGTAAAATTAATTTTTGTTAAAAATCACGTGAACGAGTCTTTTAATACTAGTCAGTGATGTGTAACAAATTCGAGTAACAGGCGATTTGCCTAACGGCAGTTTGCCTAAACATGAATTCGTTACGGCGATTTGCCTAAAGTCATTTCGCTTAAAGGTGTTTTGCCTAACGGCGATTAGCCTAACGGCGATTAGCCTAACGGCGATTAGCCTAACGGCTATTTGCCTAACGGCGATTTGCCTTACGGCGTATTCCCTAACGGAGTTCTGCCTGACGGCGATTTGCCTAACGGCGTTTTGCCTAAAATATAACTATGATGACAAAACATCGTTTTGCCTAACGTCGAATTGCCTAACGGCATTTTGCTAATGACGATTTGCCTAACAGCGTTTTGCCATCATAACCTAACCTAACCTAACCTAACGTAGCCTAACCTAACCTAACCTAACCTAAGCTGACCTAACCTAACCTAAGGTAACCTAACCTAAGCTAAGCTAAGCTAACCTAACCTAAGCTAACCTAACCTAAGCTAACCTAACCTAAGCTAACCTAACCTAAGCTAACCTAACCTTACCTAACCTAACGGCGTTTGCCTATCAGGGGTTTCCTAACGGCGATTTGCTTAACGGCGTTTTGCCCAAAATTAAGCAAAACACCTTTAGGCAAAACGACACATGCCCAAAAAGTGTTCTAATGTTGCAAGTACACTTATAACGTGAAACTCGGACACTAAATAACGTAGAATACTTAAAAGTAATGCCGAGCGTGATAAATACATGCGGAAATTGAGTTTTCTACAACATATCTGGACGCGAATCGCACGTAGTTCCCGAACCGGCCGCTGGAATCCGTTGCCGGAGCAGCTACGTCCACTATCGAATCATTCTATTTGTAGAGCGTAATTTAAAAACTTCATAATGTTAGAACTCCAATAAAAGCGAGAAAACAAAAAATTGGTTGTCTGTAAAGTCGGTTTACGGACGATAGTTTAACGTGACAAAGTCATAACAAAACATTGATGAAATGATTGCATACTTTTATGAATCAAATTGAATCATTTTTATTGAATTATCACTATTTTGTTTGGATACAAAGAAGGAGTGTAATGAAATCTACAATTTAATTGATAAATGTACTTTTATTTTCACTCATTAATTCAAATATATTTATTAATTTAACGAAGAGATTATTTTAACTACAACTTTTATACATGTTTGCTATTTAACTTCTTCCAATCTGTGTTATTCTGTTAAGAATAGGACGATGATAGGAAAAGTAGGAAACGAATGGGAGTGTTTCAAGTTTAATGTGCCTCGAAAAAGTCAAATCGATGGTTGTTCCAATCGAGTGGAAGAGAGATAGATGCGGCGCAAGCGTACAATGAGCGTAAGGGACACAGTGTAACGGGACAATGTGCGTAATTGGACACTTTTTCGTACGTGCAGTCGGCGTTCATCGATTTATTACACATTGTCACGTCAAAAAGTTTCAAAAGAATTATAATCTTTGACATTGTACCTGACTTTTAACAGGTAACTTATTTTAATATTTTTTTTCCAATCGTGTTAAAATTAATAAAATAGTTAATAATATGAATGTCCGCCCTTTGGCTTTGTGAACTTAAGTTCGCCCCAACCGCCGCAGATGGCAGCACCGTGGTTCCACATTCCGGTTCCGTGCGAATTCCGTTCCGTTCACGGTAGATTCACTCCCACCAAATGTCGTATCCCGAGAGCTAGGATGTAGCACGTGGATGATGAAAATGCCACCGCCTGCGTAGCGCCAATAGCAGATCGTCCCGCGCTACTGTGAGTAACGGCGCCGTGTGTTTCTCGAAGGCCTGGCCGCCCCCGTAAGCGCGCACCCAGCTTGCTCCGCTCCGCTCCGCAGCGCGCGATAGAACCTGATTAATTGATCGATTTGCATGGGACCATCCATCACGACTGAGTAATGAGCCGGCGCGTCGGTGAGGGGGATGGGCCGTGGAGGGGAAGTGCGAGAGATGTTCGCGTTGCCCGAGGGGAGGGGGGAACCTTCCTGGGAGGGGGGGGGGGGGGGTAACTACGTCAAATCCGGACGAGCGGAACGGATGCGCCATACTTCCGCCACTGGTTAGGCGTAAAAAAAAAGGGGGGAACGTATCTGCTTTTTTTGATTAATTATTTTATTCAAACATTTGGTCTTGTCTATAACCAGGTCATTAAAATGTTAGTAGTATAACATGGGTGATTCTGGTGCAAGGCACAGCCTGAGGTGCAGGGTGTGGTAAAGTGACCCAGGGTTCCCGCATACAAGGAAAAGACGTTAAACTCTTGAAATTAAAAAGGGGTATTCTAAAAACAGAAATTCCAAGGAAATTAACATTATCGTATTTACAGAACAGTAGCAGTAATTATTCATACTATGCAATATCTTAATATTTAAAAACAAACTATATCTTTATCAAAAGGTTGTGTCCCCTTAATATTCCGTGGGTATCTGATTTTAATTTACATGAACGGAACGTAAAGGATGCTATAAAATGTGTAAAAATTTGAAGAGAAATTAACCAAAACATATTTATAGTATTTAGCCTGATTAAAGTAAATTATTTATCTTTCAAGTTTTATAAAACAAATATTTTTTTTTTCGATTGGCAAAGTTAGTTATGTAATGATGGAAACGATTATATGAAACAAATGTGTATATATTGAAGTTAAACTTCTTTGGCGCCATGGGGTGAAATGTAAAGGCCAAAATTTGATGAAACGTTTCGAGAAACATTGTTTTTAAATCGATTTCCGACGCTAATAGGTTGCGGACGGTGCAGAAAACTCGGGCCCCGTTCCCTTGAGCGGGCTCCACGTGGCGGCGTGCGGCTCAGGTTGAAACCTGTCGTGCTGCAGGGATAGGCGGGTCGCCTGCGCCTGACGCCACCCCGACTTGCTGGCTTCTAGTAAGGGAGTGTTTGGCACAATGCCACGCGCCATATTCGCAAAAAAAAAATGGTGTTCTATCAAGTACGTATTATTTTACTTACTTGTGTAAATCAGTATTGTCAAATGAGTATTGTTTTAACCGTGTAACTAAAATTTTTTGTTTGGTATAATTCTTTTCACGCTTTAATTTGTCAGGATAATTCTTTCTCACGTAATATTATTTGATTAATTATATCACGCACCGTATTATAATTGAGCCCACGAGCGTCTAAATATTTTGAGTTAAACTAATAATAAGCTAGTTATAAAAAGTCTAAACATATCCCGTGCGTATAATGTTAATTGTTTTTATTTTCACTTTGCGGCAATATGGCTATAATGTAAATAATTACCACGAGGAAGGTTCGCGCCGTCTAGTTTTCGCTTCGCGGGGCGGCAAACATGTTACTCATTGTTCGTTCATTCGACGGCAGAACATTACCAATGCCCGTGAAAGCATTGCAGTACGTCTACGTAGCATATTGTCAGAATCTGTTGCTCTATAACTCAATGATAAATGGTATTTTCAGAACTAGAAATTCAGTTTATTATAATGCTCGGTCACATATTACCTATATATTAAATAAAATTATATTTACTTATATATAATTATTTTTTATGATGAATCCTAGCTTTAATATTTACCTAACAAATGTTCTTTATTGTGTATTTTATCAGTGAGTAAAATGTATTAATTAATTAACTAATCAATATTGATTGATCAATAATTGTTTATATTCTGAGCAGTTATTTTAATGTGAGTAATAAATTTGTTAATTTATGTTTATTTAGAAAATAGAGTTATTTTTCTTATTTTTTTCTCTGCCATTTTATCCCTTACGACATACTTAACGAGTCGAGGTTTGAATTGCCAAAGAACTATCACTTCTATCACGTGTGCTGAGTTATACTCTTTTTTTTAATTGGAAAAGTTTGTTGTGTAATGTTGATGGAAACGATTACGTTGCAAACATTACATTATGTTGAAAAACATTTTACACTCAATCCTGCATGTTATGTTCATTTGTTTAAATGTTTTTGTAACATAAGAAAAAATATATATATATTGCTATTGGAGAAGGAAAACATGAAAAACTCAATGAATTTAACTGAAGCTATTGTGTGTAAACCCTGATGACCGGCCGCCATCTTGAATTTCACAGACTGTCATTATTTTCCTCCTTATTTTACCCGAAAACATTTCTTGAATCAACCCGATATTTCACTCTTTGAACGTTTCGTTCGCCTGTGCTGTTCGCCTGTCACCGGCCGACACAGTCGATGCCCTGAACTGATAAATGCGACACGGAACGCGGTCTGTGTTCTTTGGGCGCGCGTGACTCTATGCAGCTCTCCTTATCCCTCTCTCACTCTCAATCGCCGTCTCTCTCTTTCTTTCTCTCTTGGTCTCGAGTCCCGTGTCGGCATCGGAAGACCACGACTCAGCAGTAGGGGCAAGCGCTTACACAGATACGAATATAATATGTTCGCTCGTTGAACTGGAATAAAAAGGTACCCGCTGAAAGCTTTCGATTCTAGCTGAGAGATAAACAAAAAATGGGGGGGGGGGGGGGGGGGGGGTTTGTCTCTAAAGTCGGTTTACGGACGATAATTTTTTCGTGATATAACGCCATAAGAAAACATTGATGGAAAATGCATACTTTTATAAATTGAATTATTATCACTTAATTATCATTATTTTGTATAATGCAAAGAAGGAGTTAATTGAAAATTACAATTTTTTTCATTGAATACTAAATAAATGCAGTTGACTTTTTATACGATCGTTTATATGAGATAATAATTTTTTAGTCAAAATTGTAACATAACCTATTATTGCTGCACTAGCCGACCGATGCTACTTTTTTTTTAATAATCAAAGAACAAATATATGAGATTATATCGGTAATCAAATTCTTAAAATGCAAGAATTAAATACCTTTTTTGCCGCAATTGTTGTTGTAATAAACAATGGAAACCACATTAACTTTTCACTTCACTTTATAAAGCGTTGACAAAACAGTTCAAGTGTAGGTTGTGTGCTGCCGCTGTCTCTCTTCTACTCAGACGCATCGGCCGATGGAGTGGAAGAGAGACAGATGCGTCACAAGCCGTACGCTTAGGCCGATCGTGCCTCTCTATCGCTTGTTCCGCGCTCTCGCTTGCACGCTCGGATCAGGCGGAATTTGACAATGAGTCGTGCTTTTTCGTGCGCGCAGCCCGCGTTCATCGAATTATAAGACGTTATCACTTCAAAAACCTAAGCGTCGTCTGTGAATTGTGATTGGCTGGGTTTCTTTCAGGCGCGCGTCTGCTGTCGGCACACGAATCGCAGTCGTCCATTGCGGAAACAGTGCGTCCTGGTTGGTCCAGCCAAATGTTTCTCTTGCAGACGGCCGCAAACAACAGCTAAGAAACCGCTGGCGGGGTTATTGCTTATTGTAGTCTTGATGAGCGTTCACAATTTTTTTTTTCTCTCGCGAAAAATGCATGGCCCTGCAATAAGGCATGCGTACGCTAGCGATTTTTTTTTTCCTTTCAATTGGCGGCCGTCTGCGAGAGAAGACATTGCATTGCCTTATTTGGCCGGGCCACTTAACACGTGCATGCTTTCGCACGGGATGGCTATGATTAGGGGCAGGCATTTTTCGCGAATAAATCTGAACGCCTATTAGACTGCAACAAGGTATATCCGCACCAGAGGTTTCTTGCTTGTGATTGGCGGACGTATGCGAGAGAAGTCGTTGTCTTGTTTAACTGAGCCACTCAAGACGCGTTTGCTTCCTCACTGAATTACTATGATTGGTGTTGTAACAATCGACATGCGCCTGGAAGAAACTCATCCAATCACGAAACACAGACGATGCTACAGTGTTTTAACTTATAACTAATCTCGTAATCTTTTCGCGAAATATGCATGGCCCTAGCTATAATTGATAACTGTAGACATGCACCAGAAATAAACCCAGCCAACAATGACACACGCGAACAATGCTACAAAGTTATAACACACAGCTGGTGCGGAATACTTTTCGTGAAAAAAATACATGGCCCTACTGATCAATTACGTTACAGATTCATTAGGCTTAAAGGTAGACTTGAATTAGATTTACAAGCACGTTTGCCCTTGACGACCTACATCCAGTAAGTTGATACAGCTTCGCCGAGTACAATGTTCGCAATCTTATTCAAATTTGCGAACATTTTAAAACATTCGATTTTTTATTCGCTTCGCATCAGGAAAAATTCGCGGATTCATTAGGCGATAGCCTATAATTCAAATTCATATAACTCTTAGATGTTTTTGCTATTGGCTTACTGTTCATCTGGACGCATCTCGACCAATTATAAACCCTCAACCAAAGAAGGATCGAATCACAGACAAACCAACTGAGACGACTTATAAGTCGGCAGCCAATGAACTTGCGTTATTTTCCCGAGTGTACAGGGGAATGTGCAGTCTATCCTGAAGGCCATCGAAACCGCGAATTTTTTTCCGGTCTCTACTAATAAACACCCTGTTTAGCTTTGCACTTGGGCTCTCGAAACTGCACACGCTGACTGCTTTGGAAAATATTTTTTCGAGTGAGCTTGCGAGTCGTGGTCGGATAAAATACGAACTGTTAACGACATAATCAGAAAAAAAATCGCCTGAATTCGGACCTGGGCTCGTTTGGCCGCGAGGAACAGATGCTATCTTGTGCGACTGCCCACGCGACGGCGGCGAAAGAGACGCTCCTGAGACGATGACTCTGTGCGTGTCAGGCTGTGAATGTTAGGGGGGGGGGGGAGGTTATGAGGAGGGAGGCGGTTAGAGAAGGCGTCATGTCCCAGCCCATAAATTATCACCGCTCTCTCGACCAAAGAGAATAGGAAATGAATCACTAGAAAATCACGACACGAGAATTTTTTTTTCCCCTTTTCCTCCTTCAGTGAAAATGCTAACCACCCTCTCCCGGGGTTCAAACCCACGCGATTATGAAGTACGATGGCCGTACATTAAACTCGGATGACATTAACGTCACAATCAATTTTGTTTCATTCGGAATGGCGACTTGGTAATTTCCTACCAGTTGACATTTACGGGCACACAATCAGTAGCAGTACGTTTACAAACTTTCAAAATGTATACATTTTTAGAACAATTTGATGTAGAAAATTCAATATTATCATTAGGTTCTTAAAGCTTTAACTAATTTTTCAGGTAATGTTAACTGTTTTTTTTTCTCATTCATATCACATTCCAACAAAAAAACTCTTACATTGAGGTTTGAAAGACTCGAGCAATTTTATTGAAACATTAAACCGCGGGTTTCGAACTTTCAACGTTTTGCAGAGTCCGCAGCTTCATGTGATTTTTCACTTTGAGCTTTTCAGATAGAATCACGCAAGTTTTTGGATTATAAAAATAACGACGTTAAAGTTTAGCAAGTTAAGGGGTCATTCGGTAGTGAAGCAAACCTTTGTCAGTTTATTATAATTTTAATTATAGTTCTTGGGTGGCTTTAACTTCGAAGTAGCTTGGCTGCTGGGTTTGTATCCGCGTCCAAGGCGAATGTACCACCCGACGTTTCGGTCGACATTGCAGTCGTCTTCATCAGGGCAGGGTAGGTAATTCTTCCCTGATGATGCCTGGCTTAAATGTCGACCGAACCGTCAGTTTATATATTCGCCTTGGACGCGGCTACAACCCAGAAGCCAAATGACGTCGGGAGCCGCCCAAGAAGATGCCGCAGCCTGGCACCAAACTCAGGAACCCAGGAGGGGGACACGACACTGACGGGTCGATATATCGATCCTCAGCTACCGCGAGGTTCAGATGAGAAGCCTAAGATGTACATCAAGTTCTGTCCTTGCCCGAACACGCCCGAATATTCACCTTCGGCCAACTTCGGGATTTGTTTTATTTTTGCGCAGGAAAAATTAATTCAAATATTAAAAGTGGTCGGTTAGGTTAGCTACATTAAAACACTTTAAAACACTATGGACGGTTAGTTAGTTTAGTATAGCTACATTAAAATAAACAGAGAAATATAAATATATGTATAAATAAACCCGAGGTTGGCCGAAGGTGAATATTCGGGCGTGATCGGGCAGGGACAGAACTTGATGTACACCTTAGGCTTCCCGGTTAAGATACACGGTAAGTTTTTTTTTTTTTTGTAAATGGAACGGAAATATTCACGATGAATTCCAGATAATTGTACATTTTTACATTTACACGAAAACAACTGTATTCACTGGAAAAAAAAGAAGAAAAATTGTGTTCGCAGCAAAACCGGGTTTGGATTCTTATTACCCGGGAATTTATACTTTGCGTTGTCCCGGTACCTCCAATAGTTTCCGGATATTAGTAAAACGTTCCCTGAATAGCTTTCTGGTTTTAACTGTGCACATTAATACGGATAATAAAACAAAATAAAAAAGGATTATTGAATATTCGAATCTTTTTCTCATGGTTTAAAAAAAATTATACTTGAATGAAACTCCAATGCAAATATACTACCATGGGCCAATTTACGTAAGTTATACTCTATGTTATCTCGAAAAATATATTTCATGTATTGCTAGAAAAATAATTATTGTATATTTTATATAAAGTTAAAAGAATTTTCATGTAGCATTAAAAACTATTTCTAGGCAAAAGGTTTCCGAAGAATTTTTTGTTTAAGTAAAGAAAAATGTTTCTCTTAATGAATCAGTAGAAATACTAAAATCAATGTCGATGGTTGTCCCCTTGATTTGTGATGGTTGTATTTGTTTAACTGTCTTCATTTATATAAAACTAGTAAATGCCTGGTATGCAATGACTGTTTAATTATTTTTTGTAATTTTTTTAAAGTTTTTACAAACACAAAGCATCTCTCTCTATCTATATCTCTCTTTATCTATCTGTAACTCTATATGTATTTATATCTTTTACTATCTCTATATATCTTTCTATTCATCTCTCCATATCACTCAATCTCTATATCTGTATCTATAGATCTCTTTATCTACTACTAGCTGCCCGACCCGGCTTCGCACGGCTATACTAATGGAAAAAAATAAGCCACATCTCCCATTTACAGTAATGGTAAATAAAAAAAATTCAGTGAAAATTTATTACAATGCTGTATAATGTACCGGAGAGAAAATGAATAGCACCGATGGTTTCCCGACTCGTGCATGCAACGTACAACTGATATACCCGTACTTCGCTACGGCAGTCTACAAGCAGATCACTCTTGCGCCGCTCATTATACATGCCCCTTCTTGTGGGTACGCCACTGCCGCGCGATGTCCGTTGCCATGTAGACGCAGAAGGCATGAACAATGCAAAATCCTGTTCTCATGCAGACAAAGTACCCACTGTTGCCTGGTTTTAACCACCCATGGGATATAATTTTCGGAAAATGTCATCCTGCGTAACATAATGAACATTACTGTGAAGTTTCAAGTCTGTAAAATATATATACTTGAAAAAAAGGGCATCAAAAACAAATTAAACACAGAGAGAGGAAAAAATACACTAGTTCAGGTTTGCGATTTAAAGTGATAAAAAGTATTTAAATACTAATTGAACTCTTATGAGGGTACTGATTGCTTCGTTGTTAATTTCACACGTGTTTTTTTTTACTTGTATGGGAAAATTAAGAATGATAAGGCATCTTGTGCGTGGCAACAATGTTAATAGGCAATAGGAAATAAACTTCTAGCGCCTGCGGCATTGCCAACACAAACTTCGTACGTGTACAGCATGTTGTATCTAACCCCCTCCAACGCATTTGATTCTATATTGGACTATTAGTAAGGATCCCTAATGTTATTGATAATATATATATAGCCTATAGCCTTCCTCGATAAATTTACCATCCAACACTGAAAGAATTTTTCAAATCGGACCAGTGGTTCCGGAGATTAGCGCATTTAAACAAACAAGCAAACAAACTCTTCAGCTTTATAATATTAGTATAGATATGTCTATATCTCTATATGTATCTTCATATTATCTTTATCTATATATCTTACTATATCTATATAAATACAGTTGTATAAATATCTCTATCTCTGCATTTGTAAACCTTTATTTTTATCGCTCTATATGTTCATCTTAACAACATATGTATATATTTAAATTTCTCTTTATCTATACATATATATATCACTTTATATATCTCTCTATCCCTATACCTATCTGTATATAAATTAAAATATCAGCATCTTTCGCCATAACTCTATATTTCTCTATCACTTTATATATATCCCTCTCTATCTTTCTATAACTCTCTCTACTCTATATATATCACTATCTATCTCTCTATCTCTCTTTCAACTCGCACTCCACCATTATTACTCGGACCATAGAAAATACTCTCCGTAAACCTAAAGCCCCCCAGTAATAACATCACATAGCTTAAATATCAATCTGTAACACTGTGGTGACCCAGAGTTGTGAGTTCGTGTCCCACTTGGTGGATATGTATGTGTTCGTAACAAGTTATATGGTGAGCTATCCTGCACTCAGTCCACTGCAAGGGGCTGGAAAATTTCGCGGATTCAATCATCTTACCTGAGTGACGACAAAACTGTAATGTTTGTGATTCGATACTTTTTTGGTTGAAAGTTTATCACTGGCTCAGGTTACTGACTCCACGGTAATTGTGGGACAATCACAGGACTCGAAAGTTATGTTGATTGTATTTTTAGCTTGGCGGTAGGGACAGAACTTAGTTGAAGCAACTCGATAGAGGCAAAATGATTGAGTTGTAATCCAACCGAGCGATAATTTTTTTTTTGCAGCCACAAATGCATAATAGCCACACGCTCCTAAGAACTTTACCGTGCCTGTGGTGATTTAAATGCGCCCTCTCTGTTCATAACTAAAACGTAAACGTATTGCAACGAGCAACGAACAACGTGGATGCCTGACCTTGTAAAACCAGCGCTGCGTTAACATTTCTTATTTCCCGTGTCACTAGCGAAATAAACATGTTGTGATACATCTATATTTGCGCGTGCAAGTACTTTGCATGACAAAACAATTTTTTTTATTTTTAAATTCCGAGAGTCGGTGGGATAAAACAATATTTATTATTTGCACTCCGTTGTCGTTCTGCGAGCGAAGTACTCCGTCTTAAATACCGAATAAAACTCGGCCGATAACCACACGTAGCGAATTCACGTTTGCTTGTCGTCTCGGCGGTCGGGGAAAGGAATGATCGAGCTAATAAGTTAGGAATTATTTAAATGTGGCTGGTTGATGATGGTAACCAGGCACGATATCGCGCATAAGAAATGCCACGTTGACCTTTTTTTACTTTTTCCCCACCGGCTGAGAGTTACAGCCAGTGCAGGCGAATTCATTAACCTTCATCTTATTGATAGCAAGCAAAAAAAAATACCATTAAGAAATATGCGTGGGTGGGCTGACGACATGGTAGTGCCAGAAATAATTATTATTCACAGCACGAGGGAAATTATATCACTTGTGTTTGGCATCCAGTTGACATTAATACATTTGTTTCCGCTCGGTGAGACATTTAAGTTGACTGCTTCGCTGGGACGTCAAACGAGTGTAGATCCCCGGCTTTTATCACGCCATCTACAAACCGCTCAAGATTTATTAAATGTGTCTGATTAAGAATACCACAGAAGAACTATTACACTTGTCCATACGAGCTTCGTTCAATGGTTTCGTCTATAAAGTGTTTTTTTTTTGGACAGTGAAAAAAAATGAAAGCTCAAACGTGTGTTTTCACGTACATTGTAAGATATAAAAAAATTGGTTGTCTGTAAAGTCGGTTTACGGGCAATAGTTTAACGTGACAATGTCATAACAAAACATTGATGAAATGTTTGCATACTTTTATGAATTAAATTGAATAATTTTTATTGAATTATCACTATTTTGTATGGATACAATGGAGTGAAATTAAATCTACAATTTGATTGATAAATTTACTTTTATTTGCACTCATTAATTCAAATATGTTTATTACTTTAACGAAGAGATTATTTTAACTATAACTTTTATACATGTTTGCTATTTAACTTCTTCCAATCTGTGTTATTCTGTTAAGGATAGGACGATGATAGGAAAAGTAGGAAACGAATGGGAGTGTTTAAAGTTTAATGTGCCTCGAAAAAGTCAAATCGATGGTTGTTCCATTCGAGTGGAAGAAAAATATTTGCGCCACGGACTCTGCAGCAATGCTAGGAGGAACGGGTTAGCAAAGAGCAATGAAAATGTTACATTGAAATGCATGAAAACAGAATCAAGCCACGGACTCGGACGCAATGCTAGGAGGTTCAGGTTAGTAAAGAGCAAAATAAAATGAGCGTAACGGTACACAGCGAAACGGGACAATGTGCGTAACGGGACACTTTTTCGTGCGTGCAGCCGGCTTTCATCGAATTATTAGACGTTGTCACGTCAAAAAACGTGTGTTTTCACGTACATTGTAAGATATAAAATAAAATTGTACCCGCAATAATGTAGATGGTATAGGAAAGTAGAAGAAGCATTTATCTTCAAAATTCCTCCGATTAAGTTCAAGGTCCCACAGAAGCGAGGAGACTGCACGCCAGTTGGGTGCCCGGCGCTTAGAGGCGAAGATGCGTGTGATGCGCCAGTCAGTGTCGCCCTTAACGCCCACGCGCCTCCAGATCACGTGCGCCCAGCCGGGCCGCCACCTTAAAGCAACTTCCGAAAATATTTCTTCGGGAATAAATCAAAAAAAATTATTTTGGTAAACCGGGTTTTGATCACACCGGCTGTGTGCAGATTTGACCTCCCCCCCCCCCTTTTTTTTTCTTCCAAGATTTCCACATGTGTACAAAGTGGATGACGGACTAGATGAGACGCGGGTTTTCTCACGGTACTCCCGTTCACCCACACGAGAATTTATTTATTGATACTTAGTAGCGTTTACATAAAATGTCACCACTAAGGCAATAGTTGGACATATTCCAATGCAGTTTTTCACTGTTTCAAGAATGCCAAATAAATGATAAAAAAAACATGAATCCATGTAGAACAAGCCTAAATAAGCTGATATCCGACAGATGTAGTCAACGAAGAAACTAAACAGGTATTATGGACAACACAACAATGACAGTACAGACGACCACATTCAAACTTTAACTATCAGACATCACAAGATATCAGTGAAAGAAATTCCTTCCAAGTGATTTCTTGTGCTGTTTCATATTTAAAGCATTCTCTGTGGGTTTATGTTTTCATTTATAGGTGGATTTCCAAAAATACTACCTATTGTAGGCGTTACCATGGTGCGTCTACAGGAAAACTTTTATGTAGTTTTTGTTTCATGATCCATATACCCCAAAAATATCGTCAACTAAAAATGTGTGTGTGTGTGTATATATATATATATATATATATATATATATATATATATATATACACACACACCTACTAGTAGTGGAAAATCTTGGTCTAGTACGTTTATGGGCAATACCCGACTAAAGGGGTAGAAATGGGGAAGTATTTTTGAGAACTTAGAAATCCCATAATATGGCCAACATCACATTCGTTTGAAATATTATAACTCGTAGAAGTAAAAACCAATTCTTTTGTTTAAATAAATTTTTGAATTTTTGATATGACGAACCATCACTGCAAGGGGTTGAAAAAAACAAGGTTTGGAGGACAAAAAAAATAATATCTCTCTTCATAGCTACAACATAGAATTCGTACTAACGAGACCATTCTATAGACTCGGAGATTTTAATGTATATTTTTATTAAAGTTTAAGTTATTTTTAATGGTACTAGATTTAAATATTATTTTATATTTAATTTTCCGTGGGCAGCATACGTGCGCATAATTGGGCATGCATGAAGAAGTGTGAGAAAGTGAAAGACTGGAACTATTTTCTTTGGCCCGCGGCAGTTGCGCGCAGCGGCGGCTAAGCCGAGGACAGGTGGTGAGAAATCACTCTTGTCTCAGGCGGTCGCGAAGCAAGAGCTCGCGTAATAAAAAGTCATGCAAAATATTTACGACATGACGTGTGTAAGTCCGGGTGTGCTGTACGTTTAACCGGGTGTTTAACGCAAGGACGGTGCTTACTGAAACGTGTCGCCGTAAAACTTCCAAAGACGTAATTTATTTTTTTCCGCAAAATGAACCGCGCGGCAATAATTGCAAGTGGGGTGCAAATTCTCACCGAATTTGTCAGCGGATTGCAGTTCGTAAATTGTATAGCACAAAGTTCTCGTTACACAGCAAGCCAGGTGTTTCTGTTGCTACGAGGAACGTCTGTGCAGCAGCCAGGCTACTGGGCGCTTGAAAGCTGCAGTAGTAAAATTGCGGGTCGCAATTTTACGCCCTTACGCATCACCGGCGCGCGCGGCCAGCGAATTGCCATGTAAGTAACCAGCTGGTAGAACTTCAGTGACGGCGATTTCAAGAAATAATATTACGTGAAGTCCGCGTCGCAAACTTTCGTAGAACAAACTGTGGTTGCTATTTGCAGATTTAGCGCGTTCCGCCAAGGCAATACGTCTTCGATTCCCAGCTTCCCAGCTAGGTAAAAACCCGTGTTATTTTTCACAAGCTGGCTATGTGGCTGTCGTTTCCATGATTGGGTGGTTTTTTTTTTTTTTTGGGTTCTCCTAGTATCATCCTATTTTTTCCCCCCCTTTTTTTTTGTTGCTTCATCTACTTCCTCCATCATCTTGTTATTCTGGCCAAAGAGACATTAAAACAATGTTATTTTATTTGCACTTAATTGAACTGTAACATGCTAGTATCTCACCATGTGGTAATAACTTATTTTCATAAATGTTGATGGAATCGTCATCTTTACTTGCTTCAAGAAACCATAATTTTTTTACATACCTCAAAGCAGATATTTATAAATTACAATTTGGCTGCTCGTGATGATTAAAAAAAGTATTTTAAATCATTTGTTTCATTAGTTGAGATGAGATATTTGTCATAATATAATTAATTTTACTTTTTAAATATTTTCAATCGGGATTTACGAAATTTGTTTCAATACATCATACGACATTTAAGGAGACCTTTTAATTAAATTAATATTGCACCATTATGTTTAATCATATCAATTTCTTACATTAGCAAATTACTATAAGTTTCAGGACTATGCCCTAATAAAGTCATATTTTCAACAGAAGACGTTAGTTATGCCTTTAAAACTGACAAATTCAAGATGAAGTCAAACAGTTTTAACACTTGCGTTTTCACAAAACATGCGTTCACTCTGAATATCATTGCCATTGTTAAAATAATATATTTTAACGAATTCGCGGTCGAACGACTGTTTCGCGCTTTACGAGAAGTTAGCGCGGCCAGGTAATAAACATACTCGTCCCATCTCTCCGAAAAACCTGTTTGCGGTGGTTAT
Source organism: Bacillus rossius redtenbacheri (assembly GCF_032445375.1). Taxonomy (NCBI): domain Eukaryota; kingdom Metazoa; phylum Arthropoda; class Insecta; order Phasmatodea; family Bacillidae; genus Bacillus; species Bacillus rossius. The sequence continues at coordinate 37,975,428 of NC_086339.1, forward strand.
GCCCGCAGTTGGCGGAATACGACCTGCAAAAACAACAGCAAAAAAAATTGGTTTTCTGTAAAGTCAGTTTACGGACGATAGTTTGTGACAACGTCATAACAAAACATTGATGAAATGATTGCATACTTTTATGAATGAAATTGAACAATTTTTATTGAATTATCACTTTTTTGTATGGATACAAAGAAGGAGTGAAATGAAATCTTAAATTTAATTGATAAATTTACTTGTATTTGCACTCATTAATTCAAATATGTTTATTACTTTAACGAAGAGATTATTATAACTATAACTTTTATACATGTTTGCTATTTAACTTACTCCAATCTGTGTTATTCTGTTAAGGATAGGACGATGATAGGAAAAAGTAGGAAACGAATGGGAGTGTTTCAAGTTTAATGTGCCTCGAAAAAGTCAAAACGATGGTTGTTCCAATCGAGTGGAAGAGAGATAGATGCGGCGCAAGCGTGCAATGAGCGTAACGGGACACAGCGTAACGAGAGAATGTGCGTAGCGGGACACTTTTTTTCGTGCGTGCAGCCGGCGTTCATAGATTTATTAGACGTTGTCACGTCAAAAAAAAAAAAAAAAAACACCCGCGTGGTGGGTCCGCGCCAGGTCTGCCAACCCCCGTCTAGACCCGCGACCACTGCCCGTATGTGGTCCCCGTGCCGCCGGCAGAGGTCGCCTCGGCGGGCAAGGTGGGGGGGGGGGGGGGGGAGACGAGCAGGTCTATCCGTCATGGAGCTGATTAGCGTGATGGCCAGCCACTCCTCCGAGTCATTACGCCCTCCGCACCCCCGCACCGCCGCATATTTCCCCCGACACCTCCACAATAACCCACCGGCCCTTTCCCTCTCGGCGAGACGTGGAAAGGGGGAAAAAAAATTTTTTTTTATATGGTTGGTTTCCATTCCTCCTCCACCCGTACTCAACCGACAGCTATTTAAATCCATCAGTGGTGTTTAAGGGTTGTCGGGAGCGTGCCCGACGTGCGATTAGGGCGCGTGACACCCTCGCGATTAAAATACGTCGAGGGGGTTGCGAGGGTCGCAGGTAATAGGTAAATTGCAGGTAGAGTGGGCTTTAAAGGAGAGGGGGAATTTTTTCACACCTGCCCCGAAGAGAAAGTTTCCCTCCCACACCATTAGGTGCGATATCCGTCTGGCGCCCCTAACAAAAAAACCGTGGTTCTTCCCCTTCTGGGAACAGTCCGATCATGGTACTCAATGCTTCCGTTCTTTGATTTTTTTTGGTTCCGTAACCGAAAAACATAAAAAAAAAAATATTCGTGGTCAGAAGGGTTGCGTGCGCGCTCAACCCTCTCCCCGCGTGTGGATTTTTATCGGGCGTCCATCTGGCATATTTGATCGTTTAGGAAGGGGTTGGTAAGTGCGGCTTGTTGAGTTGCCACCCCTGCAGCGTCGGCCGACCGCTGTCTGCGGGGGTGGTCCGAGCAACCCCCATTACCGTCCGCCGGTCACATTAGGCGGGCGGTTACTGACATAAGTAGGCTTCGTGGCCGCTGCAGATGCCGACAGCAGGCTGATTTACACGGCCCCAGCGGCGCAGCAACACCCAATCAAAATCCATTACAATTCCCCGTATTATTTCCACACAATGCAGAGGCTGCTTTGCGCAACGAGAGCAACATTAAAAAAATTTTTTTATGTTAGCAGAAGTATTTTAAAATTTAATTTCTTATCACCAGAATTCTTTGTGACCACTTTCTCACCATATAATTTTTGGATGGTTACATTTACTACTGCGAAGAAACGAAGTTTTGAGTTTATTCAGAAACACACGCGTAATGTATGTACATTTTTTTTTGTATTTGTTAAGTGTAAACTTTTTGAAAATCTCAAGTTCTGTGAGTATGTTATCTAACTTGTCATGTTGCGCATACACTTAATTTGAATTTTCAAATCAAAATCTTTAGACAATAGTAGGTACATTTATTGAATTACTAATAAATTAAGATCTTTTAGATAATTATAATCAATTATAATAATTTTAAAATGTAAGTATTAGTTTAGTTTAAACCTAACTTTGATATTAATTGTTACTTTTCTAAATTTAAGTTTGGTCCTATTACTTAAAAAAAATCTTCGATATTTAAAACTTTCGTTCTTGAAATTTATATATGGTACAAAATTTTGATTTTTAAATATGGTTAGGTACCCTTTATTAATTCAGATATTTTCCAAGCTCCCCCCCCCCTTCCCAATTCATATGTTGTATATAAGGCTAAGGTAACGGATTAACTTTAATAATCTATTATATTATATATTATATTTAGAACCATAAAACTAGTGTGGCGAATATTGTTCAATATTAACGTGAAAAGGAAAACCAATTATGGTGGAAAACAGTCTTGGCCTAGGTCGTAATGTAAATGCATTAAATATCCTTGTCTTTTTGAAAATATAATCGGTTATGCTATATTAGTAAGGTTCTCTGGAGAACCACGGGATAAAGTTGCAACTAGTATCACAGCGACAACAGGATCAGGGATATCTCTCGTGGAAAACAGTTTTGGCTACGTTATTAAAACACATCCCAAATTTACCTTATTAATATTCTATTAAATTTAATTGCGATTCAGAAAATAGTTAACCAGTTTTTTTACCGTTTTATCGGACATATTAAGGGACGAAATTAAGAACACTTTTTCACAAATTCAATTTTTTCGACTGCAACATTTGATTTTATTTTCAACGTGAATATACTTTTGTTTTCCTTCTTAGAAATATATTCATATGTATGAATAGTTATGAAGTAAATACCAAATTTTTAGAACAAGAACACACTCCGGAGAGCTCGTAGCGGTCAAAATACGACTGGGGGACGAAATATAGGCCACCTACCTTACTAAAAAAAATTATAATTAAACGATTTATCTATAAAATATTTCTGTAGTCACATCTCTTGCCGCTAGGTTATTTTTCACACTATCGCCTGTGTTTTTAGTGTAGAGATGTCCGGTATTAGTCTCTAGTGTATTTGCCTTAACTCTATTATCTTGCAAAGGGACTTTTTCAACACAGGCTGGATTATAATGGCCAGTTGCACCATTCGACTCTTCGATCTGTGATCCAACGATCTTAGCCCAAGAATGATCTGAACATCATTCTTCTAAACGTTGCGCTAACACATACTGGGACTACAAGATATTAGCTTGCGTGAAGTACCTATAATTCATACATTCCCAATCTACAACAAAAGGTAGCTGTGTCGATAACATGTTAGGCTCATTTCTATTTTTGGACTGGAAAATGAGTCTTGTGACTCCGAAAAATAGTTGATGCGATTACCACAATATACAGCACATACGGTCGCTGCCTAAACTTCTTAACTGGAACTCTTCGCGGGCCCTTGGTTCGATGCTGGGTTCTGACATCCGGACCACGAGGCCCGCAGAAGCTATGATGACAATACAGTTTGCGGCACACTGTGTCGCGGTGTTGTCTGATTAAGCAAACAGTCTGAGCACCTATAATTCATACATTCCCAATCTACAACAAAAGGTCGCTGTGTCGATAACATGTTAGGCTAATTTCTATTTTTGGACTGGAACATGAGTCTTTGTGACTCCGAAAAAATAGTTGATGCGATTACCACAATATACAGCACATACGGTCGCTGCCTAAACTTCTGAATTTTAATAACAACTGAAAATACAAGTTAATGAAAAACGAAAGTCGGAAATGTGAATAGGTTCTTACTTAAAAAAATAAACAGCTTTTATTTAATATGAAAAGTAATCATGATTAAATAAAAAATTAAACATGAAACTAAAAAAATAAGCATTTCATATATTTAAAATATGGGTATTTCACGTGAGAAGAGTTCGTACTTAGAGTTTAACAATTTTATACGTGTTTTATGCATGATCTACAATTTTTTTTATTAACACTGTAATATTTACGTCAGGTTAGATTTATATATGCGTAAAGCCTGTGGAAATGCCGGGCATATCTGCTGGCGCAGTGTCTGACCAACCAATGATCTTCGCTCTGCGCTCACAACGCAATAGTGCAACAGAAAATGTGGTCGAAAGATGGTCAAACCAACTAATGTCTTCAGATCACGCCTGAACTGTTATGGTGCAACTGGCCACGAAAAAAGCACTATAGGGAAAATGACTCTGACAGGATGGTTACATGGTCAAAGTGTTAAAAAATAAACGGGTAAACCAATTATTGCCAGGGAGATTATTGGGTGTAGAGGGTTTATGGTACTGGCAACACAAGGTTGTGGAATCAATATCTCGAAACACCTACAGCAATTTTGTGTAACTGAGATCACGTGAGTAGGAAAAAGGCTGGAAACTTACATATAATAAATTGCATTTTCAAATTTCAAACGACATGGAAACGCGTTATTGGAATAATTTCACATGGCGATAATTATAATCTTGTATGAACATGTTACTGTTAATAACTTCCAAAAGTTATTCGACACATTTTATATCTCTCTTAAAAAAAATACATCAAAGAAGCATTTATGAATATTTTTGTTATATTTAATTTGTAAAAAATTAAAAATAAATTTTTTACCCCGAAGAAACTGACAATAATTGGTTTCGCGAAGATTTCTCATAAAATTTAAATTGCACGGTTGGTCTTATTAGCATTCGCCATACAAGGCAACAAAGGATGCCAGCGTAATAACTCACTCCAGTAATTACAATTTTTTTTCTTTTTTTATCGCCTTTCCCGTCGTGTCAGTTTACGAATGCAATATTAATAAAATTAACACCAGTTATATTGTTTTTGCACATTTAATGACATTGGTTATATCATTGGTAATAACGGCATTCTTAAGTCTTTTGCAAACAAACTTTAAACCGTTAAAAATATATACAGTTTTTTTACATGTAAAGTTTAAATTTTATTATTTAGTTTATTTTTTCGATTAATTGCTTCCAGAAATCAGTACGGAAAAAAATTGGATTCCTTAACCGTTATTCCTAGCGTGTGTTAACATCGTTTTCGACGAGATGCTAAGCCAAAACTAGTTATTGTTTTTAAATCTGAATAAGTGAAGATACTTTATGGTCGGAAATATATTATCGCTAAACAATGTTTTTTTTTTTTTTTTTTTTTTTTGGAATATAACATTGCCTTTAAAAAAATGTGTTCAGTAATCACAGACGAGGCGTGCTCAAAACTTTGCCTGTCGGCGCCATGGAAGTAACCTCAATGATTACGCACGCAGTTATTGATTCACGCGGGTGCCGCGACTATCAGAAATAAAACGCGGAATTTGCGTGGTCTTGTAATTTGATCTGTGTGAAGATCCGACAGGTCCCCGCCAAAGAACACCGTGTGTTCTGGCGTGCGGAACGAACAACCGTCTTCCCCTAGCGCGCGCGACGCCCGAGGACGCAGGTGTGGGAGAGTGCAAGGGGTCGCAGCGACGCGAACGACGCCGGGGTGCCACCCAGAGCCACCCCCCTCCCGCACCCGGCCCGCCACGACGCCGTCCATAAATCATCACAATCATCGGCCGCGACTGCAGGAGGAGGGCAAAGAGACCTTACCGAAAGAAAGCACGCAACCTCCTCCCCCTCCCCTCTTCCACCCCCTCATCAATCCAACAGCCCCCTTCCCCGCCTCTTCTTCCCCCTCACCGACCTTCAACAAGCCTCATCATTCCCCCTCCCACCCTGTCCATCAAACTTTCCCATCCCCTCATCCCCTCAACAATCCAACACTCACCCCCTTCCGTGTTGTCTCTTCCGTGTTAGTGCTGTCGTCATCGTTGCTTCGTGGTCACGTCTGCAGCTGCCTCGTGAACTCGTGACCGACTGTCCACCTTCTAGGATAGCTTATACCCGGGGGGGGGGGGGGGGAGTTGAGACTTGAGTCGCGCTTTTTAGACCAAAACTGTATATACAGATGGCACGGCAAGACGATGCTGTGATTCATCAGAGCGCAAAGCCCCAGTATCCCTGTGTTGGATGACGAAGAGGGAGACCGTTGCGCTTCAGTGCCGCTCTGTCCGTTACGTTGGAAACGACAAGGAGTTTTCCTTTTAAAATAAATTCATTAATTACACTACAATTTCCAGTTTTTCTATAGAAATTTTCAAGAATGTAAATATGTTTTTTAAACGTGTACTACATTTCTTTAATGCTTATATTTATTGTACCAATTAATTATTATTTTTTAATCGTTCAAGCGAATTATTAAAATTCTAAACCGATGCGCATTAGTTGCACAGGAACTTTCAAAATTCTCCTATTATTTTTTTGAGTATTTTACGCATGTGTTTGCTCTATAACATGTATTAAAAACTTTGGGTTCAAATGCAGGACATGAAGATGAGGCAGGAATGTTTGTTTACATGTGTCAGGAAATGCTTTTGCACTTGATACCTTTGCAGTGTGCTCTGAGATACACTCTGTCCATGCTATGAGGAAAAATCTCATCGGCTTTCGTGTACACGGTTCGCAACACGCCATGCGTATGGGTTGGTTTTTGTATCTTGCCAGTTTAACGTTCCGGGTGATAACCACCTCGCGTACCTCCTTACACATCTGCGTTCCATCCCTAATTTACATTTCTACAGCTTCTGTACGTTGCGCCAGAAAACTTAAAATCCAATTGACTTCCAGAACACCGTCGTCTTTCGTAACCGTTATTTCACGCATGTAATTAGATTAAAACAAGTATAAACGTAGATCAGCAAATTTATTTTACATAGAAAAATATATTTGTTTGTAGAAACCATAAGTTCGTACCTATAGCCTAGTGACTGAAACAGGATTTTTTTCTCTCGGTTAGGTGATGGTCAGTGCGGGGATGGAGGGAGAGGATGATAGATAATTAAAAAAAAAAATAAAAAAAAAATCTTTCAGTTCTCGCCAGTGATGTGTAACATCTAACCTCGGAACGAACAAATTTATGGGTTCTGATTTTGCAGATACACTTTTAATACGAAACTCGGACACGCATTAAACACAGAATTATTTTAAATAATGTCAAGCGTAATGAATTTACCCAAATTACCCGAATTGTGTTTTCAACTACATTTATTGACGCAAATCACTCGTAGTTTCTGCACCCGCCGCTAGAATTCGCTGCAGGAGCAGCTACGTCGACTATTGAACTAATTGATTAGCAGAGCGAAATTTTAAACTATTGTATGAAACGGGTCCTATGAAAGGAAAAGGACTTTAGAAAATACTAAACCATAGTTTTGGATCTGATATTCGACAAGAAATTTTATATAAAAAACTGCCCATCTTTCGGAAATTCACTAAACATTTAACACTGTATCTTTGTGAACTTTGGTGGGCCGAAATGAATCACACATAGTTACCGCACGTACTGCTAGAATTCGTTGCCGTAGTAACCTACGTCAACTATCCAATAATTCGATTTGCAGAGCGTAAATTTCAATTTGGATAAGGAAACGTCTCCTTCAAATAAAAATAATTATTTCAAATAATACTAAACCCCGGTTTTGGACCTGATTATCGACAAGTACTTTTATTAAAAAACTGATTCATTAAGCAGTTAATACTATTACACACAGATGGCAGCACGGTGGTTGTTACACATTTCCGTTCTTTGACTTTCGTCGCATTCAAGAAATTACTCCCACCAAATGCTGTATATCGAGAGTTAAGATATAACATATCCGAAATTTGAAGGGGGGAAAAAAGAAATTTTTAATATATTTATAAAAAGAAACCAAAATTACTTTTGATACTAACACACTAACAAATGGGCCCTATAGGTGTTTTAACAGCTCACTTTGCACCACTTAAAACAACATACTGCCTTCACTGGTATTTTTTTCCATAACTATTTTTGGGGCGGACGTAGCCTCTATATTCCCTCTAGGCTGTAAGAATAGGGAAATCCGTAAACTGGTTTGGGCGTGTCTGGTATGTGTTATAAAATGAAAATGATAGTGTACTCATGAACATGTTCCAGAAACGTTTTACTCTCATTTCTCTGCTCATTTTTCTTGAGGAACACTTTTGACAGATTGTTCAGAAAAATTTTACACTTCACCATCTGAAAATTCTAATAGCGTTGGCAAAACAAAATATTGTCCGAAATTTTATTGTCGCAATATTGAACTTTCAAAATATGATTGTTAGCTGAAGCACACTTATACATATGTATATACACACTTGTCGAATGTATGAACAGATAGAATTTATTTTTTGTCTTGATAATGGAAATTTTTTTTAATGCTGTGGCATGATTGGCTCTCGTTCTCATAGGCGGCGTGTTCTCGAATATCCCCAGACCATCCACGAGGCTTGTCACATCCTTCAGCATCCAGTTCGTCCTTAAACCTTTCCCTTTTTTCTTCTCTCTCTCTCTCTCTCTTACTCTCTCTTTATCTACCTCGGTCTCCTCGCCTCGTCCGCGATGAGCGAGACCAATTCCTCCGGGCCGTGGAAACGATCCTTGCTTTGTGATGCTAATGGGTCGTGTCTGGCCATCGGCTTCCCTGTCGCTGGCGGAAGAGAAAAGAAAATATTTTTTTAATCCACTCAACGGCGGTGTATCTTCGAGATTTTGTGTGTGTGTGTGTGTGTGTGTGTGTGACCAACAACCTGTTACCACGCGGCTCGTACCATAACGCATGTCAGTTCATTTATGAGGTGATCCCTTCCAGGGGAAAGTCGATCCAGCTCGGTGCAAACGTCTACTCGGAAACATGTAAAAAAACAACAACATAATATTCATGACTATTTGAAAAGACTATACTGGAAACGTGAAAAAATATATATATATATATATATATAAATTTTATGGGATAAAGAACATTTCATAAATAAACAATTTCATTTAGTTTTTATTATAAAACTAAATGATATAAAATAAAAGCCGAACCCCATAATAATCCACTGTTTAGTGGTCAACAAAAAAATTATATATAAATTTTTTGTCTTCATTATATGTTTTAACTTAGTTTTTAAAAATTTTTAAAACGTTTTCGTGATTTTAAAGAGGCGATGGTTTGTAAGTACGTACTTATTTTTCGTAATGAGTATGTATTTCATCGAAAATCTTGTAACGACATCTCTCTGAGGGGATGTAGTGAAGTGGAATTTCTGCCTCCACACGTAACAAATATATATCTATGATTGTGTTAGGCAGAACTTTCATTAAAAATAGTATACGTTAAAAATATTTTTGGTTTCTTTAAGGGTTAAAGGGATGAAGAGCTTTTTAAAATATAAAAAAAAACACAATTAAATTTATTTTAGTTCATTTAAATATTTTTTACATTAGTCTAAATGACTATTTAACCACAAATTATTCGTTACTACACCAGATCACAGTCAGTGTCACACGCAACACTTTTTTGGCAGCTCATGCAACTAAATAATTCACTTGGTTCGAGACACGAGTAGTATATAATAGTTCCTCCGAGATCAGGATTCAGGATGTGGATTGTGATTGTCGGTCAGCCATCTTGGATTTGTGACGTCACGGAGGCAAAAATTACTCAAAATTCCTCAAAAATTCCCGTTTTAAGAAAAAAATTCCCGTTTTCGAGGGAAAAATTCCCGTTTCGTGGGAAAATTTCCCGTTTTAGTCCGTAAAAATCCCAGCGACTAGAAATGTCCTTAAAGAGGCTTAAGCATCCTTAACTCAAGCCTCAGTTAAGCCTCTATCAGGATGTGACCTTGACCGTTGACCTTGACCTTGACCCCGGCGGCCATTTAAGATCCGCCATTTCGGATGACGTCATTGTTTTCTCGAACATTCCGGCGATATGTTATCCGACATTTTGAATTATGACGTCACCGTTGCAATTTTCGTTACGGTCGCCATCTTTAACGTTTTTATTTATTATCCAATTTTAATGAAAAATTTAAAATTTATAAAAAAATTCAATTAATAAAATTTTAATAAAATATTTAAAAAAAATACTTTTACGACACGGTGTTCGGAGTCCTCGGTTCGAAAACGGTGAGTGCAAAAAAATAAAAATGACGACCGATCCCTCCCCCGCGGTGGCTGCTGGCATACTGACTCCCACCACTTTTTTTCAAAGCATATATATCGACACCTAGTATGACGTCATGTCCGCCATCTTGTCTTCGATGCTGGAAGCCATCATCAATGTATCGTCGGCGAGAGTGTGCTGACGCCATGTTAGTTGAATTCTCACCCGCTAGAGTGCAGTAATCAATTATTGATGTGTCACCCGCGATCTTGTCATTTGGCCGCCATCTTGGAATCGTGTAATTCTTTAGCTAGAAATTCGGGAAAAATCCCCAAATTCATTAAATAAATCACTCATTAATTTACATATTGATTCGATCCGCTCCTGTCCTCGGTTCTATACCCGATCGATGCAATAATGTTTAATTTTATGTAAAAAATAATAATTTCAATAAACCATGTTCAACATTCGTAAAGAGACTCTAAATCCTCTACGACCATCATCCTATCAGACATCAAGAGTACCATATTGGAAATGCGTAATTTTAATGCTAGAGATTCGGGAAAAAGTTCAAAATTCATTAAATAAATTTGTAATCTATATACTGATTGATTAGATCGACTTAGGTCCTTGGTTCGATCCCTGGCCGATACAAAACAACTTTAATAATTTAAAAAAGTACCACTAAAGTGTCAGGTTTGAGAAAATAAAAAACACCGCAAGTTCTTTTAAAAAAAACTTTTATTACATAAATTATACACTACCACAAGTACAAAAAACACACAGACAAATTACCAAAGTTTCGTGGATCTCTCGATTCAAACAGTCTTCTTACTATACGGACTAAGTCCTTTACATGACTTTAAATGTCTATTGAGTTTATTAGGTCGATATATTGGTACACCACAATTTTCACACAAAGACGTATTATCAACTTCATTAAAGGTCAGTGATATATTTCGTGTCGTTGTGCACTTTGAATATTTGGAAATGTTTTGTTACAAAATATACAGCTTGTTTCCGACGAATGTACAGCCAGTCTATCACAATTCCTGAGGTGCCGTTTTAATCTTCCATAGAGTATAAACTTGCTTAAACATCTGTTGCACTGATATTTAATGCGTTCAGAGTTACTACTACAATTGTGTATTACATAATCCCGTAATTTCAAGTTTTTGATCTTCTCACAGTACGTGCAGTCGGGTGATGGAACATGCTGGATGCTCCTTCCTTCGTCAATGCCACTGGACCTGTTGACAACCATTGTAACACTGCTGACATGTTATCTTCTGAAGCCTTTGAGGTCTGCTCTGCGGAAGATGTTGCACGCGTCGAAATCTCCTGCTGTGCTGAGAGAGCAGGTGTAGCTGTAGACGTCGTTGTCATCGTGCTCTGCACTGATGATGGTAGACCTTCGATCCAGGTTGTTGTAGATAGTGGTAATGATGCCATCGAGTTCTCAAGAATAGCTAGATACAGGTCTATTATGTTATACAAGTCTAACTATCCGATCCGTTCATCACCGCAGCCAGAGACGGACTGAAGTCCATATCACCAGGGTCTCACTTATATAGACTCATCAGCCGGTACAACACAAGAGTCAAAACAATAACCATGTTCATTATACTCGCACTTAACTTTCTCGGAGCATTTTTTATAATGAAGATGTAAGCTATCAAGACGTGAAATTAGTTTTTTGCACTTATTGCACTAAAATTGTATTCTATTAACATTATTAGAACAACTGCTTTTTCATGTATGCGATAATTTGAGGTGATAGTGAATGATGCGTCACAGTATTTGCACTGACGCAATGTACGCTCTTCATTAGTTGAAGAATCCATTGCTGATGATGAAACTTCAGATGATGGTGGTATCACATCTGTTGAAATCTCCTCCAATGTTGACGTCGTCGTTGTCAACGGGATCTGCACCTTCTTCATCGTAGCTGTCGTCAAGGTTCCCGTTGTCGACGGTACAACCTCCATCGAGTTCGACGTTAAAGACGGTAAAGATGCCATCGAGGTCTCAAGAACAGCTAATTGACACGACTTATGCACCAGAATAAACAAACTAGGCGATCCTTACACCGCCGACGTCAGTAACAAACTGAGCGACCTGCTGTCTAGGACTCGCTTATATACATGCACCGTATGGAATAATACGTTAGTCAAATCAAGAACAATTTACAATACTACTAGAGTCAAATCTACAAATTAAAAAAGAGGATCATTTGATCGGAAAAAAAATTCGATCTCTCCAATATACGCCAGGCTCCAAGAGCTACAATTCGCGTCATCAGATCCATCTACATTTTGCTCCTATGCTTCAATTGACCATTAGCTCCATCAGCTCCAACAGCTCCATTAGCTCCAACACGTAATGTACGCAATGTACGCGCAATACATACAATTTACGTGCAATAAATGTAATGATCACACAGTACACACAGGAAACAGAACGTTTACACAGTACACACAGGAAACAGAGCGTACACACAGTACACACAGGAAACGGAACGTATACACACAGTACACATAGGAAACGGAACGTACACACAGTACACACAGAAAACGGAACGTACACACAGTACACACAGGAAAATGAATGTACACACAGTACACACAGGAAACGGAACGTACACACAGTACACACAGGAAACGGAACGTACACACAGTACACACAGAAAACGGAACGAACACACAGTAGACACACAGGAAACGGAACGTACACACAGTAGACACACAGGAAACGGAACGTACACACAGTAGACACACAGGAAACGGAACGTACACACAGTACACACAGGAAACTGAATGTACACACAGTACACACAGGAAACGAAACGTACACACACACAGGAAACGGAACGCACACACAGTACACACAGGAAATGGAACGTACACACAGAAAACGGAACGTACACACAGTACACACTGGAATCGGAACGTACACACAGTACACACAGGAAACGGAACGTACACATAGTACACACAGGAAACGGAACGTACACACAGTACACGCAGGAAACGGAACGAACACGTAATATTCACGCAATTGACGCACAGTTCACGCAAAGTACACGCAATTTACGCAAAGTACACGCAATGTACGCAATATATATGCAATGTACACACAATGACTACGCTTCGTTCGCGCAGGACAAGCATTTAATGAAAACGAAGCACGTTTGGACAGAAATTCAATAAAACGAAAGCTCATTTAACAAAAGGAGGCGCATTCTCTCTTTCATTCAACTTGGTAGGATGCGGTCGTCAATGATGAGTTAGGATATAATCTCTCCAACAGTCTATGAATCCAACAGTTTATATTTTCATTAGCCATCGACTCCAACAGTCATTGGCTCCAACAGTCATTGCCTCCAACAGTTATTGCCTCCAACAGTCATTGGCTCCAACGGCCTTTTGGTTCATCAGCTCCAATAATATTTGGTTAGAATGATACGACTCTAAGAGACTATGAGACTACAATTCTACGAGTGTACAAGACTCCTCCAACTACCTTCAAGTGTACAAAGCTCCAACTACTTCAGCAGCATTATGTTATAAGATTACATGACTGCTTGTTTACATAGCTACATGTCAACGAGGCTACTTGGCTACGTAGCTACAAGTATACGAGGCTCCAAGACATCATGACTACGCGACTACGAGCCATGAGGTAACGAGACTACGTGACTACGGGTATTGAAGCTTACGAGACTGCGAGGCTACAGAGCTACGAAGCTTCTAGAACATAAGTTTACGAGACTGCGAGAATACAGGACTACAAGTCTACACGAGTACTTGACTACGAAGCTACAAGTCTACATGGCTCCAATTGCGGCATCTGTCTTCGTCTGAATTTTCTCTTTGACTCCAACTGCTACAGCAGCATTATGTTATAATAGTACAAGGCTACTTGACTACGAAGCTACAAGTCTTCGTGGCTCCAATTGCGGCATCTGTCTTCGGCTGAATTTTCTCTTTGGCTACAACTGCTACAGCAGCATTATGTTATAATAGTACAAGGCTACTTGACTACGAAGCTATCCATCAACAAGGCTCTAATTATCGCATCTGTCTTCGTCGGCATTTTCTCTTTTGCTCCCACTGCTCCAACAGCATTATGTTATATGATTCCATGGATACTTTGTTACGTAGCTACAGGTCTACGAGGTTCCAATGCATAATGTTTACGAAGCTTCCAGAACACAAGGTTACGAGACTGCGAGGCTACAGGACTACGAAGCTTCCAGGACACGAGGCTACATGGCTACGAGACTACATGACTCTAACTGATTACAATAGCACCACTCAGTGGTGAGAGTTAGGTTATCTAATGCAAAGCAAATTGATGCAAGTAGTTCTGGCTGTCATCAACAGATGTAGCTACGTGTTGCTTGCAGGTAAATATGAATTAGTTATTTTATGTGGGATGCGGGATTATCACTAACGATCGCAAAAGAAGGAGGGCTTCGCTAGACACCAAGGAGAAGGAAGTTCGTCTTACATGTTAATGCTTTGCTGATGTCTCATGGCATATTATTTGACTGAGTAATGGTTGTTTATTTCTTTAATCCCACCTGGTAAAATTATTGCAAGTGTCAATTTATTAGCAGAAATTTACTAATTAAATGTAACTCTGAATAAAATGACATGACTCATTAAGTAAATATCCTTCTTGCAGAGATCGATTTCACACAAATAATCAGCAGCACTCGGAGAAAATCATTAGATGTCTAGCCAGGAATAACCAGAAGCACTTGGAGAAAACCATCAAATTATTAACAAGAATAATCGGGAGCACACGGAGAAAACGTAATGACAAGAATAATTGGGAGCACACGGAGAAAACCATACACATATTGAAAAGAATATTCATGAGCAAACATAATAACAAGAATAATCGGGAGCACACGGAGAAAACCACTACACGTTTTCTTTGATATCATAAAATTACAGGGAAAAAATATTTAATAAATAATAAAAAATTTAAAATGTAAAAAATACAAAAATACATAAACAGATTCTGCTAGCTTGTGAACTTCTCATTGTTGAGAAAAGTTATAGTTCTAGTTCAAGCCAGAATTTTATGTATTTTTGTATTTTTTAAATTTTAAATTTTTTATTATTTATTAAATATTTTTTTCCCTGTAATTTTATGATATCAAAGAAAACGTGTGGTGGTTTTCTCCGTGTGCTCCCGATTATTCTTGTTATTATGTTTGCTCATGAATATTCTTTTCAATATGTGCATGGTTTTCTCCGTGTGCTCCCAATTATTCTTGTCATTACGTTTTCTCCGTGTGCTCCTGATTATTCTTGTTAATAATTTGATGGTTTTCTCCAAGTGCTTCTGGTTATTCCTGGCTAGACATCTAATGATTTTCTCCGAGTGCTGCTGATTATTTGTGTGAAATCGATCTCTGCATAAAGGATATTTACTTAATGAGTCATGTCATTTTATTCAGAGTTACATTTAATTAGTGAATTTCTGCTAATAAATTGACACTTGAAATAATTTTACCGGGTGGAATTAAAGAAATAAACAACCATTACTCAGTCAAATAATATGCCATGAGACATCAGCGAAGCATTATCATGTAAGACGAAAATCCTTCTCCTTGGTGTCTAGCGAAGCCCTCCTTCTTTTGCGATCGTTAGTGAGCATCCCACATCCCACATAAAATAACTAATTCATATCTACCTGCAAGCAACACGTGGCTACATCTGTTGATGACAGCCAGAACTACTTGCATCAATTTGCTTTGCATTAGATAACCTAACTCTCACCACTGAGTGGTGCTATTGTAATCAGTTAGAGTCATGTAGTCTCGTAGCCATGTAGCCTCGTGTCCTGGAAGCTTCGTAGTCCTGTAGCCTCGCAGTCTCGTAACCTTGTGTTCTGGAAGCTTCGTAAACATTATGCATTGGAACCTCGTAGACCTGTAGCTACGTAACAAAGTATCCATGGAATCATATAACATAATGCTGTTGGAGCAGTGGGAGCCAAAGAGAAAATGCCGACGAAGACAGATGCGATAATTGGAGCCTTGTTGATGTGTAGCTTTGTAGTCAAGTAGCCTTGTACTATTATAACATAATGCTGCTGTAGCAGTTGTAGCCAAAGAGAAAATTCAGCCGAAGACAGATGCCGCAATTGGAGCCATGTAGACTTGTAGCTTCGTAGTCAAGTACTCGTGTAGACTTGTAGTCCTGTATTCTCGCAGTCTCGTAAACTTATGTTCTAGAAGCTTCGTAGCTCTGTAGCCTCGCAGTCTCGTAAGCTTGAATACCCGTAGTCACGTAGTCTCGTTACCTCATGGCTCGTAGTCGCGTAGTCATGATGTCTTGGAGCCTCGTATACTTGTAGCTACGTAGCCAAGTAGCCTCGTTGACTTGTAGCTATGTAAACAAGCAGTCATGTAATCTTATAAAATAATGCTTCTGAAGTAGTTGGAGCTTTGTACACTTGGAAGGTAGTTGGAGGAGTCTTGTACACTTGTAGAATTGTAGTCTCATAGTCTCATAGTCTCTTAGAGTCGTAGCATTCTAACCAAATATCATTGGAGCTGATGAACCAAAAGGCCGTTGGAGCCGATGACTGTTGGAGGCAATGACTGTTGGAGCCAATGACTGTTGGAGCCAATGACTGTTGGAGTCGATGGCTAATGGAAATATAAACTGTTGGATTCATAGACTGTTGGAGAGATTATATCCTAACTTATCATTGACGATCGCATCCTACCAAGTTGAATGAACGAGAGAATGCGCCTCCTTTTCGTTAAATGAGCTTTCGTTTTATAGAATTTCCATCCAAACGTGCTTCGTTTTCATTAAATGCTTGTCCTGCGCGAACGAAGCGTAGTCATTGTGTGTACATTGCATATATATTGCGTACATTGCGTGTACTTTGCGTAAATTGCGTGTACTTTGCGTGAACTGTGCGTCAATTGCGTGAATATTACGTGTTCGTTCCGTTTCCTGTGTGTACGTTCCGTTTCCTGTGTGTACAGTGTGTACGTTCCGTTTTCTGTGTAAACGTTCCGTTTCCTTTGTGTACTGTGTGTGCGTTCCGTTTCCTGTGTGTGTAATGTGTGTACGTTCCGTTTCTTGTGTGTGTGTGTACGTTCCGTTTCCTGTGTGTGTACTGTGTGTACATTCCGTTTCCTGTGTGTGTACTCTGTGTACGTTCCGTTTCCTGTGTGTGTACTGTGTGTACGTTCCGTTTCCTGTGTGTGTACTGTGTGTACGTTCCGTTTCCTGTGTGTACTGTGTGTACATTCATTTTCCTGTGTGTACTGTGTGTACGTTCCGTTTCCTGTATGTACTGTGTGTATACGTTCCGTTTCCTGTGTGCACTGTGTGTATACGTTCCGTTTCCTGTGTGCACTGTGTGTATACGTTCTGTTTCCTGTGTGTACTGTGTGTACGCTCTGTTTCCTGTGTGTACTGTGTGAACGTTCTGTTTCCTGTGTGTACTGTGTGATCATTACATTTATTGCACGTAAATTGTATGTATTGCGCGTACATTGCGTACATTACGTGTTGGAGCTAATGGAGCTGTTGGAGCTGATGGAGCTAATGGTCAATTGAAGCATAGGAGCAAAATGTAGATGGATCTGATGACGCGAATTGTAGCTCTTGGAGCCTGGCGTATATTGGAGAGATCGAATTTTTTTTCCGATCAAATGATCCTCTTTTTTAATTTGTAGATTTGACTCTAGTAGTATTGTAAATTGTTCTTGATTTGACTAACGTATTATTCCATACGGTGCATTTATATAAGCGAGTCCTAGACAGCAGGTCGCTCAGTTTGTTACTGAAGTCGGCGGTGTAAGGATCGCCTAGTTTGTTTATTCTGGTGCATAAGTCGTGTCAATAAGCTGTTCTTGAGACCTCGATGGCATCTTTACCGTCTTTAACGTCGAACTCGATGGAGGTTGTACCGTCGACAACGGGAACCTTGACGACAGCTACGATGAAGAAGGTGCAGATCCCGTTGACAACGACGACGTCAACATTGGAGGAGATTTCAACAGATGTGATACCACCATCATCTGAAGTTTCATCATCAGCAATGGATTCTTCAACTAATGAAGAGCGTACATTGCGTCAGTGCAAATACTGTGACGCATCATTCACTATCACCTCAAATTATCGCATACATGAAAAAGCAGTTGTTCTAATAATGTTAATAGAATACAATTTTAGTGCAATAAGTGCAAAAAACTAATTTCACGTCTTGATAGCTTACATCTTCATTATAAAAAATGCTCCGAGAAAGTTAAGTGCGAGTATAATGAACATGGTTATTGTTTTGACTCTTGTGTTGTACCGGCTGATGAGTCTATATAAGTGAGACCCTGGTGATATGGACTTCAGTCCGTCTCTGGCTGCGGTGATGAACGGATCGGATAGTTAGACTTGTATAACATAATAGACCTGTATCTAGCTATTCTTGAGAACTCGATGGCATCATTACCACTATCTACAACAACCTGGATCGAAGGTCTACCATCATCAGTGCAGAGCACGATGACAACGACGTCTACAGCTACACCTGCTCTCTCAGCACAGCAGGAGATTTCGACGCGTGCAACATCTTCCGCATAGCAGACCTCAAAGGCTTCAGAAGTTAACATGTCAGCAGTGTTACAATGGTTGTCAACAGTTCCAGTGGCATTGATGAAGGAAGGAGCATCCAGCGGTGTTCCATCACCCGACTGCACGTACTGTGAGAAGATCAAAAACTTGAAATTACGGGATTATGTAATACACAATTGTAGTAGTAACTCTGAACGCATTAAATATCAGTGCAACAGATGTTTAAGCAAGTTTATACTCTATGGAAGATTAAAACGGCACCTCAGGAATTGTGATAGACTGGCTGTACATTCGTCGGAAACAAGCTGTATATTTTGTAACAAAACATTTGCAAATATTCAAAGTGCACAACGACACGAAATATATCACTGACCTTTAATGAAGTTGATAATACGTCTTTGTGTGAAAATTGTGGTGTACCAATATATCGACCTAATAAACTCAATAGACTTAGTCCGTATAGTAAGAAGACTGTTTGAATCGAGAGATCCACGAAACTTTGGTAATTTGTCTGTGTGTTTTTTGTACTTGTGGTAGTGTATAATTTATGTAATAAAAGTTTTTTTTAAAAGAACTTGCGGTGTTTTTTATTTTCTCAAACCTGACACTTTAGTGGTACTTTTTTAAATTATTAAAGTTGTTTTGTATCGGCCAGGGATCGAACCAAGGACCTAAGTCGATCTAATCAATCAGTATATAGATTACAAATTTATTTAATGAATTTTGAACTTTTTCCCGAATCTCTAGCATTAAAATTACGCATTTCCAATATGGTACTCTTGATGTCTGATAGGATGATGGTCGTAGAGGATTTAGAGTCTCTTTACGAATGTTGAACATGGTTTATTGAAATTATTATTTTTTACATAAAATTAAACATTATTGCATCGATCGGGTATAGAACCGAGGACAGGAGCGGATCGAATCAATATGTAAATTAATGAGTGATTTATTTAATGAATTTGGGGATTTTTCCCGAATTTCTAGCTAAAGAATTACACGATTCCAAGATGGCGGCCAAATGACAAGATGGCGGGTGACACATCAATAATTGATTACTGCACTCTAGCGGGTGAGAATTCAACTAACATGGCGTCAGCACACTCTCGCCGACGATACAATGATGATGGCTTCCAGCATCGAAGACAAGATGGCGGACATGACGTCATACTAGGTGTCGATATATATGCTTTGAAAAAAAGTGGTGGGAGTCAGTATGCCAGCAGCCACCGCGGGGGAGGGATCGGTCGTCATTTTTATTTTTTTGCACTCACCGTTTTCGAACCGAGGACTCCGAACACCGTGTCGTAAAAGTATTTTTTTTAAATATTTTATTAAAATTTTATTAATTGAATTTTTTATAAATTTTAAATTTTTTCATTAAAATTGGATAATAAATAAAAACGTTAAAGATGGCGACCGTAACGAAAATTGCAACGGTGACGTCATAATTCAAAATGTCGGATAACATATCGCCGGAATGTTCGAGAAAACAATGACGTCATCCGAAATGGCGGATCTTAAATGGCCGCCGGGGTCAAGGTCAAGGTCAACGGTCAAGGTCACATCCTGATAGAGGCTTAACTGAGGCTTGAGTTAAGGATGCTTAAGCCTCTTTAAGGACATTTCTAGTCGCTGGGATTTTTACGGACTAAAACGGGAAATTTTCCCACGAAACGGGAATTTTTCCCTCGAAAACGGGAATTTTTTTCTTAAAACGGGAATTTTTGAGGAATTTTGAGTAATTTTTGCCTCCGTGACGTCACAAATCCAAGATGGCTGACCGACAATCACAATCCACATCCTGAATCCTGATCTCGGAGGAACTATTATATACTACTGACACGCATCGACATAACGTTGTCTAGGTTTGTCTGGTTGGAAAAATTTCCCGAGTTCCCTTTAGAAAATCTCGCTCCTGACCTTCCTCGCATACCGGAAAGCTTTACGCAATCCCACCGAGAAAGACGTGCCTAGTAGGCCTATATTATTAATCTCCCTGACACCTTCCAGAAACTTCTCTTTTGACGTGTGGCGACTTGTGAGAATCAACCTTTACTTTGGAGGCATTAATTTACCCATTTTTAATAATGATTTGCGAAACCAATAAATATATACGTTTCATCCAAGGTTTATAGATAAAAGTGCTAAACAGAGAGGCAAATCTGTAGGTTCGCAGGACGGCCTTCGGAATCTCATTCCCAATGGTTTTGAGGGTTAACTGAAACAAGCCTATCTAGGTCCCCAAAACCAGGATTTTTTTTAAAAAAAAATTTTTTAAGGGGGAGGGGGGGGAGCGGGAATGGACGTTGAGACTTGCGCTTTTGGCGCCAACCACATAACAGCTATTCAATCTTGCTTCAAACATAAGACGATGTTTTTAGCTGATTGTCAAACAGGCTGATGTTATTGGTTTTAATCGTATACCAGATATTATTTAAAATATTTACTTTGTCTCAATTTAAATATGCCTTTTTTTATTGAGCAGTTTTATTTTATTTTATCATTGTGGCAAATTAATGACAGCGAGTCTCTTTCAGAGCAAACATTTTAGAATTTTATTATTATTATTTTCGGTTTTGCATCTCGTCAACAACGAGATACTCAACGCAGGGAAATTTGGGAGAGAATTGGCAACATTGCAAGGGTACATCTTGCCATCTTCCCGGAGTGATTCCAGGCGAATTGCGGAGACTTGCTGCAGCAACTCGCTCACCGATTCTACAGCACCTGGGGTTTCCCGGCTGAACGCGAGGATATGTACTTTATTCCTTTATTTTGTTTGTTGTTTATTTTTTTTTTGTTTGAGGAGTCGACAGTGGCAACCCTGCAGGATGTATCTGCGGCCCCGCGACGGCATATCTGCCCGGTCATCTGCCGCGCATGCGCGGGTCAGCTGTGTGGGTGTGCCGGGAATAAAGGGTAGGGGGGATAGCAGAGTGGGGTTAGGATAAAAGAGAGTGGAGGTGGAGGAAGGAGACGCCGATCAGATACAGCGCCTTGTTAACATAGCAGGGAGTTGACACAGTTGACAGTGCCGGGCACGCGTCACAGGTGACATGATGGAATGTTTTCTTTTCGCCCCGCTGTCCCTGGTTCATCCCACCTCCTTCTTCCGCCCACGTCCTCCGCCATTATACCTCCTACCGCAGCCGAGACCGAGCGTGATAGAGACCCATTACCGTCAAATAAAACTCTCGGACCGATGGTCGCGCCGGCAAAAAAAAAAAAAAAAAAGTTGAAAAATAATCACTTCTGACGGTCCAGGGTAGAAGCGCCGAAAATGGGATAGGTGGCCGGTCTGACTGCCTAGTGCGACGCTTGCTGGTGCTTCTAGCGCGGTATCGCCTCTGAGCACAAGGCGCGCAGTCTTCTCGTCGACGACACGACTCTAGGGGACTTAAATCGACGACCCTGTCTTTCTAAGTTTGTGGAAGTAGAGGGGACAGTATTATTACACACACACACGTGCATATATGTGCAGGGCAAAATTTTATATACATGAATCAGTACACCTAAACGCAATGGTGAAAATTATATTTTTATCCCTTATAGTGAAATTACAATTCAAAAATAAAACAGGAAAATTTTTTCTTAATTTAAATTAATATGATGCGTATACGAAATGTCGTCTTGTTTTTAAATGGCGTGGTTACTACTCGGCAGAGCTGTTGCCATGTCTGCCTGCCTGGAGTCAATGCCACGTGCGGATAAAGGATTCGCACGTTATACCATACGCTTTCTCAAAAGATTCAGACAGCTTTCACTTATTCGCATTCAAACAAAAACTGCAATGTGAGTTTTAAGGTGAAAGATATTTCTATACGAGGAAAAATACGAAAATAAAATTTTAATGACAAAATGTAGGTATAAGATACTAGCCGTGTACCTGATGGGAAACTATTTTATACCCTTTTTTTATAATACCAAAAACCGCTGATACAGCTGACTTATATTTATAAACAGAAGCCTAAAAACCAATTTCCATATATTTGTAACTTCAAAAACGAAAAACTTACATACAAACTTTCATACCCTAGGTGATTAATTTACAAAAATATTTTCTTAGTGCTCACCTGCGTTATATAAGGAACTCCTATGCAAATATTTCATGCTTTGTTTTACTCTGTGCGTTGTCTGTCAGTGTTAGATATTTATTTAAGTAGATTAATGTTTACAAAAAAAAAATACTTGTACTGTTTATTAATTAGCGACCTTCTGTTTTCTATTGCAGTATGGTTTTTGTTTGAAAGCTAAACAGCGTGAGTAAGTGTTTGAAGGGTTATCCAGTCAGTCAGCACAGGACTGGGTCTCCACGCAGATAGACGGGCTCCTTCAAGGTGGGAGTGGGTGGCTCTCTTGATCCAAGACAAATGCGAAAGAGCGGGGCTGTTCAGGGTCCTGCCATCTCTCTCTCTCTCTCTCTCTCTCTCTCTCTCTCTCTCTCTCTCTCTCTCTCTCTCTCTCTCTCTCTCTCTCCTCTCCACCGGCAACACTACAGATCCCGGTCCCAACTGCCAAATTGCTCCCGAAAATAAAAGGAAGGCGACCGATGCCCGCGCGCTGGCCAAATTAGGGTGGGGCAAGATTCTTCTTTTGTTTCTTTGTCCGTCTGGAACCATTTTTCTATTTTTTTTTGTGAAGGTGGCGGTGCCGAGACGAGCGGCTGTGGACTCTTGAGAGCTTGACACCACGACCCGGCGAGCCTGCTCGGAGCAGCTCGTCAGTACGAGCTACCGTGCGCGCGAACACCAGCGGGAATACGAGCTTTCCGCGATTCAAAAGGCCTCCTCGCGCGACCGGTCAAAATCCAAGACGGCGGCAGGCTCCAACCTTGCGGTCCCTGTGCCAGCTCCGCCATTTACATACTACTGATCACGCCTTTGCTTAAATATTTAATGTATATTGTTATTTGTAAACGTAATACTTTTTTTTTGACGTGACAACGTCTAATAAATCGATGAACGCCGGCTGCACGCACGAAAATGTGTCCCGTTACGCACATTGTCCCGTTATGCTGCGACCCGTTACGCTCACTGTACGCTTGCGCCGCATCTATCTCTCTTCCACTCGATTGGAACAACCATCGATTTGACTTTTTCGAGGCACATTAAACTTGAAACACTCCCATTCGTTTCCTACTTTTCCTATCATCCTCCTATCCTCAACATAATAACACAGATTGGAAGCAGCTAAATAGCAAACATGTATAAAAGTTATAGTTAAAATAATCCCTTCGTTAAAGTAATAAACAGTTTTGAATTAATGAGTGCAAATAAAAGTAAATTTATCAATTAAATTGTAGATTTCATTTTACTTCTAGTTTGTATCCATACAAAATAGTGATAATTCAATAAAAATAATTCAATTTTATTCATAAAAGTACGCAATCATTTCATCAATGTTTTGTTATGACGTTGTCACGTTAAACTATCGTCCGTAAACCGACTTTACAGACAACCCATTTTTTTATTTTATTTAAAATAATCCCCGGTTAGGTTTGACAAGACTTGTGTCCATGCCTCAACTTGTCCACCTGTAAAAATAAGGCATATAATTAGGTACATAAAATAGTCCAGAGTCCGAGAGATCCATGCGAATGGGTAATGGGTGTGAGTGGTGGGCGCTGGAGGGTTGCGTGTCTGGCGGACAGTCGGCGACGGGAACCGGAGGAGGAATATCTTCCGGCGCGGTGTCTCGCCGGCGGACTCGTAAAGCAGGGTCCCCAAGCGCCCACCGCAGCAGTCGCGGGCAGCACGGGTGGCTGCTACCCGTGTTGCACGACGGGGGGGTTCCCCCCCCCCCCCCCGTTAAAAGCTCCCGAACACGAGCAAGACGCGATGTGAGCGTGAAATACGGGAGCGTGTATTTTTTTAGCGTCGGAGGACTGTTGCGGGCAGTCGCGTGATGACAACTGGGCCTTGTCCCTCGTTGATGCAAGGCTTCCTCTCTTCCTTCCAGTTTCTTCATCTTTTATTTATTATTGTATTTACTCCAGTCTGTTTTTTTTTATTTTTTTGTAAATGAACATCGTCCACTACATGTGTATCCCACGTGTTAACATTGCCATGGATCGGCTTCGTAGACTAAATTGGAACAATCCGTCAAAATATTATAAATCAAATTGGTACAAGGAATGTTTTTACACTGTTTGGAATCGCAGTAAATTTACGAACTTTTTGACGAAGAATTTACCTCGAATAAATTTCAGATACACGTTTCTTCGTTAAAACTACGCCGTATTTCATTTTTCGAGTCGTTGTTCGGTATAAATTAGGTAAAAACCCACGTCGAAGAAGAAATACCAGTGTTCAAGAAATAATACAAACAATTTTTTTTTTTAAATGCTCTGCTCCTACACCAAGATTTTTCTTGAGCATACCATGTTCAAAGGAAGTTTACTTGGCACTCGCTTATTTACGAATATCCCGGCACAATTTTAACCAGCATTTAATCTTAGATTTAAGTTGAATAAATTTAATGGAATAATTTTGGCTCCAGAATTAATTTTGCACGTATTTAAGTTCCCTGATTCTGCTGGTACTAAGTTTACCGGTCACTACCTATATCTCATATGCTTAGTAATGTCTCAGAATAAATATTATCACAGAAACAAAAAAAAAGCATAACAAGAGATGTTAATTTATAGTGAGGAAATTTGCCTGTTTGACTTCGATACACGTATTCAATATTTACAACGTGTATTTTATTATTGGCTGTTTTCGGGAAAATAATTTTTTTCCGCATTTAACTCAGCCAATGATAAAAAACAATGAGCACCTTAGTATAAAAATTTGGGATTCACCCTAAATTAAATACGCCATATAAAAATATATTTATTATATATATTAGGGTAGGAATTATATACAGAAGAAATACCTATTTGACTCCTTTGGTATAGTCATGTTCAGTGGTTCTATTTGCGGCGCAGGACTTTGAGAGCAGCATTGGGCCTGATGGATCACTAAGTGCAGTGGGATGTCTTGCTTTAGTCGAGTCTGCCTCACGCGAGTTGGGCCCTGATTGGCAAGACGTGTTCCGAAATATGGGTTCTCAGTTAGGCTCTGTACAGCTAAGAAATAAACAAGGAGATTATGCTTTGAACTAAATATCTGCAACCAAGTCCATAACATGAAGAGTCTCTGATATTGTTACCCACCAAAGAGCACACGTAAGTGATTTGATTATCAATAGAATAGTTGAGTCTAGCCAGCAGGGAAAACTATCCACAAAGTTATCGTGGCACTACTATGGATATTGACTGGTTACATTAAAAGACTCAATGACCTCTAGGGTAGAATGTCCCATGAATTTTCAGCCAAGGTCATCCGATCATTTACTGCTGACCTATAGGCAGAAACCTGCCGAATTCATTTTATTTTCTGTCAGAGGCGGCTTCAGGGACGGGTAACCGCCTAGGGCTGCGCGCGAGATCTCACTGTACTTGTACCGACGCACCTGTACAGTAAAATTTCGTCATTAAACAAACCAATTCTATAAATTTTATTACGTACACATCATTTATTCTAATTTAAATAGAGCTAAATTCATTTTTATTTATTTTTGTACTTTCGACATATAAATAAACAGCTGCCCGACCCGGCTTCGCACGGTTGTATTAATGGAGGGGGGGGGGGGGGGAATGAGACCAAATCTCTTATTTACAGTTATAATAAATGAAATAAAATGAAAATTAATTAATTTTGAAAAAAAACTTAATACAATGCTTTGTAATGTACCTAAGAATAAACGAATAGCACCGATGGTTTCCCGACTCTCGAACACGCAATGTTGTGATGGAGACGAAGTACCCACTGTTTCCCGGGCTTAAACACCAATCAACATTGATAATCAGTTTATTATTAATTATAAATATTATTAACACCATTAATCGAAATAAAAACTGTCCAATCTCTCAAGTTGAAAAAAATTACACATAAATGCCAATTTTCATCGAAATCGGTTTACTTGGTGAAGAGTTCACTGGAAGCAAACATCAGGACACTGGATTTATATGTATTAAGATGAGAAAAACCATCAATGAAAGTTAGAATAATTTATGATGAGCTTAAAAACTTTGATTTAAAGAGTTTATTTTTTAAATATTTCCGCGACAACTTTTGTTTTCTGGGGGGCTTTTATAACTACCAAAAATGGGAGGGTAGCCTTTAGGGCCCCATAGAAGTAAATGACCCAGGGCCCAGCCGGGCCCAGCAAAGTCTGGGGACATCTCTTGTTTTCTGGTGCTAGGCTATAATCCACAAAACGTTTCCGTAATCGAGTTAATCTTAATGGTTCACTGGTTGCTGCTACAATTCTCTCTCTCTCGTGGTCATACATGCTTCGGTAAGATTTTTTTTAAAAGTATTATTCATTGATTTCGAGGCCTTCAAGGCATATCAAATAAACTGTGCCCCAATGAAAATGCAGCATTTTTTTATATATTGACTCCAGTCAAAAAATAACTAGATACCTGAAAAATTCGCGGGTTCATTTCGTGTTATGCTAAAATTCAAATAATTATACCTTAATGCTGCTTCTTTCATTGGTTCACTGTTAATCTGGAGTAATGAGTGCCAATTAGAGACCCTCACTCATAGAAGTGTCGAATCACAGGCCACCCAGTCGAGACGACTCACAAGTCAGCAGCCAATGAACAGTTGGCATTCGCCCGAGTGTGTAGAGGATATTGGAGTCTATCCTGGAGGTCATTGAACCCGCGAATTTGTCCGGTCTCTAATAATAACGCGATGATTACAGGTTCATACTTAAGGGCCGTCTTTAAGTGAACTGAAGGCCAAACTCAGGAGCAGTGAATAGGTTAAAATGTAAGAAATTTAGTCTGTTACGAAATGAATTCACGGAATTTTATAGTCTCTCCTGGTGGAATGCTCACTGGACCGTTGGTGCTACAGTCTCTCCTTGTGGATTGCTGTTGGCACTACAGTCTCTCCTTGTGGATTGCTGTTGGTGCTACAGTCTCTCCTTGTGGATTGCTGTCGGTGCTACAGTCTCTCCTTGTGGATTGCTGTTGGTGCTACAGTCTCTCCTTGTGGATTGCTGTTGGCACTACAGTCTCTCCTTGTGGATTGCTGTTGGTGCTACAGTCTCTCCTTGTGGATTGCTGTTGGCACTACAGTCTCTCCTTGTGGATTGCTGTCGGTGCTACAGTCTCTCCTTGTGGATTGCTGTTGGCACTACAGTCTCTCCTTGTGGATTGCTGTCGGTGCTACAGTCTCTCCTTGTGGATTGCTGTTGGCACTACAGTCTCTCCTTGTGGATTGCTGTCGGTGCTACAGTCTCTCCTTGTGGATTGCTGTTGGCACTACAGTCTCTCCTTGTGGATTGCTGTCGGTGCTACAGTCTCTCCTTGTGGATTGCTGTTGGCACTACAGTCTCTCCTTGTGGATTGCTGTCGGTGCTACAGTCTCTCCTTGTGGATTGCTGTTGGCACTACAGTATCTCCTTGTGGATTGCTGTCGGTGCTACAGTCTCTCCTTGTGGATTGCTGTTGGCACTACAGTCTCTCCTTGTGGATTGCTGTTGGCACTACAGTCTCTCCTTGTGGATTGCTGTCGGTGCTACAGTCTCTCCTTGTGGATTGCTGTTGGCACTACAGTCTCTCCTTGTGGATTGCTGTTGGTGCTACAGATTGCCGCTCTCATCTGAATCCCGGCGTCCAGGCTCGCGGCGGTATCCGCTCCGGAGGTATCGCGATGCGCCCCAGATGTCGAGGCGCGCAGTGACTAGGCAGTTGTCGCCCACTCAGCCGTCGGGGCGTGTTCGCTTCCAGCGCATACCTGTCGCGTCCCGCTGCCAATCACGCCTGTCCCCCTTTTTCGAGAGAGCGATCGATGGGCACTCGTCAAACCGCGATCCCCCTTCCCCCCCCCCCCCCAACATCACCCGCCAACCGTACAGCATGCCATCTCGGCCTTTTGCTGACCCGGTTAATGGGGGTCGCGAGGAACCTGCTTTGTTTGCTTGTCCGGTGATTGGCGTCCCCTGTGTGGCCTCGTCCTCCGGGGCGACACAGCTGCGATGTCCGTGTGCGGCCCTCGGGTTCAACGGGAGAAGTCACACCTATAGCTAGAGACTGGAAAAATTCGCGTTTTGGATGAACTCTAGGATATACTCCATAATCCCCTACACACTCGGTCAAAAGCCACCTGCTCAACGGCTACTGACTCGTGATACCTGTCAACTGGGACGCTTGTAATTGGTTACTTTTTTGGTTGAAGGTTTTCAGTAGTATATAATAGGGGCTCCGGCGCCAGGCTTCAGGCTGTGGTTGTGGTGGCGGTGTCCGCCATCTTGGATTGTGACGTCACGGCGGCCATCTTGGACGAGCGTAACGGGACACAGTGTAACGGGACATAACGTAACGGGACAAGTAGATCATGGCGGCCATTTTGGATCCGCCATCTTGGATCCACCATCTTGGATGACATCATTTTTTTCTCGAACTTTCCGCCATTTTGTTTTCCGCCATTTTGTTTTCCGCCATTTTGAATTATGATGTCTCCGTTGCAATTTTCGTTACGCCCGCCATCTTTAACTTTTTTATTTATTATCCGATTTTAATGAATTTTTTTTTTAAATTTTTCAAAAAATTCAAATAATAAAATTTTAATAAATTTTTTTTAAAAAACGTACATTTACGACACGGAGCTAGGACTCCTCGGTTCGAACCCGACGAGGTCAAAAAATTAAAAATGGCGACCGATCCTTCCCCCTGTGGTGGCTGCTGACAGACTGGCCCTCACCACTTTTTTTCAAAGCATATATATCGACAGTGAGCATGACGTCATGTCCGCCATCTTGTCTTCGATGTTGGAAACCATCATCATTGTATCGGCGGCGAGAGTGCGCTGACGCCATGTTAGTTTGATTCTTACCCACTAGAGTGCAGTAATCATTTATTACTGTGACACCCGCCATCTTGAAATTTGGCCGCCATCTTGAAAATCCGTAATTTTAATGCTAGAGATTCGGGAAAAGTTCCAAAATTCATTAAATAAATTTGTAATCTATATACTGATTGATTAGATCGACTAAGGTCCTTGGTTAGATCCCTGGCTGATACAAAACAACTTTAATTTAAAAAATACCACAAAAGTGTTAGGTTTGAGAAAATAAAAACACCACAAGTTCTTTTAAAAAATTTTTTTATTTCATACATTCTAATCTACTACAAGTACAAAAAATAATACACAGACATAGAACTAAAGTCTTGTGGATTTCTCGATTCAAACAGTCTTCTTATTGTATGGACTAAGTCCTTTACATGTTCGTAAATGTCTATTCAGTCTATCAGATCGACATAATGGTACACCACAATTTTCACACAAAACCGAATTATCGACTTCATTAAAAGGACAGTGATATATTTCATGTCGTTTTGCAATTTGAATAGTTGCTAATGATTTGTTACAAAATATACAGCTTGATTCTGATGAATGTACAGACAGTCTATCACAATTCCTGAGGTGCCGTTTTAATCTTCCATAACGTTTAAACTTGCTTAAACATCTGTTGCACTGATATTTAATGCGTTCAGAGTTATTATTACAATTGTGTATTACATAATCACGTAATTTCAAGTTTTTGATCTTCTCACAGTACGTACAGTTGGGTGATGGAACACCGTTGGATGCTCCTTCCTTTATCAATGACACTGGAACTGTTGACAACCATTGTAACACTGCTGACATGTTAACTTCTGAAGCCGTTGAGGTCTGCTCTGCAGAAAATGTTGCACGCGACGAAATCTCCTGCTGTGCTGAGAGAGCAGGTGTAGCTGTAGACGACGTAGTCATCGTGGTCTGCACTGATGATGGTAGACCTTCGATCCATGTCGGTGTTGATACTGGTAAAGACGCCATCGAGGTCTCAAGAACAGCTAGTTTTTGGTCTATTATTCCAGTCTAACTACCCGATGCGTTCATCGCCGCAGCCAGAGACGGACTAAAGTTCATATCACCAGGGTCTCACTTATATGTTCTCATCAGCTGGTACAACACATGAGTCAAAACAATAACCATGTTTATTATACTTGCACTTAACTGTCTCGGAGCATTTTAAATAATGACGATGTAAGCTGTCGAGGCGTGAAATTAGTTTATTACACTTATTGCACTGAAATTGTATTCGTTTCAGTAAATTATTCGGACAACTGCTTCTTTCATGTCTGCGAGCGCTTGAAGTGCTAGTAAATGATGCGCCACAGTATTTGCACTGATGCGAAGTACGCTCTTCATTAATTGAAGTCTCCTCTGCAGTCGGTATCGGGATCTCCGCGACTGTCGACACCGCAGCCACTGAGCTCTCCGCTGTCGTGGTCTCCTCTGCATCTGGTATCGGAATCTCCGACTCCATCATCATTGCTGTCATCGAGGTCCCCGCTGCTGACGGTAAACAGTCTATCCCGGTCGACATTGGAGCAGTAACTAAATCTCACAAAATTGATTGAAGAGAGCAGGTCCGTACTGCACCGCGGCCAGAGGTATACTGAGGGTCCACTCGTCTGAACTTCGCTTATATACCCGCGGTCTACTGGAATATTACATTAGTCAAAATATTGTCTGTAATTAAAATTAATTTTTATTAGGTACCTAAAAATTGTAGAAATAAAAATCAAACACAATTTCAGGTTTTACACATTTATTTATAAAAAAATTACACATTTGCATGTTAGGTTAAGGAATTAAGCATTTTCGCAAGCAAAGTCTTTAATGCTGCACGAACTGCCTCTTCGACTCCGGTTCCAACTGGTTGGCAGGTCACGGGATCAGGAACACAGGTTTCCAGCTGGTCATCTTCTGCGATGTCGTCATCTCGAGCGAGACTTGGTCGATGACGTCTGTGACCACGTCTGCGCCTTGGCTCTACTGCAGTGCTAGTTGGGACAGATTCACTGCCTGAACTTCGACGACGTGACGCACGCCGTTTGGAAGTCTGCGTAGAAGCATCACAGGTCGCAACAGGTTGCAACACGCTCATGTTTGGTGTTACACGTGCAGACGAGGCAACTACCTCAGCGATGCTAGCAGGAAGGATTGTGTGCGGTCTCATGTGATAGACGGCACAGTTTCCAGGTTCGCAACAATCTAATAGCTGCTGAGTCGGTTCGTAGGACACAGGAAAGTGAGCAAACCGCCAATGCTGAGCATCTCCATCACAGGTTTCTGTATATGTACGTAGATACCCGGAATCCCAGTAGCTGTACTCGACACTGCTGAAGCTAGGTCTTGCGCTCACGTACATGTTAGCAGGATGAAACGTAAACATCTTCTTGAAGGTTGAACGTCAACTGAAGGCATGTACGTAGGTACGTCATTTATATATGCAGGCTCCTACTAACACTGTGTGTGCCATTTCTGAATTAACTGCGAGTTTGTACAGGCACAGACACGTTCAAACTTGTCACGTAGCTGCACGTCGTATATTGCACTAAGCTTGCGCAGGGAAGGACAGCCATAGTCGGTCTGTAGGTCTTCAATTTCAACTGTTCCGTCGTCACATAGATCTCGTAGCCATTTCCTCTGTTCAGGTCCGGCAACGTATATTGTTTCGTTTTGAACTAGTAAATCTTGAAGTGTGTTTTTCACTTGGTGGTATGGGATTTTTCCTACGTCCCACTCTAGTCCGTGATAATATTTGCATAGCCATTCGTTCGAGCGTTTACTTTTTTCGTCTAGTAGTTTCCAAGGATACGGAGGTCGGAAGCTGCGGGTTCGAGTCTTGTCTCCGGAGGTGACGGCAATTTCCTTGAGCACGAATCCGTGCTGACTCTGGAAACCTTGCAGGTTGCAGTACATCTTGTCGCTAGCAATGCTCGATCGTAACTGAATTATTATCGCAAACGAAACAGTATTTAAGTCAGAATTTTCACAAGTTTGTCTCGACAATTGTACGATGCAAGCCGATCGTGAAGTATCAGACAAAAAGCATAGGTGTTTGGTGGAATATTTCCGCTAGTCGTTATCTTGATCCTACAGTCGATGATGTTTGAATTTAATCGATCGCCCTGTTTGGAAACGTCAAACACCATTAACGGAGCCTTGTTCTTGAAACTGTCGGGACTCAGTATCGGTGACTGTCTCCGTCCATAGTAAGCTTGCTGAAACTTGGCATACATTTGATATGCGAGAAGAAATCTTCCACTTTCAAAGTCCATGTTCATATCAACGTACGGATAACTTTCGCTGTTTAAAAATATTTTTACATTACGTAATTGACAGTTATCGAATAAGGAGCGACTTACTCCTGCATTTAGCTGTCTTCCGGTCTGAAGCCCGACGATGATGTATCTTGGTTTTTCCGTAGCGAAGCTGGACTTTACTATCCAATTGATACGCTGACTATGAGGCAAGCCAGGATAAGTTTCCAGGCTCCAGGATCGGAATGGCACATCGAAGTTCTTGCCATTTTCTATGTTCTTCAACATCTTGACTCGTTCAACGGTGCTCACTTGGATGTGGGGCAGCATCCACTCGATAGACTGTAGTGTTAGCGAGACATCTTGAGGGTTTTCTGCAGCGACGACAATTGCATTAATGTGCGTGTTGGCTAGAAGCAGTACGAGCTCTTGTTTCGAATTAATGATTATATGCCTGTAGTCCTCAGCGAATCCAAGAAGCATGGACAGAGGAACACAAACTTCGAACTTTCCTTCGGCATAAACCGGAAGCTTATATTCATCCTCGAGAGCCCAACCGGCCATCTTTGCAGCAGTCAGTTCATTTGGCGTGAGCGAAAGGTAATTTTTCATAGCAGCCTACATCTCTCGTCTGGTCTACCTCGACGCCATTGAGTACATAAGTAATGCGCTCGATGAGGTGAAGAATACCATTGCAGGATATTGTCGTCGTTGTCGGATGCGTACCATCCGCTTTTGTAAGCATGCCTCTTATACGTAGAAATGACTCAGAAGGTAAAGTACAAATATCTTGGTGCTGTACAGCAATGCGTACTTCCGATGGAAGTGCGTACGGTCCGAGCAGGAAAGGCTGGTACTCGTGCAATTCCATTTTCGTAATGCTGTCATCAAAAATGACCGGATCTTCCACGTTGAGGATTTCGTCTTCCATATTTATTCGGCACTTGTCCAATACTAAGAAGATACTTTATGTTGTCAGGTGTTAATGCACCGATGTCTGGTAGAGAACTGTTCTTATTCACGTCAATACGACTTCTTTTATAACTGTTCGGTGTTACGAACTTTATGCCCATCGCTTCAAGTGCAGCCGTAATGTAATTTCTTCGTCTTGAAAATTCACCAATCGTCCTCGCTGGTCAACGATTCTGACGACGACTTCGTGTGCGCACTTCACGACGACTGGAACGTAAATGATACTTGGCGGTACTTCGACCAGTTTATATCCTGGCGGGACCATCGGCGAAAATTCGTGCAGCATTTTGCTTAGTCTTCCGTTGAGATACGTTCCACTTGCCAAATTACAGTTTATTCTTATGACATTCACAGGCAAAATGTTTACTGCGCGCGTAGATTCGTACGTTCTTCCTGCATCATACACCTTTGATTCGAATCCTAACATCGAACCTATGGTCCCAGGTTTCGTAAAGTCGACAATTTCACTGCATGTTAGAATGCTTTTTTGAGTGTTTGGATTTCCACGCAGTTGAAAGTCTACATCCTGTGGTAACATATCCCTGATGTAATTTGCAATGTCGTCAATTTCGTAAGATCCAACAGGTAACTGTATTTCATGAGCGGTCCCATCGCTTTTCAGGAAGCAGATCTTGCAGTTTTCTTCGTCGATATTCGGTATGGCATTATACGTTTGAAAATCTACGAGTCCGATACACCATTCTCCGTCTAAATCCAGAGGCGGGAAATGAACCGCCCGCAGCTCAGATGCGTGACCTGTCAAGGTAAGTGTTATCGACATGACTAATAAATTATCATCACTGCACAACCTTTAAGTAGCAATTTTTATTTGTCAGCTAAATTATTTTTTTAGTTAAAAAGCGAAGACACAAGTGTCCGCAGTTTGTTTGATTAGGCCTCTGTTCCGTTTCGTAATTGTAGAACAGTGTAGTGGTCCGGCCCAGGTACCGCCTAAGTTCAGGCGGAGGTCTCAAATTACCGAAACTGTCGTAGTAAGTAGCTTTTTTTCCAGACTTTATATACGCTACCCAGTGCGTGCCGCGACCTGCCGTCGTGTCTAAATTAATTATGGCGCGTTCGTTGGTTTTTGGTTTGCTGGGTAAAGTGTCTCGCATAAACACGCCAAGGAAATTTGGTATTTTCAGTTTGCGTGCGTACTTTATTAAATCTACGTTGGTGAGCGGTCGTTCCGGCAGAGAACTTAGGATTTTCGTTTCTTTTTCATGCCTCGGCCTGATTTGTGAGGACGTAAGTACAGTCCTGCGCCGTTTTTTTTTACCCATGGCAATGGCTTCCATGCTTGCATTATGTCGCTGTGCTTCTTTTAACTGCTTTCGCTCATTCTTCGAAGTGTTGACTGCCCGCACTATACCGCTCGTTGCACCGATGAGACCGCCGAGAGCACCCAATGCAGGCAAAAGCAAAGGAAGAAATCCTCCTATAATCTTCTTGTCGAGAGTCTGTAATTTTTGCTTGGCTTTTTGTATGCCTGCTCCAGTATTGCGTTTGGTCTTGCGTGAGTTAGTCTTTGACTTGATGGAGCTGGCTTGACGAGCGCCCAGTCCTAATTTCGTCTTTGCCTTCATGATTTTAGATACGCTCCAGGCCGTGATTTTTTCTCCTAGACCCGCGTGCGTCGATTTACTTATTTCTTCAGCTTCCTGTGCCAATATCTCGTCGGCCCGGTGCCTGGATTCCAGATCCTTGCTGAGCGAGTAGGCAATATCGTGCTGCTTGCACTGATCGTCGAGAGAATTAATGCCCACGTCACCGCGAGCTAACCTTTTTGCTAGTTTAGTGTCGGGGCCGCAAAATCTGTATCCGGGAATGTGTAGCTCGAATGGCAGATTGTTTATCAACGAGTTCACGAGTCCTGCACCACTGTGTTTTTTGTTCTTACCTCTTCGAGTCATTACGCGCAACTGACCAGAAAGTATAAATGTGTTTGATTTTATACAATTTATTTAGTACAATGCAGGTCGTCAAGCAAGATGTTTGTTTGCCCGTGCGCATTACGCAAAACGATGAAACTAGCGGTCGCGAATCGCGACATGGCTTACTGTTGCCTTCTGCTGTACGAAGCATAATGGCGGGACCGTCAAACTGTGGCAAGACGTGCGTTCTACTGAGTTTACTGGAGGAGCCAAACGGTCTTCGGTTCGAGAACGTTTACTTGTATTCCAAGTCGTTGCAACAGTCAAAGTACCAGCGCCTAGCAACTGTTCTACGCTCGGTGGAAGGACTGGAGTATTATCCGTTTAGCGATAATACCGATGTGGTGTCTACCGACGAAGCAAAACCTAATTCCGTGTTTGTGTTCGACGATGTAATGTGCGAGAAGCAGGGTATTATACAAGAGTACTTTTCCATGGGCAGGCACGCCAAGGTAGACTGTGTATACCTGTGTCAGACGTACATTAGAAAACCCAAACATCTCCTACGAGATAATGCGAATGTTATAGTGCTTTTTCGCATGGACGAACTTAATTTACGTCACGCCTACGACGACCACGTAAACACTGACATGTCGTTTCAGGAATTTAAAGACATGTGCTCCTTGTGTTGGAAAGACGAACACGGATTCATAGTCATCGTAAAGGACTGGCCTCTATATAAGGGCAGGCACAGACGAGGTTTCGATCAGTTTATCGTCAAACATGAGTCATAGCATTTCGAAATTCGGTCGTAGCAGCAGACATACTGTATGCCCCGACTCTGATATCCGCAAATACATTATACTACTGGCTCAAAAAGTAGAAAGTGTGAAAAATGAAATAATAGAGTATCTCGTTGCCATCGACCAGCGTGTGGAAGCCTCGGATTCTCGCATTCGCGACATGATTGAAGTATCAAATGCACAAAGACGTGACGAATTGAGGAATTTACAAAGTAGTATGAAAGCATCACTATCGCACTTGACAACTAATTCAGATTTTGCCACACACAAGAAAGAAGTTTCTGCGAATGAATAATAAAGTATAAAAGGAGGACTTGCAGTATGTTTTCAGCCAGTACAATGTCGGACCTGGCCAGTGACCTTCATCGAGCTATACAGTCTGTTCGTGAAAAATATTTACTTGCTAGACGAACCAGACTTGCACGTGAGATGGAAAATGAGGAAATATTTAAACCAATCACTAGTCGCCTCGACGAACTTAAAAACAAGGAAGAACCAGCTATCATTGTGAAGACAGAAGTTGAAGATGAAATGCCAACTGTAAAGAAGAGAAAGTATGAACCAGATCGAGAAGAAGAAGACTTAACAAGTACAGAGACCATGCACAAGAAAAAAATACCGAAAAAGGGACATCAAGTGAATGCAATGGTCCGACCATACCTGATATCGTTTACGAGCCGGAATAATGACACGACCTACGGAGTGTACAGAAAACATAATAAGTGGTTCCTCGGTGCTAAAGAAATAGACTTTCTACCAGGAAATATCGTTCGCGTAGAAGAGTTCAAAACGCGCGGGACTCCGGGTCTGTACGAATTGCTGTTTCGCAGGGAGCCTAAAGGATATTCTCACAAAGACTTACAAGAGTACAACAAGCTGTTAGAGCTAACCAATGCACATTTTCGCGATAACGATCCAGATAGTTGTGTATATAAAGACGTAGATCATGAAAAAATCGACATTCTCGCTAATCTCTTTAGTGAACTAACAATACATGGTGAAGGTTTAAATAAGCTAGAAAGTGATCAGATATTTGACTATGTATATTGGGACGAGCCCAATGAATTAGTTGATCGTCTTAGAATTCTACATGCTTCGCTTAGTGTAGGAAACTATTCGCACATCAACGAAATAGTCTCCATAATTGAAGAACTGAGGGAAGCCAGCTACATACAATGAGTCGAACCGGAATCGCTCACGAACTTCATGCTCCTGCTAGACGAAAATACCTTCGTCGCAAAGTCATAATTCGTGGAATTGATGATTTATTCCAGGCGGACCTTGTTGAGATGATACCGTATTCCCGTTTGAATAAAGGTTTCAAGTACATGTTGACAGTCATCGATGTTTATAGCAAGTTCGCTTGGGCTAGACCTGTCAAATCAAAGACTGCAACTGAAGTAGCCAAGGCCATGATCAATATTTTGCGTGATGGACGTGTACCGTCGCACCTGCAAACGGACCTCGGGAAAGAATTCTACAATGTAACCTTCAAGGCTTTGATGAAGAAGTATGGCATCAAACACTACTCTACATTTAGTAACGTCAAAGCCTCCGTTGTCGAAAGGTTTAACAGAACTTTGCGTTCCAAGATGTGGCGGCAGTTCACGGCTAACGGAAATTACAAGTGGCTTGACATCTTGCCGAAACTAATAAACGAGTATAATTCCACGGTGCATTCTACCACGAAAATGAAGCCAAAGGACGTAAGGGACAATCGCTTGCTTCGAACAGTGTTTTCCAACACGAAGAAGAAAGATCCACGAAAGCGTAAAGCTAACGTCGGTGACATTGTGCGAATCTCCAAGCAGAAAGGTATCTTCGAGAAAGGTTTCACTGCGAACTGGAGTCCCGAACTTTTCCGTGTGACACATGTTCGTGAATCAGAGCCTAGGACCCACTACCTCGAAGATTTGGACCACAAACCTATCCGTGGCGGCTTCTATGCCGAAGAGATTCAGCCTACGTTGTATCCTGATATGTACTTGGTGGAGAAGATTATAAAACGAAGAAACGGACTGTCCTACATCAAGTGGTGGGGCTTTCCACCTCGCTTTAATTCGTGGGTGGCAGATACAGACATCGAGAAATCCACAAGACTTTAGTTCTATGTCTGTGTATTATTTTTTGTACTTGTAGTAGATTAGAATGTATGAAATAAAAAAAATTTTTAAAAGAACTTGTGGTGTTTTTATTTTCTCAAACCTAACACTTTTGTGGTATTTTTTAAATTAAAGTTGTTTTGTATCAGCCAGGGATCTAACCAAGGACCTTAGTCGATCTAATCAATCAGTATATAGATTACAAATTTATTTAATGAATTTTGGAACTTTTCCCGAATCTCTAGCATTAAAATTACGGATTTTCAAGATGGCGGCCAAATTTCAAGATGGCGGGTGTCACAGTAATAAATGATTACTGCACTCTAGCGGGTAAGAATCAAACTAACATGGCGTCAGCGCACTCTCGCCGCCGATACAATGATGATGGTTTCCAACATCGAAGACAAGATGGCGGACATGACGTCATGCTCACTGTCGATATATATGCTTTGAAAAAAAGTGGTGAGGGCCAGTCTGTCAGCAGCCACCACAGGGGGAAGGATCGGTCGCCATTTTTAATTTTTTGACCTCGTCGGGTTCGAACCGAGGACTCCGAGCTCCGTGTCCTAAATGTACGTTTTTAAAAAAAAATTATTAAAATTTTATTATTTGAATTTTTTGAAAAATTAAAAAAAAATTCATTAAAATCGGATAATAAATAAAAAAGTTAAAGATGGCGGGCGTAACGAAAATTGCAACGGAGACGTCATAATTCAAAATGGCGGAAAACAAAATGGCGGAAAGTTCGAGAAAAAAATTACGTCACCAAAGATGGTGGATCCAAGATGGCGGATCCAAAATGGCCGCCGTGATCTACTTGTCCTGTTACGTTATGTCCCGTTACACTGTGTCCCGTTACGCTCGTCCAAGATGGCCGCCGTGATGTCACAATCCAAGATGGCGGACACCGCCACCACAACCACAGCCTGAAGCCTGGCGCCGGAGCCCCTATTATATACTACTGTTTTCCATTGGCTCAAAGTCCTTCAGATAAACTGTGAACCAATCAGAGAAGCAAAATAAAGGTACAGTTATTTGGATTCTATCATATCGTGAAATGAATCCGAGAATTTTTCCGGTCTCTACCTATAGCCACGGACATTCAGCACATTCATAGGGGCACGCATATTTCGCGAAAAAGAGTCCGCGACTAGCTGAAAGTTAAAACACTGTAGCATCGTCAGTGTTTCATGATTGGGTGAGTTTATTTCAGTTCCACGTCGATTGTAACAACACCAATCACAGCAATTCAGCTGCGGAAGCAAACTCGTCCTGAGTGTCCCGGTCAAAGAAGACAACGACTTCTCTCGCAGACGGTCGCCAATCACAAGGAAGAAACCGCTGGTGCGGATATACCTTGTTGCAGTCTAATAGGCGTACAGGTTTTTTACGTCATTCACTTCACTCAATATGACCAAGCCCTTGTATGGAGCTCATTGGTCACATCCTTGGGCGGGTTACACTTGATTGGGCAAACCACTTCTTCTCCTTATTCGCAACTGGCTCAGGGTCGTCAAGGCCGTGTCAAGAGCACTGTAGTTTAATAACTAGACACGCGGAATGTTCGCGTATTGTATCGGTCGCAAGGCAGACTGCAAAAAAATACATATCTATCTATTACTTTGCCAATTGGATCGCAATTGCACAGGCGCTACCTGTGTACGACCTTTGAATATATATATGCTGTATAGAAGTCGCGAGTGGATAGAATTTACTCTACGTTTTTCAGAAGCGTATGATGAGCAGCTTGGGAACTTCACCGCTGCAGTGCGCTGCCGTAACGCCCTGTATCGTCTTAGTTGTTATTTACACGTTAGAGCGCAGCACTGTCGCCCGCTGTCATTCCCCGCACCCCTCACCAATCATTCACTGCAGCTCAAGTTCGTTCAACGGGAGGGGGAAGGGGTGTTGGAAGAGTTCGACACTTGTCCGCTAGGGACCACCACAAGTCGATGCCCTAGAGATGGTGACGATTGCGGCGGTGAATTAACCAACTACCTCAAAACCGTATTAGAAATTTTAACCTGGGCTGGCGACTTCTATACAGTATATATATTCAAAGGCACGACTGTGGACCAGTCAGCAACTAGCTGGCAATTGACAAATCAAATCACCGAGACACTTTCCTAAGTAGGGGATTTTCAACAGTAAGAAATCAGCCAATAGGTATATGTTTGTAGAGTATAAACAGGATTGTGAATTTTTGCTTGACACCAAATGAATCCGCCAAATTTCAGGGTCTCTAGTGATCAATAATCATCAACGTGAAACAAATGTATATGTGCTCCAAGTCTACTTTGCTAACAGATGAATGCACAAAATAACCTTGGCTCTAGCTATTCGTTTTTAAGCTGCACAGAACAATAATACGTGAGCTGCTGATAATATGTGGCATTGTTAGACACACATGTATTTTAATCCTGTAATTAAAGGCGGACCGATTTCGTAGTTTCATTTCATGATAGATAGGGGCATGCTTATTTCGCGAAAAGATCTGAACACTTATTAGACTACAACAAGGTATACCCGCACCTGTGGATTCATCCTTGTGATTGGCGGCCGTCTGCGAGAGAAGTTGTTGACTTATTTGACCGAGCCACTCAGGAGGCGTTTACTTCCACACTGAATCACTGTGACTGGTGTTGTTACAATTGATATGTACCTGGGAGAAACTCACCCAAAGACGAAACACAGACGATGCTACAGTGTTTTAACTTTCATCTAGTCTCGAAATCTTTTCGCGAAATCTGCATGCCCCTAATGATAGACTAAAATTTAAAAAACTTTTAAGTTTGTTTTAAAAAAATTCCATGGACATACGCCGTTGCTGGTTTTAACAGTATTTCACAGGGAAACCACAAGAATAAACAAGAAATAAAAATACACAAACACATACAAAACCAGCCGAAATTAACCGATGTGAAATGTTAAATACATAAACAGCACAGAGATAATTCCGCGTAAGGAAAAAGTTAGAAAAATTATCACCGCACAGACAAACAGGAAACAGTTGTAACAATAACTGAAAATACATAAACACAAAAATCTTTGACAGCACAGCGACTAACAGACGACCCCAACGATGATGCAAAACAAATAACACAGTACAATACAGAAACACAACAACACAGCGATGCACAGGCGAAAAAAAAATTGGTTGTCTGTAAAGTCGGTTTACGGACGATAGTTTAACGTGACAGCGTCATAACAAAACATTGATGAAATGACTGAATACTTTTATGAATAAAATTGAATCATTTTTATTGAATTATCACTATTTTGTATGGATACAAAGAAGGAGTGAAATGAAATCTACAATTTAATTGATAAATTTACTTTTATTTGCACTCATTAATTCAAATATGTTTATTACTTTAACGAAGAGATTATTTTAACTATAACTTTTATGCATGTTTGCTATTTAACTTCTTCCAATCTGTGTTATTCTGTTAAGGATAGGACGATGATAGGAAAAGTAGGAAACGAATGGGAGTGTTTCAAGTTAAATGTGCCTCGAAAAAGTCAAATCGATGGTTGTTCCAATCGAGTGGAAGAGAGATAGATGCGGCGCAAGCGTACAATGAGCGTAACGGGACACAGCGTTACGGGACAGTGTGCGTAACGGGACAATTTTTCGTGTGTGCAGCTGACGTTCATCGATTTATTAGACGTCACGTCAAAAATATCCTGGATAATACAAAGAAGCTAACTGTGTTTATCTGTGCTGCCATTGTTGTGTTACCCAGAATATTTGCTTGAAAACGTGCAGGGCCAATGAGTCCATCCTAGAAATACTGTATGTGAAATATACAGACTGTCCCAAAACTCAATGCAAAGCCACGAACAGTTAGTTGGCCAATCAAATACGGTTCTGAATATAAAAAAAAAACAAATTGGAAAAATGTGACTTTAGTTTTTTAGTTGCAAGCATTTTTTTATTCTAGAATCTATAATCTGCAGCATATTATTATTTCGCTATCCTGAATAACCATACTATTCATAACAATACAATAAAAACCAAATACTGCTTACTTTTAAGAAAAAAAATTCTTTGCACGAATTATGTGACTAAAATTTTAAATTGGGTGAATTTGTCTATACATACTATAACAAATTACTAAATATGCTAACATTGCAAGTTATTTGAAAAATGTGTCTCATGTAAGCAAATAATTTACTAAGTTAGCGTAGTATGATTTTTTACAGTACTGATAGTCAAACATACCCGATTAAAAATTGTTTACCGCATGAGTCATGCAAAGACCTTTCCCCCCAAAACTATAGTAGATTATATTTAATTTTTAATTATTATCAATATCAGAGGTTTTCATGATTGCGTAGCAAAAATAGTTTTAGCAAAAGTTTGTTTTTATTTGGTACAGGCTGGGGAGTTTAAGACTTTTTAAAATTAAGTGGCTTATAATAGAAACTGTTTTCGGTTTAATGATGAGTTCTGGGACATGCTGTAAATAAAAAAAGGCTCTGTTTTCCTGTTTTCGTGTGTTCAGTGATACCTGTTGCCTTTATAACTCCCCTCGACAGCCATATTAAAAAATAATGTAATTAACTTTTAGCTATTATAATTTTTACTGTTTCAAATTTATAACTTCGTAATTTAGTATCAACTGATAAATATGTTCTGCATGTATTAAACCAAACAATATAAAATGTTTATATGCGAAACAGGTGAATATGTGTTGTATTAATGGCCAATTTCTTGCATTTTGTATTGTAGGTTTGTGTTTATGTATTTTTTTGTATTTAAAAGAATATAAATATTTGCATCCCTTGGTGGGGAAGATTTAGAAAATGATAAAAATATAATTTTATGTTTTATATATAATTCATACGCAATGTTTTAATTGTAAATTCCATTTTACCACCTTAGAAAAAAAGATTTTAAATTATAAAACCTCCCACTAAACAATCATATTTTAAAAATGTAAAAGACAATTTACATAAATATTTAAGCTTTTAAAACAGTCTCAGTTATTAACATGTTTCTTTATAAAATAGTGATATGAAATTTTTTATAAAAATAAACTTATCTAATTTTCAAAAAACATAGAGCTAAAGTTTTGTAAGCTTGATATTCATACCCAAGGTTTAAATTTTATTTCCGCTTGTTTATCTTCGGATATAGTCTATGTTTGTTATTTTACTATAAATGTTTTTGAACAGTAGCAATCAAATTTTGAAAAATGAAAATCTTCTGTATGTTTTTCTTAAGTACGTAAATTTTCTTCTCTTTCGCGCCACTCATTTGATATGCATTTCTATAAAGAAAGAAAATGTT
This sequence comes from Bacillus rossius redtenbacheri, assembly GCF_032445375.1. Classification (NCBI taxonomy): domain Eukaryota; kingdom Metazoa; phylum Arthropoda; class Insecta; order Phasmatodea; family Bacillidae; genus Bacillus; species Bacillus rossius. The sequence goes on from NC_086339.1 coordinate 38,019,172, forward strand.
TAGTATAAGTACGTTTACTATTCAAATACAAAATCTAAACATGCAATTAATTTTTGTCTGGAATATGATTTTTTACCATAAAACAATCTTATACCTGTGTTCACCCCCTTAGCAATGAAATTTAGAAAAATTAATTTAATCGTTATGTAGCTAAATTATTTTTCTTTAGTTTCTTACCTAATTTATTTTTTTTTGGGGGGGGGGGGGTGGAGGGGGGAGGGTAAAACATTTTATAAAACTAAAACTACGCAATTTTTATCTTGTTAAAATAGGAATTTCGAAAAATATACAAAAAAGACTAATAAAAATTTATGTAAATTATTTTACTTCTGCTTCTTGCCTGCCAAAAAATTTATTAAATTTTTACCTTCTTAGCTGTTTAATTTCTAAAATGAATATTTACAGTATTTACTCTTTACGGGGCTTATTGTCACTCAGTTTCTTCTGCACAAGTACATTTAAAGATAACAATTTTTCTTCTTAAAAACAAATACATCCTTACTACCCCCTCTCCCTGAAAAGTAATAAATTGAGGCAAATGTGGCTGAATGGAACTTTTGCTTCTTTGCTATTCATATTCATATCCAACAAACATTTTCTTTCGTTTGATTAAAAAAAAAAAATCCTCTCTTAACTCTCCAAGTGGTGGAATTTATATATATATATATATATATATATATTCATTTTTTAGTCATTCAAGTACCTTGCTAACAAAAAAATAGTGTCATGAAAATCCATTCAGTAGTTTTTGAATGATTTTCGAACAACGAAACTTTTCAGAAGTTAATATTTCATTTATGTTTCCTGACTAATGGAAGTATCTATTTCCAACAATATTTTCTCATTAATTCATACAATTTACATTCATATTACCCTGGATTATTTGTATTTAGTACATATTAGATGAGTCATCAATTGTGAGAAACTTTCATGGGACTTTCGTGGAACGCCTGCACTTAGGCCACCCACGCTGATAGACAAGAAGGCGGGTTGCATCTGCTAGGGGTTCACCTATGTGATTTGGAACAATCTTTACACTGCAACAATAAGCTTCTGTCGATGATTTTAGGGGAAGTTTTGGAAAGAAAGAAACGCCATTTTAATTTCAACAGTATCTGTGACATATTAATTGTTTATCTTGTGAATGGCAATTTTTTTCGTTAAGGTTAAGAGATCTCAATTAAAAATGTTTTTTTCTGACAGTATTGTTAAGTGAAAGTAATTTTTAAAAAAATACTTCAATGAAAAAGCAAACTTTTTCATAGAGAAAACTATTTGTGGCAAGTTATATGCGTACTCGGACAGAAGCTGTGTGTTCCTTAGCTTGCAACAATGTCTCAAACGGGTTGCTTGTGAATGGATCAGTTGATGGTTTCTCATTAGCTCAAAGCAACTGTAGAGCAGAATAGCTGTGGCCAAATCGATAAAAAAAAATTGGCACAAACAGTTGATATTTTACAATTTTAGCCCACTTCGAAAGAAAAAAAATTGCGAATATTCCTGTATCTCGTAAACATACAAACTCATTCTGACCGACTTGGCCGTGGATAAATTAGTCGGGGCGTCTATTTTGTTCGTGAAAAATCGGACCAATCATTAGACTGTAGTAAAGTATGCCCACGCTAACAGTTTCGGCCTTGTGATCGGTGGTCGTCTGCAAAAGAAGCCATTACCTAATTTGGCCAGGCCATGAATAACGCGTTCGATCCCGCACAGATTTGCTGTGATTCATGTGCCGACAGCAGACGCGTACCTGAAAGAAACTCAACCAAGTCACGGAACACATGCACTGCTACAGTGTTTTAACACGCAGTTGGTCTATCAAGCTTGACGCGAAAAAGAAATAATACGTGGCCCCATAAGTTGGTAGAGACAAGATTCGTTTCACTCAAGGTTGGACTCAACTTGTCCTAATATCAAGACTCGTTGTAACGCCATTGGTCGATAACAACGTCACATTCTTTGGCAGGTAGCTGATGATTAGGCGATGCAGGTTATTCTTGTTTGCAACTGGCTCGGGGTGGACAATGGCTTCCCAAGAGCACTACAGTCTAAACATATGTGAATCAGGCGTTTCTTCTTTTCTAACACCAATAATGTGCGAAATATACATGATTCTCGAAAAAAAATATTGTTCGGTAGTTTTACAATTATTTAATTGGAAGCCAGTTGCCAAGAAATAATTTTAATAACTTCAAGAAAGATATCGTAATTTTGTACAACATGGCTATGGTTATTTTTGCATGCATGAAATACTTTCTTTTTGTCGAGTTAACACTGAGTGTTTTGTTACGAAAATTGGCGCATCATTCTAAATTTTTTCAATTCTGTTTCAGTCAATCATAATTGTTTATAAACCATGGAAAGGTTTTTTTGGTTGTTAATGTGCGCAGTTAATACTTGAAAGCTATCCAGGGAACGCTAGTGGGACAACACAAAGTACAAATGGCCTGGTAGGAATCCGAACTTCGTATTACTGGGAACACTGTTTTGTAGTGATAGAGTTGATTTCATAAAAAATGCACAAATTTACATATTGTTGTAATTTCTGTGGTGTCATGGAAGATAAGGTCAAGTCAAAAACTTCAAATTTTAAGAGAGGTGGAAGAAAGTCAAGGATTATTTGAAGGAATTGCCTTTTGACAATTTATATCGTTTGTAGTTTTGTGTTGCCTGTATAAGATATCAATAATTAATAATATAACGACTAATATTTGATCGTGAAAATAATATTAGACTTTATTCCACCTCTCTTAAAATTAATTTTTTTTTACTTAACCCTCTCTTCCGTAACACCACAGATTTTAGATAAAAATGTATGTTTCATTAACAAAAAAGTAATTCGCAGTGTACTGATGGTTGTGCGGTTTTGTTGGGTTTGAAGGACGGTTATCAGGGTTGATATCAGGGGAGTTTGTGGGCCGGTCTGGCCCCTTGAGGCCTCTTCCGCGTGCTTCGGACGATGGTATCAGTTCCAGACGCCCGCCATGTGTCATCCACCCGCCACACCAGTTCTTCTCCCCTTTATCGCCCGACTCTACCGCAACTTCTTTCCTGCGAGGCGGGGTCACCTCGTCCCGCGATTAAGGCCCTTGCACACAACCACCCTTCACGGGTTCTGATGAGTAACACCTCAGCCCTCTCGATGCACGGCATTCGGGGGGAGCAATTTCCGTGAACGGAACGGAAGTCGTATACAACGGGAATTGTGTAAACACGGTGCTGCCATCTGTGGTGTATGGCGCGAGCCAAAGTTCACAAAACCAAAGGGAAACTTTAAAATGATAACTGTTTTTGAAATTCCTCGTCAAATATCAGGTCTGGAATTTTTTTTCAGGTCATTTGATGCAGCTGTTTAATTACATAGTTTAACATTTCGACCTGATTATCAAATGATTGGATGGTTGACTTAGCGGCTCCGGCAGCGAATTCTAGTAGCGGGTGCGTAGGCTACGCGTTATTAAAGTAAAGAAATGTAGTTGAAAAAACAATTTTTTGTGTATCTATCACGCTCGGCATTACTTAAAACAATTCGAAGTTAATTTTTGTGTCCGAGTTTCGTATTATAAGCGTATTTGCAACATGAAAACACAAGGCTTGGCCTCTTACCAAGGTTAGAAGTTACACATCTCTGATGTGTACTAAACTAACATTTTCACTGCTAAGGTTAGATGTTTGCAATTACTGGCTCAGGAAACACATAATTTGAACTTCTAAAAAGTAACGATGGTGTCATTAATCAAACAATAACTATAGCCAAATATTGTCTTCACTCCATTTTTATTCTTCTTACTCCTATGATTAGCAAATAATTTTTTTATAACATTGTGTCATTTTTTTCGAGCCAATCACTGATGGATAATTTATATTACTTCTTCAATGCTTGAAGATAAAAGCCAGTAAGAAAATTAATGTTGCAAAAACGGACCAACTGCAGCGAAACATAACAAAATAAGTCAAATTTTCCGTGAAAAATTATTATCTCTTACAATAAGTGTTAATCGTTCATTTTTTCCCTGAAGTTTCACTAATAGAAAATATTGTATATAAAATATTGGCAAAAAAATTGTATAAAAATACATAATATGCTACGCATATATTGTAGATTAGTTGAAGGAATGTGTGGTGTTATTGGATTTCTTAGTCAAAATTTTTATTTTATGATAATTCCTAAATACATATATTTATCTACATAACAATTTACTTTTTTGTTGTTGATTTTTACATCTGCCTAGTAGTTAACTTTTCCTACCATTTGTTAGAAGTAAAGTAAAAAATTATTTATTCAAAATGATTTTACCGTTAGAATATATGCCTCATTAAGAACTATGTGGTCACTCGTTAGAAGTTTGTTTTCAGTGTTTCTACAGCTGAACAATATATAAAACTGAACTTATATTAACTTATTTGCAAAATTATTGTTTAATATGTAAAACGAGAAACATTGTGTTTGCAGCCACTAATTTCGTGTGAAAGAACTGAACGGAATGAAGTAAACGCGTTATTTGTTTAAATAGATACAGAAATAATGAACTGATGTTTCTGTGTTTGTATGAAGTCAGGTTCAGTTGCAGAAAAATTACTATTTGATCGACTAAACTCTGTATTTCGCCGGCCGAACAAAATTACATTTTTTTTTAAACTGTTCAAAATACAGTTTTAAAATTACATTACGTTATGTAAACATGTTTTTTGGCAGTAATTAAATATTATACGTTCAGGAAATTATTCATCGGGAGACAATTTGACTGTTTTTTTATTCGAATCTTTTTCGCCATATTGGCAAGCAAAATTTCGTTCCTTTTTGGCTTTTAATGGTAAAATAAGCTAGCTCGTTCCACTTTAAATTCAGCTAACAAAAACAAACTTAAGGCAATAAAGCCCGCCTGAGATTCACCCTGAAAACTACGCCCTGTAAAATAAAACAAGTGCACAAGAATACAAATGGAAGCGTGCAAGAAATAAGGCAATTGTGTCAGTATGGAATAGTGTAAATGTGAAAATATTGAAAGTATGCCCGGGTGCTATAATTCAAACATGCCAATGGCCACTACTGGTCTTTAGCTACAATTTTCGTTACCAACTCTTTTATTTACAAACGTTTCTTTACACTTTGATGAAACCATCCCCTCAACTTACCCCACCAGCTTTAAAGACGATTTAAATTTTAAAAAAAAATTCTTTTAATGTTTTGAGTAACAATATGTTACAGTAGTGAGTTGTAGACTAACGTAAAACGAAACATTTTTTAGGGTGAAACACGTATATAATTATTTTTTATGGGCATGTATTTTCCGCGGAAAGATTTCGAGACTAGCTGGAAAAAAAAAACTGTAGAATTGCCTGTATTTCGTGACTGACTTTTTTCAGGTACACGTTGACTGTCGGTACACGAATCATCAGTTAGAAAGCTTGCGCATCAAGAATGGCCCAGTCGAATAGGGCAATTGCTTCTCTTGCAGACAGTCACCAGTTACAAGAGTTAAAAACCGCTGGCGCGGGCATAAGTTATTGCTAGAGACCTACAAAATTCGCGGATTCATTCGGTGATAGGCTAGAATTCAAACACACATACCTCTTAGATAATTTTGATATTGGCTTACTGTTCATCTGGACGAATCTCAACCAGTTATAAACCCTCAGCCAAAGAAGGATCGAATCACAGACAAACCAGCTGAGACGACTTACAAGTCGGCAGCCAATGAACTTGCGTTATTTGCCCGAGTGTACAGGGGTATGTGCAGTCTATCCTGAAGGCCATCGAAACCGCGAATTTTGCAGGTCTATAATTATTGCATTAAAAAAAAAATCAGATTTTATCGCGAAACAATCATGACCCTTTTATTGTTTTATTTTTGGTATGACTGAAGAGGTATTTCTCCTCTTGATTGTGAAGTACGAAGTGGGGGGGATGCTTGTGTTCGGACGTTTCGATTTACATAGATAGTGGTGAGTGCGATTGTTTTTTTTTTTTGGCCACCCTCCAGCAGGATTGGTAATTTACTCCAGCGGTATTCTGGAAGCCATTACGATCGTACATTTATCCCGTGCAGATGCGGATATTTCACAATGGGCACCACGAGCGGGAGGTTCTCTGACCTTGCTCGGACGTCATTTGAAGTCGTGTTCATGACCGCGGGTGGTCCGGGGGGGGGGGGGGGGTAGAGGGAGGTCGTCGGAGGGACGTGCTCTTGCGTCGCTGTCCGGTCCTGTTAATGTCTTATCAGGCGACGTGGAGTAACGTACGAGCCGCGAGACCAATAACCGTGAATCACCCCTCCCCTCCACCCTCCTTCGACGAGTTCATGTGGAGCGAGCGAGACCATTTTAACACGGAAACAATGAGCCGTGGTGGTGCCTTCAGAGTAGGTTTGGCAACCCTGCAGCACGTTGGGCGGGGATTCGCCCCCAGGGCTTCTCGTCCATGGCTGGGTTTACAATATAAAAAAAATTGGTTGTCTGTAAATTCGGTTTACGGACGATAGTTTAACGTGACAACGTCATAACAAATGATGAAATGATTGCATACTTTTATGAATAAAATTGAATCATTTTTTATTGAATTATCTCTATTTTGTATGGATACAAAGAAGGAGTGAAATGAAATCTACAATTTAATTGATAAATTTAACTTTTATTTTCACTCATTAATTCAAATATGTTTATTACTTTAACAAAGAGATTATTTTAACTATAACTTTTATGCATGTTTGCTATTTAACTTCTTCCAATCTGTATTATTCTGTTAAGGATAAGACGATGACAGGAAAAGTAGGAAACGAATGGGAGTGTTTCAAGTTTAATGTGCCTCGAAAAAGTCAAATCGATGGTTGTTCCAATCGAGTGGAAGAGAGATAAATGCGGCGCAAGCGTACAATAACAGTAACGGTACACAGCGTAACGGGACAATGTGCGTAACAGGACACTTTTTTCGTGCGTGCAGCCGACGTCCATCGATTTATTAGACGTTGTCACGTCAAAAAATTAACACTATGTAGAACAAAGTTCGTGTGCACAAGGATTGACCGCCATGATTTTTAATCTTACTTTTTCAAAATTACGCACAGTACGTTCGTGCGCGTGGGAGCTAAACGACTAGGCCCTACATTTTATTTCGTGTTACGATCCTTTGGCACAACAGGCAATAATGAGGAAAGGCTAGGTTGACATTTTGGAAGGAGTATGGAATTGCTGAACTATTACATTGATCGGGTATTTTCTGCTCAAAAAGAAATGACCACTATTATTAAAAAAAAATCTAAATCAATACGTGTAGAGTAAAAACAATTCCTTCTGAGGCTAGAATGGTTCAACAAATTTATACATATATATATATATATATAAATAAATAAACTAAAACTGTATTTACAGGTATCTAGTCAGTTGCCGAGGAAAATTCACCAGATAGGTAAAATATTTGTTTTCTTAATTTGCCAGTTGATGTAGGATGTATTACGAAATTTCATTCGATTGAAGTTAATGTCAATGAATTAAATTGTGGGCCAATTTTGTGGACAAAACTCCCTTGTGTTTTTTTTTAATTTCAGTTTCACGCCCGGGCGCGAACAAAATGATATTCTTCATTTCTCGTCTTTATTGTTATTTAAGGACTTAACCTGAAGTTCTAACACTATACCTCCTGGGATTTGTTCTTCTATCACAATTATTTACATTAGATGTTCACTTAGTTGATGTAAGTGGGTTAAAAATTCTCGCAAGTGTCTTCATCATTAGCTATCATTTGCGCAACTGTTTATACTCGTCAGTAATATCTTTAAAAAAATATTTGTTACTGAATGAAATTGTGTATTAGCCATTAAATAATATTAATTAAAGAGCAAAAATGTTTAAAATCACGTGTGAGATCTTAAGTAGTGTAAGTAAAGAAGAGGAAAAAGGGGCAGATTGCGGTTATGACGATCAGGGGGGGGGGGGGGGAAGAATTTAAGGTGGGGCAATTCGTGTAAATTGAGTGAGGTTTACGGACAAGAGAGAGCGAGTGAGAGAGAGAGAGAGAGAGAGTGGTCCAGAGAGATAACGTTTTCTCGTCCAGCTTGAGTGTTCAGCCTAGGGGGTCGTGACCGTGTTTTTTGTAACGCACGGTATCGCAATCTGCTGCTCTCCAGTCGCTCGATTTCTTTCTCTCTCCTTGTGTGTCCTTATCTCCTGTCCTCTCCGCACTCTCCTTCGCGTTAAGTCGAACCATTACGTCACGTAAGCAAGTACCGTCGTTACATAACTGACTTGTAATAAATATCATTCGTTCTATTGAAATCAATACTACGAACATTTGAATGTACGCAAGGAGCTTTTATTTGAGGCTTTGATAATTTATAGAGTTATAAATAACAAATTTATTTCATAAATTTATATTTTTGATCTTACGATTTTTTTTTTAATTATTTGTAAGGTGCCAATTATATTAATTTAACTAAGAATGGGCCCTATCCAAGAAAACAAAAAATAAAAATTTAATATTTTTACTAAATTGTTGAAAATGTAAAGTAGTAATATATGTTTTATGAAGAAACTATTTACTATGTCACGTTTTTTCAAAGACACGCAGTGGCAATTTACAAGCATTGTTGTATGTACCCAATTTGTAAATATGTGTGCTTTCCCAACATTAGAATTTTTAGATTTTGTTTTTCACGCAGCTCTGCATTAGGTTTAGAGAACTTGGCTGATAAGTAGGAGAAACTGAAATTTTCTTGTTAATTTAAAACATGAGACATGTGGTGTTAGTTATAAAAGTTTTCTACTTCTTGAATGTAAGGTATTTCATACGATTTAAATTAAATTCATAATACCTACGTCTACAAATAATTTTTTATAAATGGTTTTATCTATTCAGTATTTTTATTCGAATAATTATTGAACCTGAAAGGGAAATTAATGTTTTAAAAATAGCAAGAACTTAGGGCTTAAAATCGAGTTAACAGTTTGCATTAAGCCTTAGTCTTAAAACCGTTAAAAATTTTATTTTGTCCGCAACTTCGAAAAATCAGGTTTTCAAGTTTTGCGATAAAGTTTAAACTAGCATAACTTATAACGATCACAATTATTGAAGCTGCAACATTGTACAAGATGGCATGGAGTTATTCAAAGAAATGAAATCTTGTTCAGAATTATTTTTCTGTGGAACACAAAAATTAGCCAAATACCATAACTGGCAATTTTTAAGATGAAGAGATAGCAACCAAAAAATGGCATTTTATTTTCAGAATATTTTTGATTTAGCCATTTTATGTCGTTTAGTATTTAAAATTATGTTTCTTAGAAAAATATAGTTTTTACTTTATTTAATTTAATTCATATTTAAATTGTGATCGGGCACGACTATAAATGTAATAATACAGCCAAAATACAATATTTATAGTTTTGTAGATCTCTTGATGTGTGTTCACTGCCTTATGGAACGAAAATTTCCAATGGTACCTAACTGTCATTGGTTGTTCAATTACAAGTTTCACTGATTGCAATGTCACGGGTGTACAAAGTCGCGCAAGTGATGACAATTACGACGACTTGCGCACCTTCTTACACACATTTTTACACTAATTACACCCCTTGTACCACCAATACGATACTGCCAATAGGATTTTAGCATAACTGTGATATTGGTGGCACTTCCATGGCGTGCTCATTTTAGCCAAATGAATCATTTTGCTAACATTAAGTATTGCAGTTAAAGCTTATATAAATATCGCATATTAATTTTTTTCTCTTTGTTTTGTGACACTGAAGTTTTTATGTCGATAAAAAAAAACTGCGTATTGTAGCCTTTACCATGGGGCGACTTCCAGAAAGTATTGGCATAGCATCGAGTTAAAATTTTAGAAGTAGCTCCTATATGTTCGAAATGACCAAAACAAAATTTAAAACGGCTTGTAAGCCAACTCGAGCGACGGAAAAGCACGATACCGCATTGCGTCATAGGTAGAGACCTGCAAAATTCGCGGATTCAATGACCTCCAGGATAGACTCTACTACACTCTACACACTCGGGCAAATTCCACCTGTTCATTGGCTGCTGACTTGTGAGTCGTCTCGACTGGGTGGCCTGTGATTCGACACTTCTATGAGTGAGGGTCTCTAATTGGCCCCCAGTCCTCCAGATTAACAGTGAACCAATTGCAGAACCAGCGCTAAGGTATAATTATTTGAATTATAGCATATCACGAAATGAATCCGCGAATTTTGCAGGTCTCTAGTCATAGGTTGTACCCGTTCCCAATAGGCGTATTAGTAGAGACCTGCAAAATTCGCGGATTCATTCGGTGAGAGGCTAGAATTCAAACACATATACCTCTTAGATAATTTTGCTACTGGCTTACTGTTCATTTGGACGAATCTCAACCAGTTATAAACCCTCAACCAAAGAAGGATCAATTCACAGACAAACCAGCTGAGACGACTTACAAGTCGGCAGCCAATGAACTTGCGTTATTTGCCCGAGTGTGCAGGGGTATGTGCAGTCTATCCTGAAGGCCATCGAAACCGCGAAATTTGCAGGTCTCCACGTATCAGCCTTGTGACTGGCTGCAAACTGTTCGCCACGTGCGCGTGAAGCAACGGTACGGAACGGGTTCTGAAGGAGTAGAGGGAAGGGGGGGGGGGGGGAGTTACAAAGAGGAGTATCGGGTGGAGTACACGTTGAGCAGTGTCGCAGAGAGCCGCTTGTTCCGCACAGACATCCCAGAGAACTTCGTGCCGCTAGCAGCACTGTCGCACCGACAAGCTGTTCGGTCGGTGTGGTAATGAAGACGTCGGAAACAATCGCATCGGATTTTTTTTCCCCTTCGGTCACGTGGTAAGGTTCCCCCTCCCTTCTCCCCCCTTCACGGTATGAAGCTGCCAGGGGGAGTGGAGGGGGAAATGGCACGTGGAAAAGACATTCTGCTCTCTCCTTTTACCCCCTCTTTCTTATTTCCTGTCCAGGATTAAGGCTCAGATACACCCTCAGTGCTCGATTATTTGCTAGTGCCACGCTTGTTTTACGGATTCATTTTAATTCAGTATAGTCTCAACTGTTCTTCGTGGTTATAATCAACAACTAATCATTCGGGAACAACCACACCAATTTGTCAAAAATCTGCGAACATGGGAATACTGCCCAGAGAGAGTTGGGGGGGGGGGGGGGGAAATGGTAGCCGGGGGATGGGTGAGATATATCCGTCTCTTACAAAATCCTAAAAAAATAATAATAATAATCTATCATGCTCACCAACAAAACGAAAGAAATATAAAGCTAACAGCCACCGTACCAAAATATGCGGACCATCGTAAAAAAAAAACTATATTCTAATTCGCATGAGGCCATATGTTTTTATTTACGTAATCGCATATATTATATTTTAAATTCTCTGTACCTACGGAGATTATTAAAAATTGACTACGTATTTAGTAAGTGCAATCACTGAGCAACCGTAGTAGAAGGTTCTAAAGGGAGCGAGGTTGACCAATCAGGCGCGGTCTCAGCCAGGGCTGCGGTGACTCGGCGGCGCGCCAGCTCAGAGACCGTGCGTTGGAGCTTGTGTCGACAAGTGCGACGCTGGCTGGTGCTTCTAGCGCGGCGTCGCCTCTAAGCGCAACGCTGCGAACCCGGCGCGCGGTCTTCTATTTAATAATAAGCTGAGTGCGAATTGGTAGTTATGTTTTCGTGTTTTTTTTTAGTGTAGGAAAATGGCTAAAAAAAAAAGCGTGTTTTCAGAATAATATTTAGGCATAAAACACCCGTTGCAGATTCTTGAAAGCACTCTAGTAACTTACATTACACCTTCATCTTCATTTAAACGCCATAAAATGTTATGGTTACCGCTCAAATGTCATAGTTGCTCCATGCACAAGACTACGCGCCAGGCCGCAGCCGAACGTGATAAATAGATGAAAACTGTGTTTTAAACTGCATTTACTAACGCGAATCACTCCTAGTTTCCATACCCGCCGCTAGTATTCGCTGCCAGAGTATCTACGTAGACTATCGAATCAGTCGATTTTCAGAGCGAAAGGTTAAACTATATAGTGAAACGGCTCCTATAAAAAATACTAAAAAACAAGATTTGGTCCTGATTTTAGACAAGAAAACGTATTGATTTACTGCCCATCTTGTTAAAGTTAAAATTAACAGTTAATGCTATACAGTTTCCCTTTGGCTTTGTGAACATTGGTTCGCGCCAACCGCCACAGATGGCAGCATCGTGGTTACACATTTCCGTTCCATTCACGAAATCACTGCCACCGGATGCCGTGTAGCCGACCGAGAGCTAAGATGTTCGCACATCAACAGAATGAGTTAAAAATAATTCATGAGGTTGCAGAACTAACTTTGTTGAGTTCTGAGAGGCAGTTCGCTCCGGGGCGTGGCCGGGGATCGAGTCCAGTACAAACCAATTAATTACTAGAGACCTGAAAAAATTCGCGCATTCATTTCACGATAGGCTAGAATCCAAAACTTTTGCATTTTTTCTGCTTCGGTGATTGGGCCACAGTATATCTGAAGGACTTTGGGCCAATGAGAAAATGTAAACAAAAGAAGTAGCGAATCACTAGCATCCCAGTTAACAGGTGCTACGAGTCCGTAACCAATGAGCAGATGCAATTCGCCCGAGTGTATAGAGGATCAAGGAGTCTATCCTATAGGTAATTGAAATCGCGAATTTTTCCGGTCTCTATTAATTGCCTGTGCGGTTGTCGTTATTCATTTGTTTCCGTCTCTGGAAGCGCCGCCTAAATGCGGGCAACACATCGTGCTCAGTGAGAATCTCAACATCCTGTTACATCCTGTAACATCCTGTTACCATTACGCATGTCACAGGGGTTTCCCCCCTTTTTCTTTACTAACCCGGCGCTCTTAGCCTAACGGCCCTACCGCCCCGGGCCCCCATGGGCATGGATGCGGATCACGCCGCATACGCAACCAGGAAGGGCGTTAGAGCTTCAGCTATACACAGGGGCTGAGGCTACCCATCCCAGCATGTATACCACCATCGGCCCCCTACCCCACTCGGCTAACCAGAAAGTTGGATGCTCCCTTAGCCCTCCGGAGTTGTCATCCCTTCTGGCGCCTGCCCCAGTCTCCCGCTCTCACACTGGGACTCCTCAATCACCCAGCGAACCCGCGGTCCAGTGGAGGCCTACCCAACCTCTCCCGGCTATCCAGGCCGGTGAACCGGAGCTGTCTCCGTCGCTCACTACGTCAGCATGTCTCAGGACTAACATCCTGTTACCAGGCTGAACCCACATTGCAGGGTCGTGCGAACACTGGGAGGGTGTGCAACGAGAACGTCGTTAAAACCTCGCCGTACGTTGACGCGACAGAAATGTTATGGTCTGTGAGGCGCCGCTCAAACACAACATTCCTCTATCGTGAACACATTTGGCTCGAGTTACGTACGATTACCGACTACTGTTCCATTTTTTTTTTTGTAATACACCACTGAAAATAACACATTTTGAACATTTTCATAATTGAAAACAATAACATGTAAATAAAGTATATATATTGAGAAAAATTGATAATTTGAATAGTCAAATTTTTCTCTCACAAACTGTTATAAATTACATTAAATTTAAGGATTTTTAAAAATTTTCTCTGAAGAATTCACCTAAAAAAACAAAGAGATCTTCGTTTAATTCCAAATAACTGAATTCTCGTAAAAACGACGCCATAATTAGAGTTCCGAGTTGTAAATATGTTTCATTCTAAACAAAAGTGTGCTAAAGGAATGTGTTTACAATGTATAATAATTAACCAATTCTGTTTAATGTTTTGTTATTATACCCAGAACATTCTTTAGGATTAGAGTTCAAAGTAGGTGTATTCAGTGTCAGTAATTTCACGAAGATAGCCGTCGACGAAGATCCCTGTGATGATTTGTAACTGACTTCCTTCGTAAATCGAAGGTGAAATAATTTTTTGACGTGACAACGTCTAATAAATCTATGAACGCCGGCTGCACGCACGAAAAAGTATCCCGTTACGCAAAATTTTCCGTTACGCTGAGTCCCGTTACGCACATTTTTCCGTTACGCTGTGTCCCGTTACGCTGATTCTACGCTTGCGCCGCATCTATCTCTCTTCCACTCGATTGGCCTATGCGTCCGAGGAGAAGAAAGACAGCGGCAGCACACAACTTACATCTACACGTGAACCGTTTCATCGACTGTTTATAAAGTGAAGTGAAAGTTAATGTGGTTTTCATTGCTTATTACAACAACAATTTCGGCAATAAAGGGTAATTATTCTTGCATTATAAAATCTGATTACTAGTATAATTTCAAGTATTCTTTTATTATTAAAATAAAAATGATTCAATTTTATTCATAAAAGTATGCAATCATTTCACCAATGTTTTGTTATGACGTTGTCACGTTAAACTATCGTCCGTAAACCGATTTTACAGACAACCAATATTTTTTTTTCAACGGTTGCAGATGATGGAACTAAAAAGCCCGGGTTCCAGTGCGAGGAACGGCGATTAAATCAAGAGCAAACTGCTGGAGCTGCGAGCTGGATAACTGACCTCCGTCAAAGCCGACACGTACACGGGTCGTGACTGATTCGCTCCGCCGGTCATTAATGCGCGAGGGTGAGGGAGGGGGGAAATCGGGCAGGCCACGCCCCCCGGGTCCTGTAGAGCCCGCCCTCCCCCTCGGTACGGTAATTATTTTCCCACACGACAGCCACCTACACCCCCCACCACCCTCTCTCAAACAACCCGCCATGAGCGATACCCAGGCGAGTCCTCGCAGATACCGTTGCAAAGACCGACGGAAAGGAATGCAAGACGAATAGTGGGAGGGGCTAAACGACTCCATGGATACAGCAAGTTCAGTTCTTGTTACTTTTTTTGTTGTTGTTGCCCTTGTGATCTTGTCGGCACGATCGCGGCCCGGACAGCGACTCGTGCCAAGATTTAATGCGCATTAACCGCAATTCCCGGCCCGTGTGCCTTAAAGAGGACGGATTGAAAACGAACGACGCCGTCTCTCAAATGAATTTACTTTCGTGTCACGACAATTTCAAACATTTACACATGTATAGATACATACTGATACTGTTAAATAGCGAGCATTGATAACGTAAGTTTCCTATATCTGTTGACTTAAAATTGTATATCTCGTCTAAAAAAAAATTATGTACTGTAGTGCCGTAGCAAAAAAGAAAAAAAAAATGTTCTTTCTAGATGTATGCAACGTCGTTGTTCAGAGCTCTGTTAGTAAAACGTGTATGTTTTGGACAATTTGTACACGTGGACAAATTTAATTCAAATTTTTGTACGGCTTTGGATGGAAAAGGGCAATAAATACATATGACTAGAGACATGCAAAATTCGCGGATTCATTTCGCGATAGGCTAGCATCAGAACAATTATACCTTCGTACCGCTTCTGCGATTGGCCCACATTTTATCCGGGGAACTGAGAGCCAATGGGAAACACTAAACCAAGAAAGTGCCGAATTACGGACAGCCTAGTTGAGACGTCTCACGCGTCAGTAGCCAATGAACAGGTGTCATTTCCGCGAGTATTTAAAGGACTGTGGAGTCTATCCTAGAGTTCAATGAATCCGCGAATTTTGCAGGTCTCTTCATTTGACCAACTTTATACATATTCAGAAGCTGTTTTGCGCATGGTACAGAAAGGGTTAATGAATTTTACTCGCGTTCAGGGTTTTACTTTAGTCGTACATGGAGAGCGCTCATCTTCAAGGTAAATCAAGAGGTTTATTGATCCCGAAATTTGAAAGGATCGTATCGGAATATTACATCTACTAAGATCCTCCTTTGCTTAAAGACAGTGTTGTTTATCGTCACAGATAAATAGTCGCCAACTAAAAGTGTTAAATCATGGATGAGTGTTGACTAGGAAAACGGAGCAGGTGCTTTTTTTAACAACGTTAAAATTAAACATAGTAATTTTATTTAATTTTTTTTATTCTTGTATCAGATTAAACGTTCATGCTAGTTTCCTGTACACACGTATGTATCATTCACTTGCGAAAAACTCTGTATTTTACACCTGCGTCTGTATTGGCTGTAGTAAAATAAATTGTAGCTCAATTAAAAGGCAGTAAATTTCTATGGAATAAGTCTCGTCAATAACCGGATTCATACCAAGAGCAGCTGTGAGAGTGTAACAGCAACGTCTAGAGGGCGTGGCCAAGATTTGCTCATTGTATTATTTTTTTTTTTAGCTTGAGGATTGTACTAACCGATTATAATTGTGCGTTAGATATTGTGTTAATAGTGACACATTTATGAAAGTTTATGTAGGTTTTATATGTTTCAGTGGTTGTCTAAAGTTCAAACGTAATAAAACAAAAAGTATATATTGTATTTATTGCAAAGTAGAAAATAAATTGGGCTAAAATGTGATAATAATCAGGAATATCGGAACGATTGAACTGTAAACCAAAAACCAAATCCTTTTATAAGAAATGACAAAATAAATACTATTCTTCTTTGTTAGGCGTTTTGTTGACAGCCAGTCCACTAAAGCAATGTAATACAACCACACAAACCCTAGATATTAGAAAAAATAAACAGTCCTATGCACCTATATGTGCAAGGAGAGATTTCCTCGAGCATAAAATAGTAAATCGATGCTAAATGTTGTACAACAATGTTTACATAAGAAGGAATCTTTTTTATATGCATAAAACTACAAAACTACTTTTTGATTTGTTAGATCACGAGTTCTTCAAATGAATGTATGTTCAATTCAAATATTTAAAAAAGGGCTATATAAATTGTGATAAACGAATAGTAGTCTAATGAGAGGTTGTATCGAAGTGAGCTTCCGAACTGAGGCATCGTATGGTGCGTTCGTTCGGGATGTTTATTTGTGTGACGGGTCTGATATTGAAGCAACTGAAATAAATCTTCTTACGCATAGTTTCAGAAAGTCAAGGGCTATTAGTCTTCGAAACGACATGTTTTAAGAATACACGGGAGTTGCTTGAAACACGAGAGGCAAGTTATACAAGGGATGTTATTGGAGAAGGGAACGGGAAAAGAGTGATTGCCTTGGGAAGCGAACCAAATGGGTTCCAACAAGACGACGTCACGGAATAGACCCAAAACGCACTTGAAGAAACGATACACGAAAAAATGTTATAGCACGAAACCTAAATACGAAAGACTTTTATGACAAGTAGTAACAGATTTCAGTAGTGGAAAACATGGATACCAGTAACATATTCCACATATAATGAAAACAAGTGTTGTCCTAAACTCGTATGTGGAGATATATGTTGTATGTTACATCCAGAGATATAAAGTGAAGGTGTAATGTTTGTACGTTAAAGCAACAATAATTACAAAGTTTAGTTTTTTCCATTATTTTATTTTATTTATCGAGTTCTTGAACATTTTTTTTTCATTACGCTCAAAAAACAACTTCCTACATCCTGATTTATAAAGGTTATAAATGTGGCCGCATTGATGCATTTAACCACGCAAACGACTGCATACAAATCAATGGTACATAGTTGCAATGTTGGACTAAGCGAACATGGCACAGAACGATATGTCTATGTGGTACTATTCTACTGGCAGGTTTGTACGGTACAGAGTGGCTTCAATAATGTATGCTTTCACTTCTAGCAGACTTGATGAAGTTCGGTCATTTAAATGTATATTGACTCCATATTTTGTCTCAAAATTTCACAGCTTAGTATATGTGTTACTATTCTACTGGCAGGTTTGTACCGTACAGAGTGGCTTTAATAATGTATGCTTTCACATCTAGCAGACTTGATGAAGTTTGGTCATTTAAATGTAGATTGACACCATATTTCGTCTCAAAATTTCACGGATTGGTAACATCGATAAGTCTGAGCAATGAGAGATTCCCAACAGTGGCAATTATTTCTGCCAACTTTTTCAAATACATGTTCGGCAGGTTACAAATAATCCAGAACAAGCAAAACGTGTGCGTGAATTCATTTACGCGCGTTAAAAGGTAGCCTTTTTTTTCTTTTAACTAACACACTTTACTATTTGGAAATTATTTTAACAAAAATATCAGAATTTGATTACATAACTTTTGTATCAGAAATTATATGTTTTACAGCACAGTATGTATATAAACAAAATTAGTGCCTACAAGTATAAACAGGTTGTCTCCGAACTAAATGTCAAGCCGATAATAGTTGATAGGCCAATTGAATACGATTCTAAATCCAAATTGACAATTTATAACTTATCGCAGTTTTTAAGTGACAGGAAAACGAAATAATATATATCCTTACTATTGAATACATTAAAAACAAAACCAATCATGCTAGATATACTTTAAGGTGAAAAAAATAATTCTCACTACTTGAGCACAAAACATTTTACCAGGTAACATTGATTATTCACACTGTAAAAAAAATAACACTCTACCTTAGTAATTTATTTGCTTAAATGAACAGTAAAAATATATACACTCAATAAATGACTTCGATTGTGCTAAGATATATTTTTATTATAAGCAATAAATACAATTTATAGACGTAACTTGTTAAAAATAACTAAAGAAGCGGATTGAGATACGTAAAAATTACCCGTATTTATAGTTATTATGACAGTCAAACAAATTATAATATTATTAAAATTTATTAAGACATTTGGGTAAAGAAATTACAAGTAAAATTATCATTTACTTAAACTATAGCTTTAAAATGTAAGAAAAAATTAAATTATTCTCCATTTACGGTATCTGAAACTGACATTTTGAAGTTAGAAATATGGACGCAAACACTGAGTTAGATACACACAAAATAACTAACGGAAAATATTTTGATAAGAATTAATGGAAATTTTTTAAATTACGATGATTTGGTTTTTGTGACTAGTAAAGGTTATAAAATGTATTTCAGAATTGTTTCGTATCACAAAGATTTATTTGGTACACTGATACTCTTGGTACGTCCTCCGATGTTCACGTAAGTGAATATGTACTAAATAGTTAGGGCCATCACAGGCGGTCGACTGTGTGGACGACTACTGGTTAGAAGAAACATTGTCCATGTCCATTGTTCAGTCCATTGTGCTCAGGTTTTGAGAAATAACTTCAGAAGTCCACGTGTTTCAAGTGAAACGGTTAGCAAGTGCAAACTGGTTCCATAAAGTTGCACAATCAATCACGGACAATTATTCCGCTAGTAGTGACAGGAAGACTTACAAAAAATTAAATGATTTATAAAAGTCTCTCCTCATAGCTTTCGACGTTTATATATATATATATATATATATATATATATCTTAAAATATTTAAATGTCAAAAGATTAATTTCTCTCGTTATTTTAACGATTTTATACATATTCACACAAAAATATGTACGAGAGTATTATTAAGTTAACGCTACTTTATAAAATTATTATCATTTTTTTCGAAGCAAAATATAAATACTTTTCAGTTTTATATGCTGAGAAAAGTAATATTTAAATGACCAACTGTTAAGATGAAATGTGCAAGCCAAAATATACTGAGAAATCATCAAAACGACATGGAAATAATTCGATGGAATCCAAATTTGGCTATTAATTAGATTATAGCTAAACATCACCGTATTTATAACTCATGTTTTAATGTTACATATTTAAACTTAATTTAATGTTAAACAACTTTATTAATTTAATGTTTTTATTTTTGTGATGTAAACTAATTTTCATAGTCGATCCATAAACAAAATTGTACGATTATGTTACGAAACAGCCTCTCCTTGCTTTTCTTTAAATGCTCGAATCTTAACGATTGAAAAATAAAATATAGATTTTTCAAAGTAGCACTTATTTTATTTTGCGAAAAACTATGCTAATATTCCATTTTATAGAACACGAAATCCGACCAGAATAAGGAGAATATTCCTATTGCTTGTTCTGATCACTTAAACAATGTGTAATATTTGATGCGGACCTTTCCTTTAAATATACTACATGAATTCTTCGTCCACAAAAATCGTCCCACAAAGAAAATCGTTCACATGCTGGTCAACTGTGTGAGACAGTCGTTTGTGAGTTACCAAGTTTACATACAATGCTGCAACAGTAAGCGTGTTTGATGTTGTGACCCTGTTCCTGGTGAGGTGAATTAAAAGTGAGAGTTGGGAGTGCCTCGAGGTGATCATGAATTTGTAAGGAGATCAAAGAAGATCCATGGATGATTTATGACCGTGTAGTTGGTGAGTTAAAAGTTAGTGTTGATGTTGTGACCCTGTTCCTGGTGAGGTGAATTTAAAGTGATAGTTGGGAGTGCCTCGAGGTGATCATGAATTTGTAAGGAGATCAAAGAAGATCCCTAGATGATTTGTGACCGTGTTCTTGGTGAGTTAAAAGTTAGTGTTGATGTTGTGACCCTTTTCCTGGTGAGGTGAATTAAAAGGTAGAGTTTGGAGTGCCCCGAGGTGATCATGATTGTAAGGAGATCAAAGAAGATCACTGGATTATTTGTGACCGTGTTCTTGGTGAGTTAAAAGTTAGTGTTGATGTTGTGACCTTGTTCCTGGTGAGCTGAATGAAAGGTGAGAGTTGGGAGCGCCTCTAGGTGATCATGAATTTGTAAGGAGATCAAAGAATGTCACTGGATTATTTGTGACTGTGTTCTTGGTGAGTTAAAAGTTAGTGTGGATGTTGTGACCCTGTTCCTGGTGAGCTGAATAAAAAGTGAGAGTTGGGAGTGCTTCGAGGGGATCATGAATGTAAGGAGATCAAAGAAGATCCCTAGATGATTTATGACCGTGTAATTGGTGAGTTAAAAGTTAGTGTTGATGTTGCGACCCTGTTCCTGGTGTGGTGAATTAAAAGTGATAGTTGGGATTGCCCCGAGGTGATCATGATTGTAAGGAGATCAAAGAAGATCCCTAGATGATTTATGACCATGTAATTGGTGAGTTAAAAGTTAGTGTTGATGTTGCGACCCTGTTCCTGGTGTGGTGAATTAAAAGTGATAGTTGGGAGTGCCTCTAGGTGATCATGAATTTGTAAGGAGATCAAAGAAGATCACTGGATTATTCGTGACAGTGTTCTTGGTGAGTTAAAAGTTAGTGTTGATGTTGTGACCCTGTTCCTGGTGAGCTGAATGAAAAGTGAGAGTTGGGAGTGCTTCGAGGGGATCATGAATGTAAGGAGATCAAAGAAGATCCATGGATGATTTGTGACCGTGTTCTTGGTGAGTTAAAAGTTAGTGTTGATGTTGCGACCCTGTTCCTGGTGTGGTGAATTAAAAGTGATAGTTGGGAGTGCCTCTAGGTGATCATGAATTTGTAAGGAGATCAAAGAAGATCACTGGATTATTTGTGACAGTGTTCTTGGTGAGTTAAAAGTTAGTGTTGATGTTGTGACCCTGTTCCTGGTGAGCTGAATTAAAAGTGAGGGTTGGGAGTGCCTCTAGGTGATCATGAATTTGTAAGGAGATCAAAGAAGATCACTGGATTATTTGTGACCGTGTTCTTGGTGAGTTAAAAGTTAGTGTGGATGTTGCGACCCTGTTCCTGGTGAGGTGAATTAAAAGTGAGAGTTGGGAGTGCCCCGAGGTGATCATGATTGTAAGGAAATCAAAGAAGATTCATGGATGATTTGTGGCCGTGTTCTTGGTGAGTTAAAAGTTAGTGTTGATGTTGTGACCCTGTTCCTGGTGAGTTGAATTAAATTTGAGGGTTGGGAGTGCCTCGAGGTGATCATGAATTTTTAAAGGAGATCAGAGGAGATCCCTAGATGATTTGCGACCACGTTCCTCGGTGGATTGAAGGTGAAGGTTCCGAGGCGTGCCTCGCGGATTCACCTGTTCGCCGAGAGAGAGAGAGAGAGAGAGAGAGAGAGCGGGCGCCGCGGTAGTCGGGGCGACCTCCCGGGAGGCTGGGCTTGACCCCCGGCTCCACAGGGGCTCCCGGCCGGGGGCGGTGCCGACACACGGGGTCCCGCGAGGCCGCTGATTGATCGGAGCGGGAATACGATCGCGGGGTCGCCCGGGTGCTGGTGGATCAACGGCCGCGGACTGCTCCTTCGGCGGCGCTGCGACCCACGCAGTCGCCCAAGTCGTCCCAGTCGCCGTAGTCGCGTCTGTGCAGCCAGACCACGGCAACATTTATTACGAACAAGTACGCTTTCAGTTTTGGATTGTCACGCTTAAGTTGAATCTCAGGGAACAGTAGATATTATAACTCGACAAACCTTTACAACCCGAGATTTAAATAGTATTTTGCTTGAGAAAAAAAAACTGAACGTTAAAAATTTTTTTTTTAAAACTTTGTTCTTAAGTCAATTATTTGATGATTTCCTAAATCAAAATTTTAATCACTCATACATTAATGTTATTAAAAATTATTTAAACACACATTTCAAGTTTGTATGAAAGACATGCTTACAGGAATAATCTGAAACACCACAAGAAATATATTGTAAATATTGGACAACACACTGTGTGATTGTTTTTAGCATATATGAAGTACGACTTTAACAAAAAAAACATTATATTTATCACGCTTACGAAAATTGGAGCACAATTGTAAATTTATTTTCAAACCATTGAAATAAAAGATTTTTTTGTAATTATCATGTGATTTTAATTGGTTTTATTATGCCTATTAGTATGGATAGTTATTACTGGACATTTATTCAGGGAACAGCTAACAAATAACTTTAACTAATGTTGGTATTGGGACAAAAAAGAAATATTAATGCCGGGACAAGAATCCGAACACAGTTTTACTGCCAAATAAGTTTTCTTCTTAAGGACAGAGTAGCTTTCATTTAAATTTACAAATCTTTATATATATATATATATATATATATATAATTTTTCATGATTGTATCAGTTTCATGTACAAAAAAAATATTGTTTGTGCCTGATGACTGGAACATGTCAGTTCTCAAATCGTCGCAGCTTTTTTGTAGTGGGAGGCCTTCTTGTGTTCATCTTTGCCATAGTCGTCGGGTTGTACAGAATATCTGTTTCGTTTCATTCTTTGCGTCTTTGTGTTTTCGTTGGGTTTTCCACATTTTCTGTTGAATATCATCGCTGGGTTCAACTGTTTTTCGCTGTGTTGTCTAAGGTCCATTTAATGTCTTTATTTACTTACTGTTCTTGTTTGAAATGTCTTGTCTTTGTCTCTCCACTATGTTCGTTTGTGCCATGATATTTTTCTGAGTGAATCCTTCCACTGAATTCTCTGTGCTGTTTACGTGTTCACACATGTGACACTGTCTGATTTTGGCTTGTCTTTTCTGTGTGTGTTGTGTAGTCATCTTTCTTGTCTATTATTGTGGTTTCTCTTTGACATACAGTGAAAACCAGCAATGGCATATTGCGTAAAAAGATTTTACATCAATCTTCTTTATTACAAGAATTTTTCAAAGAAATCCAATACAGTAGTAATCAAAACACAATTTTACTAGTAACTTTTCAGGGAGGGCGTTTTCGGACCGGGTATCATAATTTTTTCCATCATCCCTGAATGTTCACCACAATATCTAGAAAGCTTGGCACATCAAAAATTCATTATTTCATCTAAATAATAAACTTTTAAGTTGAGAAATTCACTAATACGAGATGTGGCTATCAAATAACCGGACTGATGCTGCTCCCAGCAAACTGCATTTTGAATTTCGTGGTTCTAACTGGATATATATCTAAGTTATTTATTTATTACTTGAGAAGATATATTTAAGTAGTGCTTAGTTATTATTTTTTTTAACTGTGTAAAGTAAACATCTTAGCTATCAGTATACGGCGTGGAAGTGTCAGAAATCTCAAAATTATGGCGGACCCGTGTGATTTATCCATATATATACATATGTGTGTGTGTGTGTGTGTGTGTGTGTGTTAAGGGTAATTCTAGAATAAGATGTGATACTAGATGTACCCGGTTTAACTTAGTATTATCCAAGTTTCTTGGGTAAAATCCGAATAATCACTAAAATAAATTTGGATTCGGCGTTTACCCGTGAACATCTAGGTATACCTACCCAACACTGACCGGGTAGTGTTAGAAAATCCAAATGATTGATGACTTTAATTTTATTTAATGAATTTAACGACCAACAAACCAGTGATAGCTTAACTAAACACACCTATTTATAGTATTCTGAGTGACAAAATTCGTAATGAAATGTGATCAAAATTATAATTATGACAATAGTCCACAAAATGGCACTTTCACAAAATAGTACTATGTTGTTATTAATAACAAATAAATTGTTACTTATTTGAGCAAGACGTACTACCGTGACGCCTCGAATTACAAAATCCTCCTGCAACCTTGCATTTACACTTCTTTTGTAGCACATTTTGTTTTATAATTACAACTTTTGTACCCTTCATCTCCTGAAAGCGATTGTTCATTTGCAAGTTGACGTAAGCTTCTTTTTTTTCTTTTCGAGCGATACGTTTTTAATATTAATCAGTTTAAACTGACAAATTGAAAACTGGTTCCTTGAGAACATTTCCTCGATGTTTCCATGTTTGTTAAAATTGATTGCAAATACTGTTCGTTGTTAAAGTAAGAACAATTAGATCCCTTCACAAACAATAACTCTTGAACCTTTATATATATATATATATATATATATATATATATATATATATAGGCCTATACGATCATTGAACGCCGTACGTGCACTCTGCTCGGCCGCCATTTTGTCACTGAACAACGTGGCTCTGTTCGGCCACCATTTTGTCACTGTGCAACGAGGAGTAGGCCTATGTCGGCGTCCACGCGTTTTGTGCCACGTGCTCAAAAGTTCCGCAACACCTAACATTACCCTGTCAGCTTTGGGTAGACCTAGGAGTACAAGGGTAAATGCAGAATTCAAATTAATTAAATTGATTAGTGGGACATTACACAAGCAACTTGGATAATGCTTAGTTAACCTGGGTAGACCAAGGTTTACTTCTTCTTCTAACATTACCAATAAAACACACGCACAAAATTTTCCCCAACTATTGGAAAACTGTGTGTTTACTGTTTGCGTGTGTCGCAATTCATACATTATTTATGACTATTCCTTTGCTTACCCCGTGCGGATGACATGCTTTGCAGCTGTTCCGAAACTAGCCGAAGTGCATCAAATGCACCATCTTTGCTTTTTTGTTATTTTAACTAAAAATGCCTACACCGTGCGCATTAACTGCATTGTAACTGTTCCGAAACTACCCGAAGCGCATCAAATGCACCGACTTTGAGTAAAATTGTAGGAAATAAATAAAAATTAGCTTAACATAACCTGGGTAGGGATGGGTTCAGTTCGGTTAGGTCATGAACATCTTGTTATCGAGAATTATATTTAGTTTTTTAAAAAGGAAAACAAATTATAAATAATTCTATGTTAAAGTTTGTGTCCAAGTTACAAGTATATTTGTAACAAAAGAACACACGACTTTGACACGACATTGACTCTTTACCGAGGTTAGATGTTTACACATCATTGGCCAGTACTGAAATGTTTAAGTTGGTTTGTTTGCCGTTGTGCGTTCTCAAGTGACGTGTTTCTAACGTACGACAGTTTCTGAGTTACGACTGTCTAAGTCACGATGGTTGTAATGTTGTGATTCTCTACGGTGTGATGGTTCAAGCCTGCGCGCTTCTAATAGATGATCGTCGCTACTAATGGCAGTAGTGAGTTGTGCTTTGTTTCTCGGAGAGCTGCGAGTTATGGCAGTTGTAAGTGCCCCGCGCGCCAGACGGATAGTCGCGCGGAGCGACTGCGGTCCGCTTCGACGGCCACGCCCTGGTTCCGGCGGCGCCAGAGGGCAGGTGACGCACTCCCTCCCACCGCCTCCTCCTCCTCTTCCTCCTCCTCCTCCTCTTCCTCCTCCTCCTCCTCCTCCTCCTCCTCCTCCTCTTCCTCCTCCTCCTCTTCCTCCTCCTCTTCTTCCTCCTCCTCCTCCACTTCCTCCTCCTCCTCTTCCTCTTCCTCTTCATCTTCCTCTTCCTCTTCCTCCTCCTCGTCTTCCTCCTCCTCCTACTCCTCTTCCTCTTCCTCTTCCTCTTCCTCTTCCTCCTCCTCCTGCTGCCCCGGTCCGCCGCGGAACATACACGTGCGACTCTTGCAGTGGAAACTGAAACCGTGTTCCGAGTGACACGTGACGCTAGCTGTTGACTGAGCCCATAACTACATATGTACTTTGAATATATATACTGTATAGAAGTCGCGAGCTGATAGGATTTACTCTACGTTTTTCAGAAGCGTATGATGAGCAGCTTGGGAACTTCACCACTGCAGTGCGCTGCCGTAACGCCCTGTATCGTCTTAGTTGTTATTTACACGTTAGAGCGCAGCACTGTCGCCCGCTGTCATTCCCCGCATCCCCCAACTATCATTCACTGCAGCTCATGGTCGTTCAACGGGAGGGGGAAGGGGTGTTTGAAGAGTTCGACACTTGTCCGCTAGGGACCACCACAAGTCGATGCCCTAGAGATGGTGGCGATTGCGGCGGTGAATTAACCAACTACCTCAAAACCGTATTAGAAATTTTAACCTGGGCTGGCGACTTCTATACAGTATATATATTCAAAGATATGTACCAGCAAAAAAAAAAATCTCGGAATAAAAGTTCAAATATAATTTTTTAGTTATATTTGAAAGATTTGTGCAATACGAATGCATGAGTTGATGTAAGCTTTTGGACATACGCCATTGCTAAGCACATGTAAGCTGCTATCTGGCGGGCGGGCCCGAAACTACTTAGGGAAAACTAGGTCCCAGTCTCAGCAGTTGGAGTTTTCTTACCCCAGCGTCTGCCATAGCGCGTAGCGCCCGCGTCACTTGTGGATGCTCCGTAGTCACAATATACCTTCATTCCACGCTACAGCTCGTTATTTTATACTTACGTTCCACGCGGTGAAACTTGCCGACTTTTTGAGTCCCGTAACGTTCACAAAATGAAATATTATATCGCATACTTTTTGTATAATCAGCTGGCAAAGATGCATTTTTTTTGACGTGATAACGTCTTATAATCGATGAACGCCGGCTGCACGCACGAAAAAGCATGACTCATTGTCACGTTCCGCCTGAGCCGAGCGTGCAAGAACCGGCCAACCACCCTGCGAGAAAATATTCTATAATATCAAACAGGTTAAGGCGGGCTTTTTAAAAGCAGCAATTTAAAACATTTGTTATGACGTTATGACGTAAAATTATCGTCCGTAAACCAACTTTACAGGGCTTTACTGGGCACTACGTGAGGCTATATAATTTATTTCAGGATCCGAGCCTGGCGCGTGTCACGGTCTCGTCTGCGATCGTAACAATACGTTGAATACCTTGGCAACGCACTTTTTTTTTTTCGAAATCAACCAACCAACAATCAAAAACGGGAGGCGAATGTTTATGTGCTCCGAGTTATTTTTGTTTCTACCCAACGAGTAATTTGCGAAATAAACGGGGACTTGAAATGTGGAAATTGAATTCAGTCCAGAGACGAAAAAATTAATTATTTTTTTATTTTTATTTTCTGAGCGACCGGTGTGTAAACACCCACTCCCCAAAAAAGAAAAGCCGTTAGGAAGTAAGGAATGGTCTCGCGCGCGCGGCGAAACGGGCGCCCATTCGCTGAGATTTAAGTGGACGGACTGGATCTTTTTGCGTCCTTCATGGCATCATGCAGTCCGCCAACGCCTTCTTAAGGGTGAATGACACGTTCCACGTATTTATTTTATTTTCATATTTAACACGGTTACCCTTTTAGACTCTATAAGTAGCTGAACTTCAACAAAATCAACTAAAAAATCTATAGTGTATACTTTTAGCATAATTAGGCGGTAAAGTTGAACTGTTCACATTTTTGCGCAGTATGGATAAGGAGAACGAAATAAAATAAATAACTGAATTTGTTTTGGGTTTCAAATGCAACGCTGGTGGCTACTGCGTAGTATGTTTAAAATTTCTTTTAAAATAAAATAAAAACTTTTCAAATCTACAAATTCTGAGGTTTTCAATTTCTTTTCCTAAAATAAATTAAACCTTGAAACGCAGTAGCCAGTAAAATTGACTTTAAACCTTAAAAGTTCCCGTTTTATATTCGATTTCATTATTTGAATATGTACTGCACAATAACGTTAAAATTGCAACCGATTATGCAACAAGTATGAGACATTTTTTTTTTTTTTTTTTTTTTCATTTTGTGAAAGTTCCGCCACTCAAAAAAAAGTCGGCACGTTTCACCGTGTACAACGTAAATATGAAATAAGGACCTGAACACTCACGCTTAAAGGGCGTATCTGTGTCAGCGAGGCGCAACGATAAGCGCAACGCTCGCTGAACTGACGTGTGGTCTTCTCGTCGTGCGTAGGGAGTCATTGAGATATGAGAGGTAGCCTTAACATTATATGGCAGAGAAATGAAGATGCAAGTCCCTTGAGCGGTTTATAAAAATCAGTACTGGGTGTTTCATGCATAACAATTATTACGGAAAAAAAAACACGTGCTTTAGCCTTTGTCACTCTCCTTAGTATACAGTTTTAAAACGAATCTGGAAAACAGAACTACACATCCGCCCTCGACGCATTCTTAAGTGCTTTTTCCCGCAAACAGACACAACTCTGATACGTGGAGTAGTTCTCAAGTGTCCATGTTCCTCGTGGAGCTGTGCCCGGGTAGGCAGGGGCCTTAACGCCAGGTCTGGATGGAGGCGTGGGTGCCGAGCCGGGCAGACTCATAGCGACCACCTCCAGTCACTCAACCTCTACAGCGGCGCCGGCGATGGTTTATAAAATAAATATCCCAAATGTGCCAGGTCTTGCAGGAATAATAAAAAAAAATTAACGCCGGTCACTCTGTTAGAGTGTCGGACTAAAGATAAGGTACAGGGATTTAGCGCCCATGTCCGACTATACTTACGGGAAATAAGGAACTTCAATGGCGACCTTCTGCACCTGAATTTTTATTTCTTCGTTGCGTTCATTTCACTAACGAAATGAACTATCAAGAAACTGTTGCCAGACCCATCATTTCTCAACTTTATTATTTTTTTAAGTGTTTTCCATTGTAATGATCGCGTTAGTTAGTTAAGCACATACAACAGAGCCTATTCGAGAAGAAACACCTGATACTGTGGCTTTCACCACCAGATAGTGGGTTTGACCATTCTACCATTCGTTTCAGATAATGTCTGCCTATTGTTATTTTGTTTGTAAAGCTGCTATTTCGTTTAGTTTCTCTGAGAGATATTTTGGCGAGTTTTCAAACCGTTTGAGAGATTAAAGAAGCCCACATTTCTAAGGAAAAAGTGATCTGAAATATTTTAACGGTACGTTTGTTTTTATGAAAATTGGCTTAGCAGTATTATACCACTAGATGTGTTAGTCAGCCCTTTATTTATGCTTAGCCATGTACTGAAAAAAAACCGCTCTAAAAATAAACTGGCTTAAACGCACTAGATTGGTATCGAATCAACGACCTCCCAGATGAAGTAAGATACGCAGCTGGACTGTGTACATACCATCGCTCGACCTAACACAGTCAGTACTGTCAAGAGGTATGGGCTCCCAAGGGAGAATTTATAAGACTTTGAAGAGTTATTTTGGCCGAGAAAGGAGTAATTCACGCTACGACAACAAACAATTTTATCGTTCAGAGAAATTACGCTGCAAGTAGCACGGATCCAAAGTGGGGGTTCGGGATAGCCGATTAAGAATCTCGCCACCGCAGATTTCTCATGTTTTTTTTCCTCTCTCTCCACACCAAGCCGTCATCTTCATTACTCAAACTGGACGTGAAAATCGCCGCGGAACTCAGAAGTAGGGAATCACTGTCATTGGTAAATTACCGACTATAAAATCGCCGTGGTCGATCGCCTATAGCGTTGTTCCGCGGGAGGAAAGCCAACCTCATGCACTCCGGGTGACGACTTAAGCATTCGACACGAGAGGGATACTAACAAGCTATAGAGTATCCAGTTTATGCCCCATATAAACTGTTCCAGCATAAATTTGAATAGTAATGGGCGCGCAACGAGGAGGCAAACAGCTTGTCTTCAGACACGTTATAATAAAATAAGAAGCCAGCGTCTATGCTGTAAAAGACGCTGTAATAGATTAGAGCTACGAGTGTGAACTATAAAATTCTCGGTCGAAAGAAATGTCGTCGCCTGTGTTACACTAAGCGCCCTTGTTTGTGTTTTTATCACTTAATGAAATCTGTGGAAAAAAATGTTCGAGCTGTTCTTTGGACAGTTTAGAGCAATACCTGGATACCTCAAACAACATAAAAGAAAAAAATCCTACATCGAGAGCACCTGTTCTACCTGAAACGTAGACCAAAAGACTTTAGGGCAAATTCAGTTGATGCCAGATGTTTCAGAAAAAATTTATCGCACCTATTTTCGGCCTTTATAGAGAATGGTAAAAATACTAGCGCAAAAAGGGCTAGGGGTAGAGCTTTGAGAGCATTTTGACAGCATTGAAGGCCCTGATAAAATTTTACCAGCTTTATCCTTAATACATGAAAAAATACCATTTCAGATCTGAAAGGTTTTTAACCAATTCCAAATTTTTAAGGTGAAAACGATTTAGCACGTAGCATTTATGGTGTTTGAAAAACAAAGTGTGAAGCTGGATATTTGGGACGATGCGGTATTTCCTCAGTGGCTGCTGGCTTTACTTGATCACGATGTTTAATGGTGGTTCACCTTAAATTAAAAACAAAAAAAATTCTAGCACATCAGATGAACTGTAAATGTTATGTTTAGCCTGTCACAATATCAACATATAAAAGTTATATTACGGTCAGTAAATTCCCAGAGGATTTCTCTAATTATTAGCTAAATATATATTTTTTGTAAGGACTCCAGATTCTCCATTGATAATTAATTTTTACTTATCTTTTTCAACTTCGCCGTGCCAATTCGGCCACTATGTAGTTAACAGCTATGTGTTTGTATGTGTGTATATATATATATGTATGATCATGAGTTGAAGTGGGAGGGTGAATATATAACTTGGTCTAGTTTTCAAGGTTAAATCAAAATATGAGGGATGTCGTTATAACCTACTGTGAAATTCATTGGTTAAATGTTTGTCTCGTTGATCAGAGTGTTTCTAGTTTCCACTATCATGTGAAACATCGTGGTTGTTGACACAGTGGACCTGCATCCAGGGTAACCCGGGAAAAATCTCAGGTCGGGCAGTCCTGATTTCAGTTTTTTAGCTACTTCCCCAAATGTTGGGTTGGTTTGTAACCCATAGCCAACGAGTGGCCTCTTTGTCAGTTCCTTTTGAGTGTGATGTGGTGTCTTTCAGTCTCGTCGGCTCTGCACGGGCCGCCAGACGCTTTTGCACGGCTACAGGACACACCGCTCGCTGCTCGACATCAGCTCGAGTTTACTGAGCGGCGTCTGTCGGTCCATCAACACGTTCCCCCAGCCACCGGCCGGTCCTTTTAGGAACACGGATCCGTCCATCACCTAGCCTAATTTAAACTAATTGTGTATGGGAGGGGGGGTGTCCAGGTTAGGGGAGGACTTAAGTGTGTCTCAGGCCGGAAGCCTATACACTCTACCATGCGGAGTTTTAACCATGCAGAACAAGGGCGCGTGCATCGTGTGCTTATCGGGGTTTATTGGCCAGTCATGGTCGCGATTGTAGCCACGACTGGCGTCCCTTTGGTTGGCTAGCCTAAAAGCTGACTAAAGTGACCCAGGTAAAACCTGCATAGACACAGGGAAAACCCTGGGCCGGGTCATGGGGGGATCAAATAAACATGCATTAAAGCAGGCAAGAAAACAACTGGACAAGAGGGAAAAAGGTCCAGGTAAGAAGAGATGGGTGGGGCAGAAAGTTTCAACCATGTAGGGGTTGGGCGCTTGGGCCTTGTGGCCCGGATTATTTTGTTGGGCACACCTGGGTTATGTTTACCAGGGGGGCATGCGCCCCCAGGGGCGGGTGACTTCACTCGTCAGAGCAGCCCAGCTGCCCAGGCAGCCACCTGTAAAAATGAAATGGGCTGCTGTGAATATTCCCTTCCCCTAGTGCCGGAGCCGCGGCTAGGCCAGCGAAACAGCCTCGGTTCTAGCAATATTCACAGCGGCAGAAGGCGGCAGAGCAAGCTCCGCAAGCGGGTAAACCCACTGATTCGCCGGCAGCTAGGCCTGGCGCGATGGCCGAGAGCACAAGTGCTCTGGACGGTGGGCAGACGAGCCAGTAAACCGGCTCGAACTGCGGGCGCACGGGGTGCCAGGCAGCCCGGCGTTGCACCATCTTCATCTTCCTTCTTCCAGTCAACAGCCAATGACCTTTCAAGCGCAGTGTGGGGGTTAGTCTTCCGGGCGAATGAAGTATCTTGCCGTTTCGGACCCTCTTGTCCTCCAAATTCCCCGGGACGGTTTCAGGTCGCGCCGCCCAGGCTACCGCTGACTTCAAAAAGGCCCCAACTTGAAGGCACCGCCGTCTCTTCCTTCAGAGTTCCGATGTTTTTCAATTCCGTTGCGCGCGCAGCAGTTCACAGCTCCGCAGTTCCAGCCCGCAGTTCGTCTACACTTCGCATCCAGGGTACATCGAGCTCCCCTGCGGTGCCTTCGCCGACGGAACTGCTTCCTGCCACGCGCCGAGCTACATTAAGGCTACCTTTCACCCCGATAGCCGTGATAACGACTCCACCAAGCCGGCCAGTGGTCCGCGGACTGCTATTGGTTATTCGCAGTCACTCCAGCCGTCCAGCGAGATTGCAACTCTCGGGCTGAGATTCCCATATCCGTTACCAGCGGGACGCGGTCGGTAGCAGATGGCACTGCTAGGCCGCCCCCAGGCAGCCACACTGCCAGCCTTCGGTTACCCAAAAGGTCGCAGGGCTCATCCCGGCAAACAGCCCGCAGGAGAGATGCGCGCTCCCCGAGAGACGACCGCCGACTCATTACACCGTCTCCCGGTCTTCTTACTAGTTGCGGTAGTCTGATTTCCTCTGCACACACTATCCGCTCCTGTGCCCCTTGGTCTCTTCTTCATTCTCGTGCTTACCGTTTTCATCTAGCACGTCTTCCCGGGTACCCTCTTCTTGTCCATTCACTTTTCGCATCGCATCATATTGGATTCAACATGTATTAAGTCACAGAAATTTCATGTCGCGTTAAATTTATAAAATCCTCCTTATTAAGCAACATACATAATTTAACCTAATATTAAATATGTTACTGATTGTGTGGCCAGGTCTCTTGCCAAAATACGGCTTTGCCTATGAAACCTGTTTATATATATATATATATATATATATATATATATATATATATATATATATATATAACGATTTATCTTTGATTAAAATTTTTAAATATCTGTTTTAAATATCTAACTGTTGTTATATTTAATTGTTAGTTTAGTTTATAATTGAAAATTATTTATCCTAGCCTGTTTAAATATTTATTGTTGTTTTTAATTGTATTGTATCGCTGGGGAGTTGCGCGGGAGTGCGGAATTAGTTTCTTCGTGTAGAGAGTTAACGTGACAGTTGGCAATAGGAAATGTCAGTTGGCTGTCCTGTATAAAAGACGTTGGCCGGTGTGTGTTGCGAAGTGACGAGACATTCGGAGTCCTCTGCTAGCCGAGACGAGACCTCGTTGTAGCGCCTCGCGCGCGGGGAGTCAAATGGGCCCGCGAATGTTGGAGTGTACAGGCCATGCCCGGGCGCGGTGCAGAACTTTTCACGTAACTTTCAATTTCACACGATGAGCCTTGAGCACGTTTGTTCGGCTTCCGGGGACAGACCAGGGCATATTTATTAAAAAGGCACGAAGAAATTTAAATGCCTTGTTTGATATTAGCTACGAGTGTTTCTGCTGCAGCGACAAGAGC
Source organism: Bacillus rossius redtenbacheri (assembly GCF_032445375.1). Classification (NCBI taxonomy): domain Eukaryota; kingdom Metazoa; phylum Arthropoda; class Insecta; order Phasmatodea; family Bacillidae; genus Bacillus; species Bacillus rossius. The sequence goes on from NC_086339.1 coordinate 38,052,943, forward strand.
AATAGTGAGTACAACTGATCTAATTGTAGTTGGTATTGGTCTGGATTAACTAGAATTTTTTGCTACGCGACTTAGTGGTGGGCCAGAATCTCCGTTACTGTATTGCGTGCACCTCAGTGGGCGAATTTAAACTTGGTTAGTTTAGGAATAATCATTTTATAAGATTTTTTTACAAATATTGTTGTTACGTAATTTAATATTTATGATAAAAATCGATTTTTATTTAAACATTTTTTTTTTATATTTTAGTGTTTAAATACGCCTGTATCACCTGTAGTCATTTTTCAGGCTATTTTTTATTTTCATCGTCCTTTTTTTTTTAGCAAAATTTTCACTTCTATTATTTATCATTTAATTTGTTGCATGGGTTATTATTTTTAAAACAGAATAAACGGACGATAGATAGTGGAAAAAAAACTATATATGTAGCTGTTTAAAACAAAATTAAATGAAAACTTAGTTTCTAACATAAAGTTATTGGAAACCACACATGGTGTAAATAAAGAAAAGAATTGAAGCTTGATTTAAAATAGTACCCTATTTTCTCAAAACGCGCATGAACAGTGTTGAAGACGCTGATCAGGACAAATGACACATTTGTTCTTGTGATATAGTTTTGCGTCGCACAGTTGTGCGGGGACGCTCCAGTGGAGAGGACCTTAAACAAAAAAGTGAACCGCGCATCGCTTCAAAACATGCTTAGTGCTCATAAAAAAAGTGTCAATAGCCAAAAAATCGAAAAAAAAGGAGATTAAATTACCACTTGCCCAATAAAGGGCAGAGTTGTACGAAAAGAATAAGTCCAAGTCAATTTTTTTGTCAATATGGACAGGAGGGAAAAAAACTGTTTTATTTCGCGATGAGCAAAAACTGTAACTTTTAGACTGCGTCTTCATGCGGAGAAATCACAGTCAATGGCAAAGAACTTAAACAAATAACTATCGAATCACCCCCAAAGTCTCCCGCCAGCGAACGGGTGGTTAACTGCCGGAGCTGGCAGAAGATTTTGGAACACATCCTAGAAGAGCGGTTGTTGAAAGCCGCGAATTTTTCTGGTCCTTCTCGATTTAGGAGTAAAAATAGTCGCCATTCTACACCAGGATCCAAATAACTGAAATAACTGGCAGAGTCACGGCCCATGCGCGCGCTGGGTTATCGATCTGTCACCGAGCTTCCGGCTCGTTACAGAAACACGTTTCAATTGCAACTCAGCTGTTACTCTTTCACAACTCCTGTGCTCGATACTCGAATTCAAAACTTTCCATTTACGTCACTCTGAGCCCATAATTTTTTTAAGACGTGCCTAACACATGTATTAGGAAATGTTAATGAAACACGAGGAATAAGTGCCTATTCTTCACGCAGTAAGAAATAATTTCTGTACTTTTACAAACGATTCCTTTGGAAACAGTTGTCAGGAAATAGTTTGTAATGCTGCAAGATTGATATTACAACATTTGTACAACACGTGGCTATGGTTATTTTCGCATATATGAAATAACTTTTCCGAGATATTTCTTGCGAAAATTGGCGCACCAAAAACCCAGTATTACTGTGAACAATATTCTGTAGTGTTACAGTTGTTTCTATATTAATGTAGCACATGTACAAACATCTTAAATTTTACATGAATAAAATTGCTTTATTTACAAAATAAATTTGAAGGACGAAAATATGTTACAGCAAAGTAATATTGTTTTTTCGGGAATGTCTGGCTTTCCCTTGTCGTCTACATTGCCGCACGTGAACCATCCATTGATACGAAAGCATTAAAACGACATCCATTTCTCTTCCGGGACAAATGAGATTATTAATTTTATCGCTCACCTCCACTGTTCAAAGCGGTCGTTCCTTTGACCAGTAGCTTCCCATTCGGCGTCGGGCGCCAGTATGGCGGTGAGAGATAAATAAAACTTCGATCTGAAGAAGAAGGAAAAAAAAGGTCCGAGTGTCCTCGAAAGTGATCGAAAGGTGTTCGTTAACTCGAAGAGAACTCGCCAGCCCTGATCAGGCGCCGGCCTCCAATGAGAGTCAGCATCCGGTACGGCGTGAGTCGTTAAAGAGAGTCACGCTGAGTGTTTCTTGCGATGAGAACGTGATTTGTCTTTCCCCTACCCCCACCCCCCTTTTTTTCTCAACCAAATCCTTCTCTCAATTGCCGAACCACCTTTGCTCTATTAGCGAGCGAACAGGTTATCTTTTTTTTTTCTTTCAGCGCTACCGGATTACATCGCAATCCCCGGGGAGCGGTTTCTTCGGGGCCGTCAGACGCCGGCCAATTACGGCCCTTATTAAAAATACAGGACCGCGTTCGACGTAGGCGTGTGCTCGGAAATTTCTTTATCCCCGACACATCCTTCTTTCTCCTTATCCAGACGCGCTTAATATTGTTCCCGCCCGCAGTTTTGGGCGAAGGCCAAACAACCAGACTTTGAGCGCGCTAATCGTTCTTAAAGGGGGTGCGTCCCGATCCCAGGTAAATAAATTACAAGTAGGCATATACGTTCCACACTGTCAAACTTGCCGACTTTGTGAGTGGCTCGAATTTCACAAAAGTAATATACCCATATCACGTACTTTTTTGTTGCATTTTTAGAGGAATTGTTGCATTTTTAACTTTATTGGCGGTATGGATAAGGAGAATTAAATGGAATATAAAACTGGAACTATTTAGGTTTAAAGTCAATTTTGCTGGTTAAATTTATGTTTTAAAAAATACTAAATATCACTTGGCCTTTTTAGATTTTAAAATACAAAATAAAATTAATTACATTTTTCTTAAATAGTATTAAACCTTACCACGAAGTAGCCATTCATTACCTTTAAACCCAAAAATTCTCAGGTTTTTTATTCAATTTGATTCTCTTTATCCATACTGCAAAAATATATGTGAAAAAATCAATTTTGTTATCTTTCATTTTGTTGTAGTTAGGTCATACTAAACCTCTACAAGTTTAACCGTGTTAATCGTAAAAATAAAATAATTAGCTGGAACGGGACACATCCCCTTAATCTGCTGATTAATCTGTTATCTCGAAACATTGTAGTTTGTACACTGTTGAACAATGCCCATCTTAAATTAACGTAAAACACTAGTTACAAAGTATCCAGAGATCTTGGTGAATGCACGGTTATCTTAGGAAATATCTGGGTTCTGAGATAAATTGCTTGAAACATGATTCACCATAATTTTCTTGGTATGAGTATTTAAAAAACGTCGACAAAAACTTTTAACCCGAGAATGGAATTATGTTAGTTTGTGTAGGTGAAGGAATAATATTTTATGTCCATTGCTTGGATATTTAATTATGCTGTTGTTTCCTCCGCGCGTATGTTTTTTTTTTTTGTTTGCAACGAAACACTAAACTCGAAAGTCCAGATACGGAGTTATTACCACGAAAATCCAGTTACCTGAAATTACGAAGAACTCTTTGTTTTTTCCAGGTAAATTCTCAGCTGAAAAGTCTGTAAATATACAGTGATTTCTAACAGTGTACCAGCTACATATCTCTCTTTCTCTTGACTGTCTCACCCTGCAGCTTTGTAAAGCCAATGAGACTGGGAACGTGTTTGCAAATTTAGAACCGTTGATACGAAAATATTTTAGGTAGCTATATGAACCTTTAAAGCATCCACTTATACACCTTGTTTCAATTTTCACTTTACTTTTTTTACATTCGGCTATGTTGAAAGGAAAAAAAAGTCTTCAGAAAACGAAGAGTAGTGGACGATTATTCCTTTCCGCTCTCCATTGCTGCTATTTATAATAATTTAGGAGTCCAGTTTATACAGCCCACGCCACATAAGTAATCTTACCACGGTCCTATTGAATAGTAAATAGCATGGAGATCTAACCACCCATTGGAATTTTACTTTAAATGTTCAATACTACAAAGAAAAATTAATTGATTTTCCACAATATAACGTTCAAACAAAAACTGCATTATACGAGAGAGTATGTTCGTCAATGTGCGATAGTGAGTGCAAGGTTAAATTTCAATGTACGTCGATGATGGCAAAGATGTTCCTGAATGTGCAAAAATGATCATCGATGAGCGCCGATTTGTGCGAAGATGACTGTAGATGTGTGCGAGGATGTGTATTGTAGTAGAATAACTTTATGACGTTATGTGGGCAGCTGCATGTCCAAATCAAGACACATCAGGTCAATGTCGGTAGCCATGTGTTTTTACCCTACACATGTCCATTTAAAGACACAGTATTGTGGTAAAATAACACCAACGAAGTAGGTAATACCAATGTAGCATTACAAACCTTATTTGCACTGTATGCGTACTTTCTCAAAGATTGATAGAGTAACTCTACTAATTTCAACGTAAATTTACACATAGGTAAGTCCGGGCAAAGAGAATAGTCCGGGTAAAACGAATAAAGGCAGTATTAACTGAACGACAACAGATGGCTCTAGTCTACTCGCCCAGGAGGTGGAGCTACCTATCGGCCCTCGAAGGAACTCGGTACGAGATGGACATCGACAGGAACGGCGCATACAGATAATTACAAAAGATTTTGCCACATTTGTTAAGATTTTATAAAGGTGAGTTGTTTAAAACTACTCAAGAAGTTTTAACGACACAATAATTATTACTGTATCATATGATACCCATACAATGGCCTACATGTATAGCATATAACGTAAATAGTAACGTGTCAGTAAATTTTATTTACTCTCATTGTTCTGTAATGGCTGCAAAGCGGGCAAAGTGGATAGGGCAAAGTGAATAGCTATTCACTTTGCTCGGATTAATATTATTAGCTATTCACTTTGCCCTGACAACAATTTTATTATACAAACATGATTCATAGTGATATTTAAAGTGTCCCGAGTGTGCATGTCGTATAATTCAGCAGAATAACACCGAAAATTACAGTGGAAAATAAACTGCTGTTCGTGGAATGTTGACAATGTTAGAATTAATTTTATTTTTGTAAATTAGATATTATTCTCTGTATGTAAAAAAACGGTTAAATTTCTTTAACATGTAAATATTGAACTGTATAAAAACCGAGTTATAAAATATGAGTATTTTAATTACGAAGCAGGAACTTTTTACTCTATACAAAACTTATTTTATACTAAGATTTTAAACACTCATCATCCAGTGCTTTTAACCCGCGATCGGGCGCACTATAAAAAGTTCCGTGATAGGGCGCGCATTGAGCATTTTGCTCACGGCAGCAACAGTTGTGTTTATTCTGTCAAAATGCGAGATTTTAGTTAAATAACATGTTTTATATACTAGAAGTTTCAAATGATGATTCAAATGAAATACTAATTAGTGTTTAATGCTGATATAAACATTTACACATCTATAATTTGCATATTTATGAATGCACTGCAATGCGTATCTTGTATTGTAGTGTTAAATCATCACTATATTTTTTTAAGATACAATTAAAGAAGTTCATATAAAATTCAACTTCACTACTATTTATAATTATTATTTGCAAACATCCTTCTTGCCTCTTCATCTATAGTAATCTAACATAAAAAAAATATTGTTAGGTAAAATCCACATTTGAAGTATCATAATATTGAAAAAAAATCAAACTAAAATACAACCATGCTGAATAGATACAGAGGCCCTAGTAAAACCTTTATAAATATAACTTAAATCAACATAATTATAGGTAAATAAGTCGCAAGAGGTAATTTTTAGTCTGTCCCTATATATCTCATTGTGTCACATTACTAGTGTCTTAGTCTTCATCACTTTACACCCAAACTTCAAAAGAAACAGTGCGAAAACTATCGGGGATACACGAGCGACATGCACAGACTGTAAGAACACGCGAGTGTAATCGGATGCGCATTTGATAGACATTCACACCCGATACGCGGTCAACATACGCTATCGGGCGCGCATAGAGCAAACTGCTCACAGAGTGAAGGTAGCTAACTTTGAATGTTGACACTTTCGATTTCTATGTGTATTAGGGGCTATGAATGGAACTAAGCGAATCACAAAATGCCAACTTGAAGGTACCAAGAGACCCGAAGTCAAATGTGAAGATTTCATAAAATGATGTATGAATATTTGCTGACTGTGAACAATTTGCTCATAGTGCGCCTGATCGCGGGTTAATCCTACCACATATTTGTTGTTCTTAAACTTTTAGTTTACTGGCATAATGTTATAACTGCAGGCATACAGTTGTGGTAGGAACTCGCACTTAATGAATAAATTAAAAAATTCTAAGTTTAGGCCTATGTGTTTTCATAATAAGTTAATAATTTTTCATAGTTTCTGTAATGCTCATAAATATTACACCATACAATCAGTAAACGACATTTTATATCAAAATGAACTCTGTCCACAGATAGTGTATAAATACAAGAGAACAACCAACCAAGGAAACTGGTCGGAGGAAACCATGAAACGAGCGATGGAAGAATGTGAAGTTAATTCAATAAATTCTGTTGCTGCAAAATATGGAATACCCTTTGCAACTCTTTATAGACATCGTAAGTCAGGTTCAAGCAAAAAGCGCGCTTGGTAGGTTCAGAACTGTATTCACAGATGAACAAGAAATTGAACTTTTAGAATATATACAAGAAATGGACAGCATCTTTTACGGTTTGACAAGACGTGAATTCATGGGAATAGCATATGACTTCGCCCAAAAAAACAACATAGCTTATCCATCAAACTGGGATAAGAATCTTAGTGCTGGTAATGAGTGGCTTATGGGATTTCAGCAAAGGTATCCTGAAATTTCGCTCAGACAGCCGGAACCGACAACAATCGTAGAGCAAGGGGCTTTAATCGGCCGCAAGTTGATAGGTATTACAAGATTTTATGGGACCAGATGGAGAAATATAATGTGAGTGCAAGCACATTGTTCAACATAGACGAAACAGGCATTCAAACGACGACAAATAAACCCCCTAAAATTCTTTCAGTTTGTGGAAAGAAACAGGTAGGAATAATCTCAAGTGCAGAAAGAGGAACACTTACTACAGTGATTTGTTGTTGTAATGCTGCTGGAGGTTTCATTTCACACTTCTTAATTTTTACTAGAAAACGCATGCAAGAGAGACTGCTGTATGATGCGCCAACAGGAACACAAGCAACGTGCACAGACAATGGATGGAGTAATGGTGAAGCATTCTTGCAGTTGCTGCAATTCTTTGTTGAACATGTCCGCCCTAAACCAGAAAAAAAAATTCTGCTTTTGCTTGACAACCACGAATCACACAAATTTTACCCTGCTATTCAGTTTGCCACTGAAAATAATGTGGTTTTTGTGTCTTTTGCTCCACACACCACTCACAAAATGCAGCCTCTTGACCGAGCTGTTTACGGGCCTTTGAAGAAATACTTTGAACAAGATGTAAATTCGTTTCAGAAGAACCATGCTGGTAGAGTTATCAACCAATACGATATTTATAAATTGCTTTCCCCAGCATACTTGAAAGCTGCCTCAACACGTAAGCGGATTCAAGTCTGCTGGCTTGTGGCCCTACAAACCAAATATCTTTGGTGATGAAGATTATGCTCCTGCTTTAGTGCCGGATAGAAATGTAAATGAAAATGGTAGTGGAGAATCAGTAGTGCATAGCAATTATTGTTCCAGCATTGTCCCTGGCACTTCAAATGTTTTAGAAGGTGAAGCAGGACCATCAGGTGCTTCCAGGACTAGTCCAAGATACATTAGACTCCTGCCAACTTCATCTCGCAAGCAAAACAAGAAAAAGAAAATCCCAGCAAGCTGAAATACTGACTAGCACTCCAGGTAAGGTCTACCAAAAGATGAAACTGGAACAAAATGCTAAAAAAATGCACTACTCTTCACATTTCAGCAAAGAAAAAATTTTTGATACTGAAGAAGAGTGAAAAACACGTCGAATGCACAGAATCAGAATACAGTTGTCAGATATGTGAAGCACCATATGAGGATCCCCCAACAGAAGACTGGATTCAGTGTGCTCTGTGCAAACTCTGGAGTCATGAGTCCTGCACTTCATATGTGGAACTGGACAATATTTGTGTCATGAGTGTGAGCGAGGTTTCAGAATTTAATATAACGCTGCAACATCTCAAGCATGATGTTTTAAAGTGTAACAGAATTTCAGAATATGCTTTAGTAGGGCCTACATTAACATTAAGAAAGTTACTTTGCATCCTATATTGTTTATGAAAAAAAAAGGAAATATGACAAATTAAAGCTTATTATTTACAAGAGAAATAACTTGCCACTTAAGTTTTAATTGTCAAGTCGTAGCTAAATTGTAATTGCTTAATATTGTTTTTGATATCATTGTTATTCACTTTGCCCTTTGCTCTTATTCGCTTTGGACCTATACAAGTGCAAAGCGAATAATGTGCATGATATTTTAAAATAAATAATTTAAACAATGTATAATTTAAAATAAAATTTAATTTTGGCAAAACTTAATAGTACATAAAACAACGAATCAACACAACAAAATTCAGTCACCTGAGTTATTTAATGACATGTAGATATTAGTTTAAAATTAAGTTATTTGCTTTGCCCGGACTTCCCCTACCTTATGTACATAATAATAATAAAGTGTATGCATGGGTAATATTATGTTTGCTAATTTAAAAATACACCTTTATTGTGTGTGTGCGTATGTATGTATGCTGCATTAAGTATTTTTGTCATTCACCAAGTACAAACTATACATGCACCACGTATATCATTTTTCCAGTTAAAAATATGTAACAGCGTATCATTACATGTAAGATAATCTCTACAGAGAAGGTGTAAGTTTTTTTCTCAGCAAGCACGAGTCATTAGGCCGCACGCTATGAAATGAACGAGGGGTCGTTACCACAACGCCGAAATACCACAACGCCGAACGTACAATAACGCAGAATACCATAACGCCGAATGCCAAATTGACCGCAATGCCGACACCTAGAAAACTGCTGTGTACCACAACGCTGAAATACAGTAACGCCGAAAAATGTTGCTGCGGGGAGGGGGGAGCCACAGGAGAAAAATTAAAAATGACTGAATGAATTTGTGTGCTAACCTTACCCAACCTAACCTTTGTGGCAGTCCTGCAATAACATTTTTCGGGGTTAATGTATTTCGGCGTTGTGGTAATTCGGCGTTGTGGTACACAGTAGTTTTCTAGCGGTTAGCGTTGTGGTCAATTTGGCATTTCGGCGTTATGGTTTTCGGCGTTATTGTACGTTCGGCGTTGTGGTGCGTCCCCATAAACGAGCAGATGTGTTTTGGGGACGGTGAAAGACACGAGCGACCTAGAGACCCGCTGCGCGACGGCATCTGTTCAAGTGAATTTATGGGTGTTGCTGGAGTTGGCGCGTGCAAATCATCGTCGGCACACAGCCATCTTCCCCTCTCCAACCCTTCTGCAACTCCACCGCCCGCTAAGGAGATGTCTGCAGGGTCGCCGAGGATTGATCGCGGGACATGTTCCCCGGGCCGCTGCCCGCCGAGACTGCATCGACGCGGCGTGACGGCTCCTGCTGCGTCGACGCGAGGCATCCTCAGAGCAGGGTATCCACAAGTAAAAAATATTTCGTACCAACTTAGACGAGAAAAAAGTACTAGATTTGAAAAAAAAAGTACTTAATTATAATTTGTTATGGTTTTAACAATTTAGGAAGTTATTATGACATTGCAATGCTCGAACTTAAACATCACGCCACACACATATATTCCATAGTTTTTAAAAATAATTACGCTTAATAATAAAACATATTGGAGTTACTGTAATATTATTATATTAAAGAAAAAAGTACTAGATCTGGGCGTAAATGTACTAGACCACTAAAAAAATTATAAAAGTACTAGATATAGTACGAAAGTAATAACTGTGGACACCCTGCCTCAGAGGCTAACCCTCCCCCCCCCCCCCCTCGGTTGCTCAAGGTCACTGTGACGACACACCATAATTCCAGGTAGGCTTCTAGAGAAGGGCCACTTGAAGTAGCTTGGCTTCTGGGTTGTAGCCGTGTCGGCGAATACTACACCGACGTTTCGGTTGGCATTGCAGTCGCCATCACCAGGGAAGCAGTTCACTACAGTAGATAACTGCTCCCTGATGATGGCGACGACTGCAATGTCGACCGAAACGTCGGTGAATTATTCTCTTGTTCCAGTTGTCACCACGGTGCTACTTTCAGTGAAATTTCTACACTTTTTTTTTGCATGGTTGGTTGGACCCCGAAACCGTCATCCACTCGTATACGTAAATACGTATTGTGTGAGTCTGAATTCAACCTAAAAACTTCGGCTGCATGTTCGTTGCGACAAAAATAAGTTGAAAACATATTTAAGTCTTGCAAGTACTTTCCGAGGATGGCGAACATCTTTGTAACTGGTCCTGAAAAAAATTTCAGCAGTGTCAGGGTATTACTCATATTTTACCACTGAAAAAAAAACTGTTTGTCATTATTAGAAGTTAGTATGCACGTTTCCGAGAAGGAAATTTGGCACATATTTGCTGAGATTTTCTGAGGTACAATCTGGTGAATAAATGAAGTTGGAAACAGGTAGGGGGCCACAGTGGTTGAACGGTCATATCACCTGCCCCTAGATGACCCGGGTTCAAGTCCACAAGGGACAAAAACGAAAGATTGGCCTTGATCTAGTGGTTTTTTTCGGTTTCCCTTTATCGTTATTTTCATCAAATACCCTTTCTTATCTCATTATCACTCATCTCTTACGAACTAACAGTCGACAATAACCCAAGTGTAGCTGTAGTTGCAGATCCAGATGCCAGATGACCGACAAAGCATTCTCGTTCATCAATTTAATGTGTGTGCGGACAACTACGCGACCTGAAATTGTTCCCCTCCACACTCCTCTATTGGAAGGCTGACTGATGCACGGTAGCCTTGACGGAACAGCCAGTGTAGAACCACTCAAGTGTGGGCGAGACGGTGTCCGACCTCCTGACCCTGGCTATTGTTCCCGGCGCCCGCGCGCCCACGCGTCGGTGCGCCCGTGGCGCCTCGCGGGGCGCTGCGGCGAACCACGCCCATCCCTCGCCTTCTCTTCAACACGCACTTCCCTCGGCGAGACGGGACCGTGGTGGTAGCAGAACATACTCTCCCTGCTACGCGCATGCGCACACGGAGCGGAACCAGCCTCGGTGCGCCCGTGGCGCCTCGCGGGGCGCTGCGGCGAACCACGCCCATCCCTCCCCTTCTCTTCAACACGCACTTCCCTCGGCGAGACGGGACCGTGGTGGTAGCAGAACATACTCTCCCTGCTACGCGCATGCGCACACGGAGCGGAACCAGCCTCGGTGCGCCCGTGGCGCCTCGCGGGGCGCTGCGGCGAACCACGCCCATCCCTCCCCTTCTCTTCAACACGCACTTCCCTCGGCGAGACGGGACCGTGGTGGTAGCAGAACATACTCTCCCTGCTACGCGCATGCGCACACGGAGCGGAACCAGCCTCGGTGCGCCCGTGGCGCCTCGCGGGGCGCTGCGGCGAACCACGCCCATCCCTCGCCTTCTCTTCAACACGCACTTCCCTCGGCGAGACGGGACCGTGGTGGTAGCAGAACATACTCTCCCTGCTACGCGCATGCGCACACGGAGCGGAACCAGCCTCGGTGCGCCCGTGGCGCCTCGCGGGGCGCTGCGGCGAACCACGCCCATCCCTCCCCTTCTCTTCAACACGCACTTCCCTCGGCGAGACGGGACCGTGGTGGTAGCAGAACATACTCTCCCTGCTACGCGCATGCGCACACGGAGCGGAACCAGCCTCGGTGCGCCCGTGGCGCCTCGCGGGGCGCTGCGGCGAACCACGCCCATCCCTCCCCTTCTCTTCAACACGCACTTCCCTCGGCGAGACGGGACCGTGGTGGTAGCAGAACATACTCTCCCTGTTACGCGCATGCGCGCACGGAGCGGAGCCAGCATCGGTGCGCCCGTGGCGCCTCGCGGGGCGCTGCGGCGAACCACGCCCATCCCTCCCCTTCTCTTCAACACGCACTTCCCTCGGCGAGACGGGACCGTGGTGGTAGCAGAACATACTCTCCATGTTACGCGCATGCGCGCACGGAGCGGAGCCAGCCTCAGTGCGCCTGTGGCGCCTCGCGGGGCGCTGCGGTGAACCACGCCAATCCGTCGCCAACCCTCGCCTTCTCTTCCACGCGCACTCCCCTTGGCGAGACGGGACCGTGGTGGTAGCAGAACATACTCTCCCTGTTACGCGCATGCGCGCACGGAGCGGAGCCAGCCTTGGTGCGCCCGTGGCGCCTCGCGGGGCGCTGCGGCGAACCACGCCCATCCCTCCCCTTCTCTTCAACACGCACTTCCCTCGGCAAGACGGGACCGTGGTGGTAGCAGAACATACTCTCCCTGTTACGCGCATGCGCGCACGGAGCGGAGCCAGCCTCGGCGCACCCGTGGCGCCTCACGGGGTGCTGCGGCGAACCACGCCCATCCCTCACTAACGCCTTGCGCAGTCTTTCCCCGTCGAGACGAGACCACGATGCTTGCTGAAGGGGCTTATTCTAAGTATATCGTCACATCTATCAAGTCATTTCGAATCGAGTTCCCTCGATAGCGTTTCTAACGACAGAAAATATCGAGAACAAGTAAAGTCTAAGTAACTTAGGTAATCGTTAAAACGCTAAAAGTCACTGGGGTAATTTCGGGTTTTTCTTCCTCTGAGACTTGAGAGAGGGCATTACATCAAAACGAATGAAATAAAACTTATATTTTTCTATATTATGTTATTTTGCTATCGACAATGAGCAATCTAAATGGCTTCATCACATACAGGCCAATAGATTCTAGCCTGAAGTGAAGTTAGTCCGCAAAATAATCGTGGCCTAATTAATGAAATGGCAGTATCAATAACTCACTTTTAATTTAACTGCTACATCAACTGGTCTGTAATTTTACTGCTTCTCACTATCTTTACTGCATATAGTTAGTTGAGATTATCAACATTTTTAAAACATTTCACCAAACTAGCATGTCCAAAAAATTAATTATATTCTCCCCTTTAAAAATATTTGTAAAATTTTCAATGAATATTCTGTTTTCGCATTAAACAAAATTAATATAATTTTTACGGTTGGTGGGCATCGTTCTTTATTAATAAATAGGTCCTTGGTGAATAAAGCTGAACTGTCAGTAAGGTTACAAGAATAAACTCTGGGATTTTTCTTTTTTTTTTTTAGAAACTTCAAGTTTTGTAATCATTCATTGGTATCCCTTTAATGAATGAATTAAACTTACGCAACGCCTGTTATTAAATGCGTACATAATTAAGTAGCTATTTATCCAGATAATACATAGGAAGGGTTGAGAGGAATCGCCACGGAAAGCGTTAGAAGCGCCTAACGGCAAACGACAAATAAATTTACACTCTCAACTCCCAGAAAATTATGGGCAGAATACAGTTATTGTTTTACGACAGTTTAAATGTCTTACACGAACGGACCATTTCCTTGGCCTGTAGGCTATGTATCATTTCCTCGCGTTGATTACAGCCTCTCCTAATAAAAACCTGTTTCATTGGCTACCTACTTCTTCCAAGTTGTGTAGAAATAACGCAACACGTTATACCAACGTTTTATAGTTTAAACATTTCAAAATAACTTTTTATATTAGTAGGATAACTTGAAATTGGTTAATATTTAATTTAATTTGTATGAATGTCATATATATGTATGTGTTAAAACTATACATGCAGAATGTTTACAAACAGGGCTCCATATATGTCAAGTAAAGATGCAGAAATAATACGTACAAGCTTACCATCTTACAATATTTCATAGAAGGCCAATTTTTAATTAAATCTATGACACACAGAACCACAACCATATTTTAGATTTATATTCATTTAAAAATTATTATACATCTCTCGGAAATAAGTTATTCATGTTTCCCGGGCTTAAACACCAATCAACATTGATAATCAGTTTATTATTAATTATAAATTATTAAGACCATTAATCGAAATAAAAACTATCCTATCTCTCAAGTTGGAAAAAATTACACATAAATGCCAATTTTCATCGAAATCGGTTGACTTGGTGAAGAGTTCACTGGAAACAAACATCAGGACATTGGATTTATATATATTAAGATTTAGGTTTCATTCAAGCATGATTTTTTTTAAACCATCGGATAGATAATCGGATATTCTATACTTAAATTTACATGAATATTTCTGTTCGTTTAACATAAAAAAAGGTGTAGGTTATATAATAATTACTTTTCTTGCAAAAGCAGTTAAACGGTACTATCATCCCATCAGATAGCTTTCCATGTATAATCTTTCTGTGTGTGTTGCGAATAACAAAATTAGGTTGCTAGATACATACTTTCATTTAAGGATATCATCCACAATTTTAAGGTAGTTTAGAAGTATTAATTTAAGCGTATTTTTATTAATTTAATTCCCACGCGAATGACTACTCTGGTTACAACAGAACCGAGAACTTGGTGGTCAAAATTTAATTTTGGTTTCTACGAATACCTATAGTTATTTGAAACTATGAAATAAACATACTTTCATATGAAGAGCATTCTTCGTTTTGTTTTAAAGTCCTTATATTTAACGTAATTACTAACAGTGTTCACTTGTGTAGAGTGATGACCTCATCTTGGTTCATGGTTCTCTAAGATTCGAGATGGTATTAGTACCTTGACAAAGGCCCATCTCCATAACCCTGCTGTCTAGTTGCGAAGCCGGGTAGAGATTAAAAAGAATACCACACTTGACTTGCAAATACCACTACTCGCGCACGCCTCTCGGATTTATTGGTGTTGGCGCCATCAAAGCATTGAGGATGGACGTTCATCGGCGGGGGTGGAACGAGAATGGTTGGCACGACGATGAACGGTGAAGGGGGTCAAAGGGGAAGCGAATGGGGCACACGGGATTCGTTACGGACTTCTGTCTCCAGCCGTCGACGGAAGACAATGGCGGGGGAGGGGGGGGGAAGAAAGAGCCTGGAGGAGTTTCTGGAAGCGAGGAGAAGATGAATGGAAGAAGGCTCGTTGGTGAAGGTCGGGCGAGTCAAGGCGGTGCCGAGTGAATCGCGTTAATAGGCAGGAGTTGTCTCCCCCCCCCCTTCTCCACCTTGTCGACGGCGACCATCCAGACAGAGACAGGTACTCCCCCTTTTATCCCCTCGTAACCCCGACTCACTCGACATCCACGCACCTTGCTCCTCGGCAGTTGAAGAGGTGCCTCTGGCACCCGCCGTCTACGGACAGAGAATACCCGGCGCTAATCAGACACCGCTTCAACTCAAGGCTTGATTGAGCGCCAGCCTTTATTTATTTTTTTATCCCCTTCCTTCTCTCTTTGCCGCCGAAACGAGGACACTTAATATTCTTCAACGAAGGGGCTGGCCCGCCTGGAGTTATTACTGTCATTATCCGTAAGGAAGCAAAGGAGGCGCTGTGGGCGACATGGCACGCGCATTCTAGCGCCCAGTCGCCTCTAAGAACAATGCTGGTAATCGGTGTGTCGTGCCGCGATGGGACACCAAGTGTTAACTTTACAATATGTATCGTTGTTACGTAAGTAATAAAGATTGAAACAGGCTTTCAGGGTGATTTTTTTTTGATAGATGTGTGAGAATGTCCAAATATTTCTGTGTTAAAGAATTGTTTATTATAGTTTAACGGACGATAAATATAGGCCTAATACAATTTGGCATTCCACATTGTAGCTTTTTTTAATACCCTAGCAGCAAAACAAAATTGAAATACAAACAAGAATTTCGTGTTAAAAACGTGTAGGCTATTACAAACACAGAAGCGTGATTCGGGCCTCTACTAAATTAGATTCTCAAATATGTCCAGGAAAGGAGCAATTTATGAGCCAAAAGTTTCGGGTTCGAAGGGATTAAAGACTTGGTGTTTTGCTTAGCTTTTTTTTTTCTCTGTTACTGCGCAAGGAAGTGGCAGTTCGAGGTCTCTTAGCCAGGTGCAGACTCCAATATCACGTCGTGCCTGTGTGAAAAAGTGGACTACAAATAAGACCCCATCGTGATTTCATCTCCGATAGACCGTGTGTCAACTTGGACGAACTGCACGCTTTATCCTAGTTCATCTTCGCCTCCGTGTCTGACACGCGCAGACCTTTAGCTGTTAAGTGGAAACATTATGAAATCTACCATCTACAATGGGGTTGAAAACTCACGTTTTCTTTACAACAGAGTGAAAAACGTTTACGCGGTTACATATTCTAGGTATACCCAATGTTTGCTTTTCATTCACAGACATGTTAGATCTTACAAAAAAAAAATACTTTTCAAGATTTAGAAATCCTTAACAAATTACAAATTCCTTATATTTTGGCCACAGTCTATGCTGAAAGGGTTTATACTTTGACCGAGTCACATGCGAGAGATTGTGAAATAAGGCACAGTCTGTGAAAACAAAACATATAACTACTTATTTATGTACACGTTTGTGGAGTCTAACCTGCCGCCAGAATATAAAGAAAATTTTGAAGGTCTATGCCAGTAAAACTTTTGGGTCATGCTTGATTTTTTTCTACTTTCCTGAGAAAGCAGGAATTGCAAACAAGAGTGAACTTTGTGTTTGGTGCGAAAATTATAAATTCCTGTAGCAAATGAATTCGTGGGCTGCTGCAAGCGTCGAACGCTGAGCATATCGTCTCACAACGTTTTCTCCTTCTTGGTGTCTAACGTATATCAGAAGGACATCAGTCACAAACAATCTCGGTTCTTCTAAGCCTAGCTGACAAGCCAAATGTTTTACACGCATCTGGAAATTGTCAGTTTCTTGGTAATGGTGATGCACCCCATGCCTGGAATGGTTTTGGTCTTAGGTTGCATGCTTAAATCTAGGTTTATTTCACCATTTATGGATATTTTTTTGCTGATTTGGGGTCTTTATGAGTAGTATAGCTTGATATGTTCTGACACAGGAGTAGGAGTGTAGGGCGTGGAGCAGTTCAATGATGACCGACCTCTTAAGTCACGGCAACCATCTTGGACTCAAAATTACTCAAAAATGACTCAAAATTCCTTAGAATTCGTAGAATTTTTTCTATTTCAAGAGAAAAATTTCCGTTTTTAGAAAAGATTTGACCTTTCTTTTCCCAGAAAAATTCAGAATTCGAATTGTTCCCAAAGAGGATTAAAGTCCCCATGGGCAAGCCTCCAATAAAACCTCTGGGTGATCTTTGACCTTGACATTGTTATTTGACCTACAAGGCGACTTGGCTACGAAGCTACAAGACAATAAGACTACGAGGCTACGAGACACGAAGCAACAGGACTAAGAGACTACGAGTCTACGAGGCTCCAACTAGCTACATGACTACGAGGCCACGAAGCAACAGGCTACGAGACTACAGGGCTACAGGATTCTTGGCTACGGAGCTATAACTCTATGAGACTACAAGGCTGCAAGGCTAAAAGTGAACATGGCAACAAAAGCTACGAGACTACGAGGCTACAGGACTACAGGACTACAAGACTACCGAGGTTATAGGACTAAAATACTACGAAACTACAAGTATACGAGGCTCCAAGGCTCCAAGGCTTTCAGAGTACGAGGCTACAGGACAACTAGACTAAGAGGCTACGAGGATACGAGCCTGCGAGTATACAAGGCTGTAACTGGCTACAATAGCTCCATTCAGCAGCGAGAGTAAGCAGCAAGTAACTTGTTTCAAAAAGTCTCGATTATTGTTTCAGTTGGCACCACATGCAGTGTTGTACAGGCATTCGCTGTTTTATGTGGGATGCGGGATGCGGGATGCTCACTGACGATCGCAAGGCAAGGAGGGCAGCGCTAGATACCAAGGAGTAGGAAGTTCGTCTAGCATGATAGTGATTCCCAGCCACCTTAAGGCATATTATTTGACTGAGTAATGATTATTTTCTTATCGATTTCCACGTGATAAAATTATTGTAAGTGCTGGTTTAGTAACGGTAATTTACTAATTAAATGTAATTTTGAATAAAATAGGATGTCTAATCAAGTTAAAAAAATATATATTTTTTATGCAGAGATTGATTTATCAGAAATAACCAGGAGTAATCGGATAACATCAACAGAAGTCTCAACAGAAATAACCAGGAGCACCCGGAGAAAACCAATAGAAGCGTCGCCATGAATGGCCAGAAGAACTTGGAGAACCTACAAAATATCGGCAGGAATAATCAGGTGCACACGAAGAAAAATAACGCACGTTTTCCTAAATCAAGATAAGTGAATCACAAAACAAGAAAAAATTAATAAAATAAGCAAAGATAAAAAATATTTACGAAAAATTCTGGCTTGGGCTGGAACTCTATCCTTGCTACACGAAGGAGAAGTTCATAAGCTGGCAGAAGCTATTTTCGTATTTTTTTTTGTAATTTTTAATTAATTTTTTTTTTTTTAATTTTCTTCCACCAAATGTTGTAAACCGAGAGATAATATGTTTACACGTAAAAAAAATTGGTTGTCTATAAAGTCGGTTTACGGACGATAGTTTAACGTGACAACGTCATAACAAAACATTGATGAAACGATTGCATACTTTTATGAATAAAATTGAATCATTTTTATTGAATTATCACTATTTTGTATGGATACAAAGGAGGAGTGAAATTAAATCTACAATTTAATTGATAGATTTATTTTAATTTGCACTCATTAATTCAAATATGTTTATTACTTTAACGAAGAGATTATTTTAACGATAACTTAATGTGCGTTACGGGACACCTTCTCGTGCGTGCAGCGGCGTTCATCGATTTATTAGACGTCGCGTCAAAATGAATAGCTGGTAATCAACACGTCCGCGGGTTGGTGTGCCGGCATGGAGAGCACAGGCGGTGTTCGGGGCCAGGTTCAAGAGGGGTCACCTCGCGCGCCTTATTCGGGATGTCGCCCGCTTGGCGCGCTGCGAGGGGCGCCCCGTAAATCGCGCGCGGAGCTTCAAAAAGTGGCCGCGGCGCAGCGCGACGAGCGCTCCCGGGCGGTGAGTTACGGCACGACACATAGGCCCTTCACGGAGGGGGAAGCCATCTTTTCACAGACGAGAGAGCCAAAACCCAAGTTCCCCGAAGTTCATGCTCGCTCCCCCCCCCCCCCCCCCCCCCGTATCTTTAATGTAGCTATCCTAACCAAATCAACCGTCCACAATGTTTTAAAGTATTTATAATGTAGCTAACCTAACCTAATTGACCATTAGTATCATTTTATCAACACATTTGCAATGAACAAAAAAAAAGCCGAAGATGCACCAGCGGACGTTTGGCTCTCTCGTCTGTGAAAAGAAGGTTTCCATTCACGAAGACCTTCTGGGAGGTGTGACGGGACCGTAGCCCACTTATTGTAATATAATGGAACGCCATTTAATCAAACTCGTCACCGAGTGAAAATCAAAATTACACATACCATGCCAATTTTTTTTATATAGTTCGGACGCAATGCTGCTCTCCGATGGCTTTATTAGTTCAATTGTTGAAGTTATACTTCTTTAGGCGCTTTATGGAAGAATTATGAGAGTGAATGCGTGCGCACCATGCCACGAAATTTTCATATAAAGATTGCTGACCTACGTGTATGTTACATAAACCCACTCACATACACACACATATATATATATCGTCACTTTCATAAAAATTAGGGTACCAACCAAACGAATTACTGTGGCAAATGAAACTGATCTTAGTGCAATCACCGCGGAATATATTTGGTTGATTAAATTGCCATAGTAAAGAGTAATTTCACGTTTTAAAAAAAACTAATGCTACTCGTATTACAATAAATATAATACATATTCTCCTTACATTCTTCTGTCAGGCGTCGTAGCGCTGAGGTTATATTGCGTGGAAAATTTTTTTTTACATTTTTTTTTTAAATTACAGATAACTGGTTTGCAAATGTGTATGAATAAATTTTATTTGTTTATCGTATTGCTATAATATTAATTTGTACACATTTGTCTATTATTATTGAATACTGAGTACCTATTCAATTTTAATTCTTGATGATCTTATTTGATTCATGATTACATCATGGGAACTCATTGAAAGTTTATCTTCCATATTAATAAGGCTGAAAATAGACTTGAGATGATATTAAAATGTTTTAATATATTAATTCATTAAATTATAAAATTACAAAAGTATACACACAATGGTGTATGAAGCCGAGTGTAACCTATGTACGTACCACTTTGATATTTTTCCGAGCAGACTATTGATGTGTAAATTTTAATTATGGAAATACAAACCATAATTACCCTGTGTGACCAGAGGAAAGAAAAATTTTGGTCCTTATGCTCAATGGTGACAATGGAATGAAATTAATACGAAAACATGAAGAGTCATTTAAACATTCATTACTTTTTTCTTATATATGCAATAATTCTTACACATTGCCCATTAATCACTTAAAAACTATTATTTATAATTATTTTTGGAAACTAATTGTTTAAATAATTTCTTTTGAATTAAAATAATAGTAACAGTTTTACTTTAAACTCCCTTCAAAAATATAAAAGTAATGTTTAATCAAAAAATATTATATTTGCATTTTCCAAATTGAAGACATCATACATGTAATTGCAGAAAAGTGGTTAAGTGTAAGAGAAGGCGTAACGCCTTAACTTCGCCACCAATAAAGACGATAAACAAACAAACAAACAAACAAACAAATAAACGGAATTTTAGGAGATATTTTGAATGCTCAAAATTAGCACTTTTAAATTGTTAATACTTTACCAGTAGCATTAAAATAAATGTATTATCTCTAATTAATTTACAATTGGCTGTCTTGTAAAATGTCACAAGTTCTAAATCCACACACTTTTTCAAAAAAAAAGTCGATGGCGTCTTTTCATTAACTGCTGCTTCCGCCCATTTTACAAATGATTGGTTAATATGAATCTTGGTAATGCTGTGATTGGCTTATTGTCTTTCGGGACGTTTCAAACGTTCCATGATCCGGACATAACATCACTAAGTATTGGCATGCATTTTATTTAAGCTACGAATAACATCAGTGTACTGTAGTTTGAGTTACGGAAAATGTTTTTGAAGTGAAAACTTCTAAGTATAGGAAGGTTTGGATAGGGAGTAAATTCATGTAAGTCGTCATCGATATGGTCACGTGACGTGTTAATTTTTTTTATATTTCAAGGATAAAATTTAATTTATTCTATTTTTAAAGATAAAAAGTTTTTAATTTTAACGTTATTGTGTGGTACATATTGCTAGTGTTGGATATTTTTTAGTAGGTAGTTAAGTTGAGGTTATGTTTTTTTTTCTATTGTTTATTTATTTACGCTGTGAATTTCTTCAAATGTCAGGTTACTGATTTATTAGAGATAATGTTGATTATTTGTAGATTTAAGTTAATATATATTTTTTTAATTCTTTCAATGAAAAAACTACATTTCTTCTAGTTTTAAAGTTATTATTGGTAGGGGCAAAACTTAAGGGTTCGCGTCACCGACATGCTAGTGATATTATATAACACCAATATCATTTTCTTGCGTACATTTGACGTAGAAATGATTTCATGTTACACATTTAAAAAACAAAATTTTAAGTTTTCACTTCTGTCGACAGTCTCCATGACTGCCTTTGAGTTTTTTTTTTCATATTCACCGGTGAAATGATATTAAAAAGATGTAATTCTCTGGCGGTATGATTAAAGGTATCACATTGTTGTGACTAACACGTAAGCATCCATGTTTCGATCTTCTTGGATCTCTTCAGGTAAGTGTAGACTACATATTTCAGTAGTCAAACTTACTGCATGGTTTACAGATTTCTGTAAATCAAGAGGCTGGCGTGTTAGGCACAACAATGTGATACCTTTAAAAAATGATATTAACCGTGCACTGAGTAACAGCGTTCGCGCGGCGTTGCCTTCAGGGCTACGAAGGAGGACGGACACCGGATGTGGTGAAACGAACACAGCGGCAGATTCAACACCTCAGGAACACCTCCGCGGAAGACCCGGGGTAGCCGCTTGCCCCCTCGACCATTACCGTCGTAACGGTTCTTCCCGAGCGGGCGATCGTAAATTTGGCGATCGAAACGCGCAGCCGGCAAAACAAAAACAAAAAAAAAAAAAAAAATTGGCTCGCGGCAACGTTGTAATTACGCGAGGCGAAGGATGAGAGAGCGGTTGGAAGGGGGGGCTCCCGCAGAATATATACGACTTAACCCGTCCGTCACCCCTGGGGGTCAGTGGCGTAAGAGGGCGTGGGTCTTCGAAGCAGGTTCCAGGTTCCTACGTGGTCAATTAAGACCTGTCCAGGCCGACCTTGGCGACGTAAAAGAGGCGTTCCATTCTGCGGCATTAAAAAAAACGTGCAATAAAAGTCCCTTTTTATCATAAACTGGAACTATCCGCGGATCCACTTCGCAATGGATATATATATATATTAAAATGAAATATATTTGTAAATTTTTATATTTTCGTGAAAAAAAAAATGTATCACTACAAAATAGTGTTCGTTTTTGTTGTCCCAGTAACTCCAATAGTTAGTTTTTTTTTTTTGTTAAGCGTTCCCTGAATATAGCTTTGCAGTTCAAACTGCGCAAATTAAGCAGCACAATAAAACAAAATAAAGTCAAACTGTTGAACATACGCAAAAAAATAGCCCTTAAATACTCCGAGCAGGGTTTTGCTGTCAGCTTCCCGGAAGCAGTCCAACATTTTTTTTTTTTGCACGATTCCGCTGGCGAACATCCACTTCACATTTCGGGCAGGGGGAACTAATCGCGCGACTCGCGAAGTGCAGGACCGTCACTTGAGTAAACATTCTACCATCGAGTTCGTTGCAGGCGTGACACTCGATCACCTTCACAAAGAGTTCCATTCACGGCGTCGCGCCGAACACGCCGCGACCTGCCACAACCTGCCGGCCTCGGCTGGACCGCCTCGCACAAACACACACACACACACACACAACACACACAACAAACACCAACACTCACCAACACTCACCAACACTCACCAACACTCACCAACACTCACCAACACTCACCAACACTCACCAACACACACCAACACTCACCAACACTCACCAACACTCACCAACACACACCAACACTCACCAACACTCACCAACACTCACCAACACACACACTCGCTCGCCGCGCCTCGCGCCTCTACGCGCCAAAACGTCACTCTCACTTTCTACCGTTTGTATTTGCACACCTAAATACAAATATAAATAAGAATAAAAGTTTAAAGTGTCTACGCTTCCCAAAAAAAAATTACACTTAAATATTATAACAGGATAATTAAACGGTTAGACGAAAAATTAACTACCGACTTAAAATAAAATAAAGGGTCTGTTTCTTCGAGCTTCCTGCTTGGAACTTGAGATTTTCTAAAGTGTAATAATATTTTGTAAAATAACTTGTGACATAATATTCTCTTGTCATTTTTTCCTTTGTCGAGAGTATATTTTATATATATAACGTACATAAGCCTACATTGCATGCATTGTGACTCGCTATTGTTTCTTGGAGTAAAGCGAGCTTAAGAACTTCAAAAAAATATTCCCAAGTTTTTGCAGTAATTAAATATGCTGCCAATTTTCGTATAATGGTAAATGTCGACACACGTGTTATTTTTTGGTGTTTGGCAGCCAGCTGGTACATTCGAGCGGGACAAGCCCAAGAACGAGTATTAATATTCGAAGACAACTTGAGTGTATCGTATTAACATGTTTATGGTTCTCAAGTGTTGTTTCATGTTAATAAAACTTGCTACTCTCACAAAACACAGTATTCTTGTGTCACTCTAACTAACTACCTTGTTTTCCTTACCTGGGGGCAACAAAATAACTTTTTGAAAAAATCAGGGTTTAGTATTTTTTTTCTAGTCTTTATCGCTTTTAACGGGGTCGTTTTAGTGTAAACTTTAAAACCTGATAATTGAATGATTCTATAGTCCACGTAGCAGCCCCGGCGGCGTGTGCCGTAAACTACGCCTGATTCGCGTCCAGAAATGGAAACACAATTTGCGTGTATGTGTCACGCTCGGCATAATTTTTGAGGGAATCCTTTACCAAACGTCGTGTCCGACTTTCGTGTTATGAGTTTATTTGCAACACGAGGACACGTGAATTGGCTCTTTACCGAGGTTAGATGCTACCCAGAGAAAAGGATCTGTTTGAATCAAACAAATATTTGTTTGTATATGGCGAAACAAACATTTACTTGACGTAACCAAATATTTTGGTTGCCCTAACCAAATTTGTTGAGGAACAAAATCGATTTATTACACTTAACCAAATCTATGGTTGAGTTGAAAAAATAATAATTTTGTTGGTTCAACAAAATCTTTCCTACTACAATAAATTTGTTTGAATCAACAAAATATATTTGTTTCGCCATATATAAACAAGTATTCTGCCGCCCTCTTCACCTCAACCTGACCAAATACCAAGGAGGTACAGAGGCCAGCAGTGAAAGCATGGGGAACGGGCTCAATGGTGCCTTGTTAGGCGTGTAGAAAATCATGAGAACCTTGAGCCGACTGGGTAGGCCATATTACAGGATAAAATAGTTAAATATATATAATAGTCAAAATTAATACAAACAGTGGTTTTAGTTAAATGAATACAGCAATATCGTTTCTCTGTTCCTTATATTTTCTTTTCTTTAAATTCTTTTACTTTAAATAATAACAATAACAAGTTTAATATCAGTTGATGAGTATACAGTCATACTTATAGTAAAAATGAATGTTAAGATAAGGGGCCCCTTCAGATAATTAAGTTAAACACATTGATTTTGATGTTAAGAATTACATAGGTTAAAAATTACATAGGTTAAGTAAAAATAAAATTAATTATTAGTCCAAAACAATGCCGAAAATGTTAGGTTAAAATTTTATCTTTTGGTATGTGGTGGCTCATGGTTGCTCTTCTGCATGCAGAAAGTAACAAAGAAGATCTTTCCTGATTAGACGAGCTGCATCAGGCACTGAGGAGCACCATGACTCAGGTGACGAAGAAGTTGTGTGTCACGAAGGAATCGCGCCCATGGCCACCCACGCCTTCCGCACACACACACTTGCGGTGTACGGAGAATTAATTAAGACATTGATGTCAAGAGATTAAGAAACGGCCGAAGCTAAGGAACAGTTACATCATGGCCGACATGCTTCAAAAAGAAAGACGTATTATTTTGTGCAACTGAAGAAGACCATAGAGTTGAGACATGAAAGACTGCACATGTAAAACAAATAGAGTTACACTATAGTGCGATTTCCCAAATCAACATTCATTATGGACAGAAGTAAAATTATTTTGTTGTAAAACTAATATAACAATTTTTAACACAGAAACTTGTGCTTTTATAAATATAAATTATGCTGAAATTGTTGGTTACAAGATGATTTACAAATTCAAGAATAAAAAAAAATTATGGCTCCCAGTTTGCTATACAAAAAAAATAAAAACAATAACTATAAAATAGATAAAGTGAGCATGCGCATTACTACAAATGTGCAATGGCACACACTCCTCCCCTCAAAGGGCAACAGCCGGTGAGTGGCAACAGTTAATAAGTCCCAAAACTAAAATAACATCCCAATTACAACAATACCCACATAAACACTTAGCTATATATATATAAAAAAATTACTATTCCACATTAGACGACGAGGCTAAGGGAAACAACATTGTCCCGGAAGGGATAGGAGGTGAAGGATTTGGGGGGGTGGTCGAGATGGAGCGCAACTTCAAGAACAGGATAACGCTCAAAATGAGGATACAAATTAAGACCAGGGAGGATATGGATATGGCAGCAAGGTTAAAGTGAGAGTAGGACTCAACGTGTTGTTGCTTCGGACGAAAGAGATTAACTACATCGTAAAAAGGAGCACCGTTAGGACGGGACTTTAACATACCATTAATATCCTTAATAAGAGAAGCATTGATGGTTAAATTAGGAAGTGATGCAAAGGACGGCTTGCTGAGGTTAAAATTAAATTTTGGTATGTGAATAGAAGGTAAAGTTAGATTGAAATGTAAAGTAGAAATTACTGACCCGAAAGTTTTGAAAAATGGGCTTACAATGTCACAATGGGAAACATTATTTATATATCCACTACCAATTAAAGAAATAGTTAAAGGTGGAAATGACTCCGCAGTTGATCGACACAGTAAGGTAACATCCAATGAATGATTACTAGCGAATAACCAAAGTGTATTGGTTTTTTGAAGGAAAGGTAAATCCAGTGAAACAAAGCTTTTATCACAAATATCATAAGTGGGTTTACCAAGAAAAAGGTTAAACTCACAATTACTGACATGAGCATCAAAAAACGGAAAGGTCGGGGAACATAAGGTTACACCGTATTTTTTACAACCCGAGAGAGAAGAAGAAAACACAGGAGCAAATATTTTTCTGTCTGGACTAACCAACAAAGTGTCGTGCACGTTGAGTAAAAGATAATGTTTGAACTCAGAAGAGAAAAATGGGAAGGCGAAAATGTTATAAGCCTCAAAACTGCTATCCTTGTTTGCTAGTGGCACGTTAACAATGACATTTAATGAACCATTATAGACGATGGCTTGGACTTTACTCAAACCATAAAATATGTAGAGATTATCATGCGAAATTGTAGCCAACATATGCAAGGGTAGGGCAATATACTGTTGAATTTTAAACAAAAGATCAATAAACACCGTGGGTGTTAGAAGAGTGGAACTTAGTTGTCCATGAACACTGTTTTCAATAGCTTGTCTTAGATCGGAAATTTCCAGCCGAGCACTAGATAATGTCTCACTAACCCTAAACAAAAGGGTATTTAGATCAATTCTCCAACTTATTAATGTGATTTTGTCCCAGACTTCATGGATGGAGCTGTTTAATGCTTTGTAAAATTCATTATGGCTATTTAGATAATGTAACGCCAAATTTTTAATGAGAATAGTGTTGTTTATGACTCTGTCTTCTAAATTCTTGACCACAATCATATGATGTAACATACTGTTAGAAATGTCATCTTGATTCTCGTTAACCACTTTCAGTCTTTTCTCTAAGACAGTCAAATCATCACTATCTAGGGTACCGAAAACTGTCTTCAATATAGAACCACCAAAATTAAACCAACCACGTTTTTGCCTTCTAGGGCGATGGGGCAGAAGTGAAGTTAAAGCCATAGTCTCAGTTTTGTATGCAATAAAGTTTTCTTGTAGTTGTTTGACCACAAACGCAAAATTCTGATTCCAAGCTTCGTCATCGTGATGACCACTATTCAGTGAAATAACTTTGTTCAGAAAAACATCCACTTGTTTACTTTCATTTTCAAGTTGAACTAAATTGAAGTCAAGCACAATGGAATAAACATTGTCCGAAAAGATGAGCGAATCTTGTTTTTCGAAGAGAATACCAGAATTCAAATGATTTACCGTAACTCTTCCAAGAGCGAAGGAGTAGGCACAAACAAGGAGGCACAAGACCCCGAACATGGCACACGACCACAAGGAAATACAGGAGACGGGAGATTCACAGCGACACTAAAACAAGAACACAGGAAAACACCTTTGGATAGTGAAATATAAAATAAAACAACATTTTAAGATTTCTAATTATTAATAATACCCAACATTATTCAGATATTACCCACACATCATGTGATCTAAACTAGAGCATACCCCATAAAAACATACCCTAAACAAAGATAAAATAATAGATGTTATTAAAACTTAAATTACTACCATGGTTTTTTTGTTTATGTAATATGCATAAAGAATAGGCCTATTCTGAAAAAAGTTAAATAAATTCTGAATCCTCAAGACTAGGATCAGTGGGTGATCAAGCCACGATCAAACTAAGTCAAGGATTGGACAAAAGTAAACACCTGCAGTGAAGACCAAACGAAAGGACCTGCAGTTCCCAACATTGGACAATTCAAACTGGAGGTGGAGAGTGATACCTTTTTAAGTGTGAAATGTGAGCTCTGGTCACATAAGAACCCGTGTCAGGATCAGCTAGGGCAGCTGTAACTGGGGTTAAAAAGCGTTGGATGTGATAAGGGCCTGACCAGCGAAAAGACAGTTTCGCCATTCTCTTATCCACTGCTTTACTGGTAGGATGTGACTTGCATAAGACGAGGTCACCTCGTCGAAAAGGATTTTTGACTCGATTCTTATCATATTTCATACGACTTCTTTCATGTGAGTGCTTAAGGTTTTTAAGGGCAGCTGCCCAAATTACTTTAATGTTTTTAGAATCCTTAGGTAACAGGTCATCCAAGGACCAAAGATTAGACAAGGGATTGTTCGGAGCATAGGTGAACATCAAATTGAAAGGCGAAGATTTATGTGACTCATGACGTGAATAATTAAAAGCCATCTGAGGCCAACGCAGATTTTTGTCCCAACTAACTTGATCTTTCGCATGGAAGGCAATTAAGGCCGAACGGAGGTTACGATTGAACCTTTCCGCATGCGAAGGTGGAGGATAGTATGGTGACAACGTGATATGACGTATACCATGTGTGAAGCACATAATTTTGAATAATTTGGAAGTAAATTGTGATCCATTATCCGAAACTATTGATGAAGGAACCCCAAAACTTTGGAATATGTAGGTTTGAAGGGCCCGAATCGTGGATGGCGCATCAGCTTTTCTTAAAGGAATCAACCAAACAAATTTGGAAAATGCATCCACACAAACTAATAAGATACTATTTCCATCTTTACTCCTTGGAAAAGGGCCTACGAAATCAACAAATAATTTTTGCATAGGTTTGTCGGATATTTCAGAAGACAAAAAACCTAAATGGGTATTCTGAGCAGGTTTACTAAGTGCACAAAGATGACATTGTTTGACTCTATCAGCCACCTCAGCATACATGCCTTTCCAAACAAAATGCCTTTTAATAGCCTCAATAGTTTTATATATACCGAGATGAGCACCAATAGGCGAGGAATGAAAATATTCGAATACCAGGGGTTTCAATATTTTGGGAAGAACAATTCGTTTCTGATTGTTTCGAGTTTTGGAAAACAAGATACCTTTGGACAGAAAATATGGTTTTTGTTGGATACCTGAACTCAAATTTTGGACAATTTTCTGCAATTCCTCATCTTCCTCCTGATGAGCCTGAATAGTCTTGAAGGCTAAAGGGAAATCAGTGACCAAAACATTACAAGTGGCTTCCTCCTTACTAGGCTGTGAACAATCAAACATACGTGAAAGCGTATCAGCAATTACATTCTGTGTTCCTCTTATATGCTGAACCTTGAATTTTAGAGATGAGATTTTCATGACCCAACGACCGATTTTGCCTAATTGTCGTGGGTGCGCCAAGAGCCATGATAGAGCTTGATTATCCGTTTCCAAAAGGAATTCTGTATGTTCTAAGTAAGGCCTGAACTTATCTATACCAAAAACAACAGCGAGACATTCCAATTCATAAATAGATGCTACCTTCTCTTGATTGGTCAGAGTCCGGGATGCAAAAGCTATCGGATGGCGGGCACCATCAAACTCTTGTGCTAAAACCGCCCCTATTGCTGAACCTGAAGCATCAGTTTGCAAAATGAAAGGTCTCGAAAAATCTGCCATACGGAGTACTGGTGGACTCATTATATCATTCTTTAGTGTTTCAAAAGCTTTTTGTTGTTTTTCTCCCCATTCAAATTTCACATTCTTTTTACGGAGTTGATTCAAAGGAACGGCCTTCTCGGCCAAATTAGGAATAAATTTTCCAAAAAACTGGACCATACCGATAAATCTAGCTATACCTTTAACATCGCGGGGTGGAGGAAACTCTCTAATGGATTTTGTACGTTCTGGATCGATGGAAATACCTTGAGAAGAAATTTTATGACCAAGGAATGAAATCTCTGGGACAGCAATTTTAATCTTTTGTGGGTTAACGGTTAAGCCTGCTTTCTCAAGACGAGAGAAAACTTATCTCAAGTGTTGAAGATGTTCCTCAAAATTCTCAGAATATATAACAAGATCATCCAAATAATTGTATACAAATTTAAATTTAATGTCATGAAAAATTTGATCCAATAATCGTGTGAGGACTTGAGCTCCAGTAGCAAGCCCAAAAGGAACTCGCGTAAACTGGTATAAATTCCAGGGTACACAAAAACTAGTGATGTGCTTAGATTCTTTTTTGAGAGGGATTTGATGATATGCTGAATTTAAATCAATGGTGGTAAAGTACTTAGCTCTAGCAAACCAATGAAAAGCTGAATGTAGATCGGGCAAAGGAACTGATTCAATCTCAATCTTTTGATTTACACGACGGAAATCGATCACCATTCGTTGCTTACCATTAGATTTAGGAACTAGAAATGCAGGACTCGCATACTGAGAGGTAGACTGCTCAATAACACCTTTATCCAAAAGTTGCTGTACTTCGTTTCGCAAAAGATTCATCTGAATGGGTGCCAATCTGTAAGGTTGATTTTTAACATAGCTGCTATCTTTTAGCTTAATCTCATATTCCAAGAGGTTGGTAAGACCTAATTCGGAGGTTAGAACTTTAGAAAATGATTCACATAGTTTTCTGATAGCAATACGCTGTTCATCAGACAGATGGCTCAAAGTATCACTTTCAATTTTACTAGAGTTGTGTACATTGATTTCAGCAAGGTTATCAAGGTGCTGGTTACTGTCAGCAAACCGAATTTTGAGTTTAGGTAGGAACTTAAAGAAAATACACTTTTCTTGCACATCAAGTATAAGTCCGGTTTTCATCATAAAGTCTGCTCCGAGAATACAATCCAAACCTATATTTTTACATACCAAGCAAGGGAAAACCCAAGTGAAATTTGCTATTTTTAATTTAATAGTGGCGCAACAATCTATGGTTAAAATATCATTAGAAGCAGAATAGCACTTGAAATCGCCTTTTACAATTGATTTTATGCCCTTAGCTTCCTTTAATTTGGTGAACAACTCATAGGAAATGATAGAACGTGTAGAACCCGAATCAACTAAAGCAGGAGTATCAAAGGAACCAAACGATACCACAATACGAGGTACTGGCACGGAATTTATTCCCACAATATTAGGGGAGTTAACCTTACAAACTTGATCTGGAAAGTGTTTTCGTACTCCAAAATATGTTTGAAAACAAAGAGCTGAGTTAATCTGCTGAAGAACGTGAGCATTATACTGTGAATTAGGCTTCCGATCTTGCTTGCAGGGTAAGTCGCTCACCTTACATCCCTGCTTCTGGCGTTTTTTTGTTGCAGAACCTTGCAGTCTCTGATGACATGGTTATTTCTTTTGCAATAATTACAAAATTGACCTTGTGCTTGATTGTCTGGCTTAGTTTTTGTTTGGTTGTAAACACTACTCTTCCTAAAGTTAGGATTAACCTGTGTGGTATTACATGAACTGTGAAAACCATAGTTTTGAGTCTTAAATGTGGGGTGGGCAAACTGTAGGTTACGGTGATGATCCGCAAACCTAACATTTTGCGAATGGATACACATTCTGTCGAGCTCGGAAAATGTGGAGGGTTTGCTGAGAAAGACTAACCGAGATCTCTTATCAGGGGAAAGCCCCTCTAGGATGGTGTTAACAATCTCTTGTTCAGTTACACCAAGTCGCAAAATGGCAGCGGCCTCCTTAACCTCATTTACATACACAGAAAGTGGTTCATCAGGTTTCTGTAACCGATTGAAATTATTTAATTGTAATTGTGTAAGCAACCTGAAGGGAATAAAAAAACTAAGGATATTCTCATGGTAGGCATCGAAGGAAAGGTTCTGGGCAATTGCCTGCTGAGTCCTTTCGGCTAAAGGCCCAAAAGTGAAAGGATAAATAGTTTCCAAGATCTGCGACTCATGGATGGTGTTACTTTGTCGCAATTTAACAATAATCTTAAGGAAATTTAAAAATTTAGGTATGTGCAACCCATCAGTGGCCGGGAAGTTTTTCAACATTGTTTCGAGAGGATGAGTAAGTTTACCAAACACACTTGGCAGCGCAAAATTTCTAGTGAGAGTAGGATTATGTGTCGAGCTTGCTGATGTACTAAATACAACATGAGGGATCCGACTCGTGGACTGAGTGGATGTGGTATAGGCTGGGTTAGTTAGGTTAGGAATGGACATAGGGCTACAAACGTTGCCGACAGGATCAAAGTCTACCTTGGACGGACCAGGAACTGACGAAATAAGTGGATTCGGGACAGTGGAAGTGGGCAATGTCACCCTGCTCAACTGTTCACAAATATTTGTCAAGGATGTGATAGGTGTTACATCACGCACTAACGAGAACTGAGATTCAGCGTTACCAACAGTCTCAACTAAATTCTGAATCTCCTCCATCATATTTTCAAGTGAGGCAACTTGTAACTCAGACAGTTTAGATGTGTGAACATCAAGCAAACACTTAATGCGTGTACTCAAGTGATTCAAACGATTTCTGACACGAGGGAGCGTTACGGCAAAATTCTCATCATCTAAGTTTGTAACCAACTCCTGTAAAACTAGTATCTTACTCGTGCAGGTTTTATACTCCTCATTAGGGTTCACTGTTATCAAAAGGTCATGATTAACTGGAGTGCTGTTCTGAAGAGCCAAACGCAATGTTTTACGCAAATGTGCCACTGTGGCGTTTTCACATGAAATGCCACGCAATTGACACTCAAAGATCAATTCATCCTTTATGAGGAACTCAGGGATGATTGAAGAGGACATAATGAAAATAACAAATAACAAAACTACCACAATAAAAACAACAGCAAATAACTATTGCCACAACCAAGCCATGCACATCCGAGGGTGGACACATGCAAGACAAACATCTACACACGTGAACACGACCAACAAAACACCAGAACCAACCATGCTCTGCTACCAAGCTCTGCCGCCCTCTTCACCTCAACCTGACCAAATACCAAGGAGGTACAGAGGCCAGCAGTGAAAGCATGGGGAACGGGCTCAATGGTGCCTTGTTAGGCGTGTAGAAAATCATGAGAACCTTGAGCCGACTGGGTAGGCCATATTACAGGATAAAATAGTTAAATATATATAATAGTCAAAATTAATACAAACAGTGGTTTTAGTTAAATGAATACAGCAATATCGTTTCTCTGTTCCTTATATTTTCTTTTCTTTAAATTCTTTTACTTTAAATAATAACAATAACAAGTTTAATATCAGTTGATGAGTATACAGTCATACTTATAGTAAAAATGAATGTTAAGATAAGGGGCCCCTTCAGATAATTAAGTTAAACACATTGATTTTGATGTTAAGAATTACATAGGTTAAAAATTACATAGGTTAAGTAAAAATAAAATTAATTATTAGTCCAAAACAATGCCGAAAATGTTAGGTTAAAATTTTATCTTTTGGTATGTGGTGGCTCATGGTTGCTCTTCTGCATGCAGAAAGTAACAAAGAAGATCTTTCCTGATTAGACGAGCTGCATCAGGCACTGAGGAGCACCATGACTCAGGTGACGAAGAAGTTGTGTGTCACGAAGGAATCGCGCCCATGGCCACCCACGCCTTCCGCACACACACACTTGCGGTGTACGGAGAATTAATTAAGACATTGATGTCAAGAGATTAAGAAACGGCCGAAGCTAAGGAACAGTTACATCATGGCCGACATGCTTCAAAAAGAAAGACGTATTATTTTGTGCAACTGAAGAAGACCATAGAGTTGAGACATGAAAGACTGCACATGTAAAACAAATAGAGTTACACTATAGTGCGATTTCCCAAATCAACATTCATTATGGACAGAAGTAAAATTATTTTGTTGTAAAACTAATATAACAATTTTTAACACAGAAACTTGTGCTTTTATAAATATAAATTATGCTGAAATTGTTGGTTACAAGATGATTTACAAATTCAAGAATAAAAAAAAATTATGGCTCCCAGTTTGCTATACAAAAAAAATAAAAACAATAACTATAAAATAGATAAAGTGAGCATGCGCATTACTACAAATGTGCAATGGCACAGTATCTTGTTGAGGTAAACAAATCTTTCGCTTAGTGTACACGTTTCTGGCGAGTACTCTTAAGACTCGATCACATTTACCCCTTTTCCCTCCCCCTCCTACTTCTACAGGGCACGCGGAACTGGCGTGGAAACCAAGACACATCTGAGCGGGGAAGCCTAAGATGTACATCAAGTTCAGTCCTTGCCCGAAAACGCCCGAATATTCACCTTCGGCCAACCTCGGGTTCATTTATATATATATTTATATTTCTCTGTTGATTTTGATGTAGGTACACTAACGTAACTAACCGTCCATAATGTTTTAAAGTGTTTTAATGTAGCTAACCTAACCGACCACTTTTAATATTTGAATTCATTTTTTTCGTGCGCAAAAAATGAAACAAATCCCGAGGTTATGGCCGAAGGTGAATATTCGGGCTTGTTCGGGCAGGGACGGAACTTGATGTGCATCTTAGGTTTCAACATCTGAGCGTCAAGATCGCCCCGACGGGAAGCCTACAACTCACGTAGTTTCGGTTCCCTGCAAGAATTTCCGAAGATTTCCGAAGTTTCGCGTTTTGGTATTAACGCCACTTCAGCCGCTAAATCAGAAGTTTCAAATGAAACCAAGCATGTTGTGACTGACCTAACCTAACCTAACCCTTCGATTTTTTTTTAATTTCAATTTTTTAAAGAGAAACTCGAAGTTGCACGAACGTGGTAGGGAACCGAAAGTACGTGAGTTGTAGGCTTCCCATCGCCGACGGGAAGAGAAACAAAAGACGGAGGGAGCTGCTTGTGGAAGGAGCGCGCGGTCGTGTGGACCGCGATGACGGCGCAGAAACGCGACTATCAATAACCGCGACGGCAGGAAGTGCTGCGCGGGCTGCCCGGACAAAAGAAGGCCCCGGCCTGTAATAGAATTAAGCCCGGCGCTAATTGTCTGTGTCGGACAATTAAAGACGGTGATTACACGGCGTGTTTCGTCCTCGCGAGCCCTGCGCCCGGCGGGTGGCGGCGGTGCCTTACGGGCTCGGTGGTTGGCTCCTCGACCAATGGCCAGGCCAATGGCCTGCCAGTGCTGGCTGCGTCTGCGCGCTTGTGGGGGCGTTATAACAGTCCAATAAATCGTACATCAAATTCAATGTAAACAACCTAGTTTTTTTTTTTTGGACGTGACATCGTCTAATAAATCGACGAACCCCGGCTGCACGCACGAAAAAGTGTCCCGTAACG
The DNA here is from genome assembly GCF_032445375.1 of Bacillus rossius redtenbacheri. Lineage (NCBI taxonomy): Eukaryota > Metazoa > Arthropoda > Insecta > Phasmatodea > Bacillidae > Bacillus > Bacillus rossius. The sequence goes on from NC_086339.1 coordinate 38,088,069, forward strand.
CAAACTGTCCCGTTACGCTGTGTCCCGTTACGTTCATTGTACGCTTGCGCCGCATCTATCTCTCTTCCGCTCGATTGGAACAACCATCGATTTGACTTTTTCGAGGCACATTAAAACTTGAAACACTCCCATTCGTTTCCTACTTTTCCTACCATCGTCCTATCCTTAACAGAATAACACAGATTGGAAGAAGTTGAATAGTAAACATGTATAAAAGTTATAGTTAAAATAATCTCTTCGTTAAAGTAATAAACATATTTGAATTAATGAGTGCAAATAAAAGTAAATTTATCAATTAAATTGTAGATTTCATTTCACTCTTTCTTTGTATCCATACAAAATAGTGATAATTCAATAAAAATGATTCAATTTTATTCATAAAATTATGCAATCATTTCATCAATATTTTGTTATGACGTTATCACGTTAAACTATCGTCCGTAAATCGACTTTACAGACAACCATTTTTTTTTTAAATGTCCTATATGTGCACTGTTAGTTATACGGCACACATACAACCTAAAGTCCAGTTATTTCCACACTTTAGTTAACACGCCCGGAGTAATTAATTTATGTGTCTCAAATCTGACTAATCTTTAGGTAGCGGCAGAACGTAGACACGATATTTTTTTTTGTAAAGCCCCAAGGCGAAAAAATAAAATAACATGGCGTTATTTCAGGTGAACGTGGAGGCCAGCGTTAAAGAGCTCTGTTGTCTCAGGGATTTTGAAGATCAACCACTCTCGTACAAAGAGATTCCAATGGGGAGGGTATCCATCCTGTTGCCAAATAAAGTTTACGTGTTCCCCTTCTACTAATGGGACTGAAAGCCCACAAAGAATTATTCGCGCAGGCGCTTATCTGAAACTGTTTGAGTTTCTTTTTAATTGTGATATTGAACCAACACGTAAAACGCTGACAGTTTGTACCCTTAAATTTTATAACTGCGACATTCCTATATGTGGAAATACTGTATTGTTAGCTTATAATGTAATGCTAGCTGTATAATCTGATTTCTAACAGGTAAGGTTTTCATGTAAAAATAAATCACTGTGAAACACTGACATATAAAAAAAAATCTACATGTAGTTTCCCGCCTGAGACATAGTTTACATAAATGCCCAACCCAAGGGACACCCTATCGTTTTAGCCAGCTTCAAGAATGCGTGGAGTGTGATGAGATGGGGTGTGGAGCAGCCAAAGAATTATTTTTTTGGTGAAGGGGGATGGTAGCACTCCGAGAAAACCCACAGGCCACGGAAACGTCCGCCACATTCCCCAATTGCAAAAAATCTGGGTTTGACCCCGCCGGGAATCAAACTCGTATCGCCTTTGCTGGGAGGCAAGTGTTCTGGCCTCTCAACCTGCGCGCCTCTAAATGATTGAAAGTAACTATTCCTTTCTATTCATGCGAGGTCTCTAAATCAAACATTAATTTTATAAACGCTGTAGGTACATGACGACATTACATCATCGAAAGCCAGTGTACTCGATATTTTATAATCAGTTTTATTAAAATAGTGTGCTCCCTTTTTAAAATTTGCTTTTCTTTTTGACGATGAATGAACATCGATAAGTCTGTACTCAGGACATAATTGGCCTCGTGGTTCGGAGACGATTTGTATATACACGGAAATCTATTTATTAACCAGTTAATTAATTCAAAAAAATTTCCTAATTTCTAATGTAATAATTACGGATTTTCATAACAGCGTATTCCTAGATGGCGAATGTAGAGTCATCTAAAATGGCCGCCAACTTACCGATCATAGACATCGAGTGGCGGACACGCCCGAACATAGCCGATTCCTCGCGATTGACAAGCCAACAAGCCATCAAGCCGTAGTCCCATACTTTTCCTATCTACTTTACGGCAGCTCCGATATCCCTGCCTTGCGTCAAACACTAACAGCTTATTCAATACCTACTTGCAATCCAGTATCCTGGACATGAATTATCAAGTTATAAAAGAAACTCTCAGTTACTCACAGTTAGTAACATAACAATTTTTTTTTTATTTTCAATGAAGCAAACTATGGATTTCGCTTCTTCAGTATACAAAAAAAATTAAAACAAACATGTTAAATATTTTTAATGACATGATAAGACAAAGAGCTGGTTGTAAATCACTGATCTACTCTATGATGTTCAATATATATATATTTCCCTGCCAATGCACTACATTCTTGAACAAAGCTTTTTTTTAAGTCTGAACGTTGTAATAAGTTGGTGTGTCTTTGGAGATGACTTCCAGCGAAGGAAGCAGTTTCACCTTCAGTGACGTTGCTGACAGTGCGTCTGGCGGAAGGATACTTGAAGCGGATCTCGAACCCGAGTCTGATGGCCAACACAAGGGGGAGAGTCGCCCTCCGCGCTTGCGGGCGCGGTTCTGAGAGGTTTACCTGCGCGACTCGCACCTGCGGACGCCCCGGCTGGTTATTAATTACACCTTCGGCTATCGCCGCTCCATCGTAATTAGTTGTTTTTATTTCCCTTCCGACCTCCCGTCCGTTACCGATCCCCGCGGAACCCTCTTGCGCGGTACGCTACCGGCTCTGGAAACAATCCCTTCCCTATCTTCGACCGCCTGGATTCTACGTCGAACGCACAATGAACTCTTCTGCGTCACCCCGCAGGACTATAAGTCTCCTTTAATCCTTCCTTGACCATCCCTCGCACAGGACCGTTAATTAGCCCCCGTCTTCTCGTGGTCTGAAAAAAAAATCACACTTTTTTTTATTACGGAAATGCCTTATTTTCCACCCCAAATTAGTGAAGGGTTGTTTTCCACCAACACCCGCGCCGACTGTTTCCCCGAGGGAAGGAAGGCCCACGGGGGAGAAATCATGTAGATATTACGAGAAGATAAACAATGGGTAGCCAGGGTTATATATGGAGTATCTTTTTTTAATTTTTTTTTTTAACCGAGTCAGGAGGGGAGAAGTGAAAGTGTTCCGAGCGGGCACGAGCCAAGTTACGCCCTCTAGTTACGTGTTGTTTTATGACGTCAGGCCGCAGGCGTTTTTGGGGGCGAGCGCGGGGCCAATTTTCACACCTTATTACATGATGACCCTGGACGCGAGCATTCGGGGCGGACTCCCAACCACAAAACCACGTCTCCCACCCCTTCCCCTATCCGAGGAGTGAAGGGTTAAACCGAGGGGTGGGAAAAAAATTTACTCTCTCCAGGTGGTGTGTATATTGGAGCAGGCGTTCTGAAATAACTGTTCCCTTTGCATCCTTGGGCGAGCCAGCGCGGAATAGATCACGCTACCACCAACGTGGCGACCGAGGAATGATTCTGCGTAAACTATAGATATATATTCCAACATAACTTTGTTAAAATTCCTTTTCAAAAGTGAAGTCCGCGTAGAAAGAACAGGCACGAAAATTGAAAGATGCGCAGAACCTTTCTACGCACCTTGTAAGCGTCGCCTGGGACAAGTCAAGCTAAAGAACTATCCGTTAAAAAATTTGTTGTACAACGTGCAACCAAAACTCCTAGTGTCTAGGACATGAACTTATATTTAACAACGTTATGTACAAAAAAATTTTACAAAATTTTCTTGTACTTTTATTTTGAAATCTTTCTTAAAGCGAAGGTATGTTATGCTTGAATATCTTACAATTACGAATAATTTTTCATCTTCTTACAAGCAATATAATTTTACATAAAATAAGATCATTTTAAAACACAAGGCTCATTGTTTTATATATATAGGCCTATATATATATATATATCTTAATATATATAAATCTCGTGTCACAATGTTTGTCCTCAATGGACTCCTAAACCACTTAACCGATTATAATAAAATTCGCACACCATGTGCAGTTCGATCCAACTTGAGAGATAGGATAGTTTAAATCTCAAATTATAGTCGCAATTTTAATTTATTGCTATTTATTTGTCTGTTATTATTTGACAGTCACAATTATCTGTTAACTCCAAATGATTCTAACAGATGTCGATACCTTTCGACTGGGTTGAGTAAGTAATCAATAGATGGCGCTGCTATGGTAAATCTACGAACGTGTCATATAAGCTACATTTTAACAGCATAATTACCACGTGTTGTTGACGCTATAAAATTAATTAAATTTCTTTTGTAGTGAACGAAATACCGTATAATTCAATTATTTCCACTTTTTAAATTTTTGGTGTTAGCATGTTACTTAGACTGAAGTGTAAATTGAATTCATATTATAATGAAGATAATACAGTGAAATTAATCCTGTCTTTTACTTATTTGTGCTTCATTGATCAAAACTTTATAATTTAATTTGAATATATGTATGTAAGTATTATCACATAATTATAAAATTTAATTAAAATGTTAATGCAAAAATGATACACAATTTCCTACACTTTTTCAATAGTTGTACAAATATTTTTTTATTGTTTTTATTTAACCTCTATTAAAAAATATTTAGCACTTATTATTTCAATGTGCTATGATAACAAGTTTTTCAGATTTTTTTTCTTATATTTAAACGATTAAATTAGTATTTCAATTCTTATTGAAATTATTATTTAAACTCTATAATTTAAATATGTACATGTCAGTATTATCACATAATTATAAAAGTTAATTAGAATGATTTTCAATTTTTTTTTCAAATATTTAAACGATTAATTTATTATTTTCAGTCAAATGCCATGGAAAAAATCTAACCTCAACAACGCGAGCACCAGAGAGGTACGACGCAAACGTATTAAAAGAGCCCATCAGTTGGCAGAACAAATTGAATCAAGAAATCCAGCTCAAAGAATCAGGACAGCAGAAGGTCATGCACAAGAATCTCAAGAACAGTGTAACGAACGTCTTCAAGAGAATATCATAAGAACAAGAGCAGCAGGAGAACGAGACATAGCCACAGTAGGAGCACAGGAACAATAATTTCAATTTATACATGTAAGTAATATCACATAGTTTTATAAAAGTTAATTAATATATCAATGAGAAAATGGCACAAAGCTCCCCACACTTTTTCAATAATTGTACAAAAATTTTTATATTATTTTTATTTAACCTCCATTGAAAATTATTTTGCACTTATTATTTCAATGTGCTATGATAACATGTTTTTCATTTCCTCTTTCTAATATTTAAACGTTTAAATTATTATTTTCAGTCAAATGCCACCGAAAAAATCTAACCTCAACAACGCGAGCAGCAAAGGGTCACGACGCAAACGTGTTGAAAGAGCTCAGCAATTACCAGAACAAATCGAAACAAGAAATGCAGCTCAAAGAATCAGGACTGCAGAAAGTCGTGCACAAGAATCTCAAGAACAGCGTGACGAACGTCTGCAACAGAATATTACGAGAACAAGAGCGGCACGAAAACGAAACATAGCTACAGTACGAGTACTAGATCGACAAAGGCAACGGATCAGCCGCTCATTAACACGTGCATCATTCGTTCGGCTTGTCTTTGAATATGCACCAGATATTAACTACTCAGCGCATTCAAAAATTGCTATCGGTGGAATGGATAAAGTATGTCAATATTGTCAGGCATTGAAATTTCGGAATGAAGCAGCCGGCATGTGCTGCGCATCAGGAAAAGTTGTGCTGTCACCTCTACCCGCTCCGCCGGAGCCTTTATTATCCCTTCTTACTGGCAATTCAGATGATTCCAAATTATTTTTTCGTAAGATACGCAAATTTAATACTTGCTTCCAAATGACGTCATTTGGGGCAACTAAAATTTGCGATCGTGCATCCGATGGACGTAATTTTGAAACTACATTCAAAATTCAAGGCCAGGTGTACCATAAAATCGGATCACTGATGCCAATGCCTGATAACAATCCGAAATTTCTTCAAATTTATTTTATGGGCGATTGTGAAGAGCGCGTGACGACTCGGTGCCTGTATAATTTTATTGAACAAGCAGAGGAAAGAGCAATTGTGATATTATTGGAAATTTTTTTAGAAGATCACAATCAACTAATTCAATTGATCAAAAGAGTTTCGCCACGACTGCAAAATTACAATTATCAAATCGTCATAAAAGCCGACAAAGTACCATTAGGTGAACATGCTGGTAGATTCAACGCTCCAACTGTTGATGAGGTTGCTGTTATCATGGTTGGTGATCCAGTTGACAAAAGATCTATAAAAATTACACGGCGAGACAACACTGTCAGTACGATTTCGGATCTACACCGTTCATATGACGCACTACAATATCCATTGATATTTTGGCAAGGACAAGATGAATATCACCTTAATATCAAACAGTATGATCCAAATACCGGTAAGTTTGACAATTATCTATTTACTTTCTTACTGTATGTATAGATTTTAATTTCGTATTGCATTTTATTTTTTATTTTTTTAGGTGATTACAGAAATAATAAAGTTAGCTCAATGAACTACTACGCACACCGAATAATGGTTAGACAACATCAAGACAATTATATCCTTCGATATCGTCAGCTGTTCCATCAATACATTGTTGATATGTATGCTAAGGTCGAAAGCGAACGCTTGCGATTCATTCGATTCAACCAGGCAAAACTACGATCGGAAGAATATATTCACTTACGAGATGCTGTTGCTGGAAACATCGATGGAAATTTAAATCCCAATGACATCGGTAATGCTTTCATTTTACCTTCAAGCTACATCGGCAGTCCACGGAACATGCAGGAATACATACAAGATGCGATGACTTACGTACGTCATTACGGCCGACCGGATTTATTTATTACATTCACATGTAATCCGAATTGGGAAGAGATACAAACTTTACTATTGCCAGGACAACAAGCCATTCATCGTCATGATTTAACTGCACGTGTGTTTAAACAAAAATTGAAATCCTTAATTGATTTTATTGTTAAATATTCAATTTTTGGTATCACACGTTGTTGGCTGTATACGATAGAGTGGCAAAAGCGAGGTTTGCCTCATGCCCACATTTTGGTTTGGCTTAAAGATAGAATCCGTCCTGAAGAAATCGATCAAATAATTTCAGCCGAAATTCCAGACCCATTAATTGATCAAGAATTATTTGATATTGTCACCAAACACATGATCCATGGGCCATGCGGTGCTTTCAACATGACGTCACCGTGCATGGAAAATGGAAAATGTAAAAAAAAACTTCCCAAAGCCGCATACGAATGACACGATCACGGATATTGATGGTTATCCAATGTATCGCCGCAGAAGTACTGAGAATGGTGGCCACACATTTACAATGCGACTGCCGAACTTTCCAAATCAAGTTGAGTTTGATAATCAGTGGGTGGTACCATACTCACCACTACTTTCAAAAACTTACAAAGCTCATATCAATGTTGAGCTTTGCAGTTCTGTTAAATCAATTAAGTATATTTGTAAATATGTAAACAAAGGCAGTGATTTGGCCATATTTGAAGTACAAAACATAAATAAAAATGACGAAATAGCACGATACCAAATGGGCAGATACATTAGCAGCAATGAAGCTATTTGGCATATTCTCAGCTTTCCCATCCACGAAAGAGATCCTGCTGTCCAACATCTGGCAATACATCTTGAAAACGGTCAACGTGTATACTTCACTGAAGAAAATGTTCTCCAAAGAGCGTTCGAAGCTCCGAAAACGACTCTAACTGAATTTTTTACATTGTGTCAAAAACCTGATGTTTTTGGCCAATTCGCGAAGACATTGGTGTATGGTGATGTTCCACGTTATTTCACATGGAACAAATCCAGTAAAAAATGGGAGCCACGGAAACAAGGAAAACCACATCCTTCCATTACAGGCATATTCAAAGCTAACACATTGGGGAGACTTTACACGGTACATCCAAAGCAACGTGAGTGCTTCTATTTACGTTTGTTATTGGTGAATGTTCCCGGACCAACGTCTTTTGAATTTTTACGAACAGTTAATGGTCGAGTATTCAATACATACCAGGATGCATGTCGTGAACTGCAATTGCTAGAAGACGATAACCATTGGGACTTAACGCTTGCTGATGCTGCGTTGACATCAACACCGAATAACATTCGTCAGTTGTTTGCAATTATTTTGACGACATGTTATCCCTCGCAAGCACAAACTTTGTGGGAAAAATATAAAAATTGTATGACAGAAGACATCTTGCACCGAATTAGACAAACAAATTAATGCCAAAACATAGATTATACACCAGAGATGTACAATGAAGCATTGGTCTTGATCGAGGATTTATGTGTTCTTATTTCAAATTTACCACTTAATCTTTATGGTATGCCATCACCTAATCGTCCAGCCACCGACTTAGTCAAAACCGATTTACAACGAGAAAATCAATATGACCATGGAAGTTTAGCAACAATTATCATGAACAGTGAACCATTACTGACAGCAGAACAAAAAATTATTTATGATCGGATAATGCTGGCTGTTGCTGCTGAACAAGGCGTTTTTTTTTTCTTGGATGCACCCGGTGGAACCGGTAAGACATTTTTAATATCGTTGATTCTTGCCAAAATACGGTCGCAACAAAAAATCGCATTAGCAGTAGCATCGTCAGGCATTGCGGCTACTTTACTGGATGGTGGGCGAACAGCACATTCAACATTCAAGCTGCCATTGGACGTTCATAATAAACCAGATGCAATGTGTAACATCAAAAAGAATAGTGGAATAGCTGCAGTGTTGCGGAAGAGTTCTATAATAATTTAGGATGAGTGCACAATGGCACACAAATATTCACTTGAAGCATTAAACAGAACTATGCAAGATTTAAACAGCAATAATAAACTTTTCGGTGGTGCTATCTTACTTTTGTCTGGTGACTTCCGGCAGACCTTACCGGTTATACCTCGCTCTACTTTCGCGGATGAGATTAATGCATGTTTGAAACAATCATTCTTATGGCGAAGTGTTGAAACACTTCGATTCACCATAAATATGCGAGTACAATTGCAAAATGATCCATCAGCACAAATATTTTCCGAACAACTACTAGATATTTGGAACGGTAAAATAGAACTGCAACCAAATACGCAATGCATTAAACTACCAGACAATTTTTGCACTGTTGTTCAGGATAAAAATGAATTGATTCAGAGTATTTTCCCGGATATACAGAATAATTATTTGAATCATGAATGGCTTAGTCAACGGGCGATTTTGGCAGCCAAAAACGTTGATGTTGACGAAATTAACTTCCAGATACAACAGTTGTTACCAGGCGATCTGATGTCTTTTAAATCAATCGATACTGTTGTTGATGAAAATGAAAGTGTAAATTTTCCGATTGAATTTTTAAATTCATTAGATATCCCTGGAATGCCACCACATAATCTTCGATTAAAGATTGGTTCCCCTATTATTCTCCTCCGTAATTTGAATCCACCTCAATTATGTAACGGTACGCGTTTGGTCATCAAAAAGATCACCGGAAACATTCTTGAAGCAACCATTTTGGCTGGGAAGTTTAAAGGAAAAGTGGTCCTGCTGCCACGTATTCCGATGATACCATCAGATTCTACCATACCCTTCAAAAGGCTACAGTTTCCAATTCGTTTAGCTTTCGCCATGTCTATAAATAAATCTCAAGGTCAAACAATGTCCATTTGTGGTTTAGATTTGGAAAATCCATGTTTTTCTCATGGGCAACTATATGTTGCGTGTTCACGTGTTGGGAAACCGTCGAATCTATTTGTGTTAGCTAAAGACAGGTTAACCAAAAACATTGTGCACCGATTGGTGTTAAATTAAATTGAAATTGAAAGTATTTATAATTCAAAAAAATAGATATTAATGTTTAAAAGTTTAAGACTGTCTGCCTTGCCTACCTCATTCATGAGTTTAAGCGTCACATGTTATTTACTGTATTATACTGTAATATATTTGTTATAAAATTAAATGGAAATATTAAATCTGATAAATTTTTATTTTGTACCTATTGATTTCTGCTTAATATCAAGTGTAAGAACATTTCAATTAATTGTGTTCAACGTACTTCCCCTTCAAATCTCAATCCAGTGAATTTGTATACCAACATCAACATTTTCGTCTTTGTTCATTAATAATTTCATTGTACTAAAGGGTTATAGTAGTAGAAAGTCAAATAAGGAGATCACCATATTACACATTCTCTTATTGTTCCTCTTAGATTGTTTACTATAATGTAATATAACAAAAACTTTAGCCACAGCAACGCGTGGCCGGGTCAGCTAGTATATATATATATATATATATATATATATATATATATATATATATTTAATGAGAGAAAATCGTTTCTCAACTGAAAAGTACTCTTTCTCTGTTCTCTTTAAACAAATATTTGTCCAAGCAACAATTTAATTTAGCACAGGTAAATCAAAATAAAATAATATCAAACTTAAAACATAATATTTTAGTTTAGGTATTTTCTTCAACAACGTCAGAATGTACTACAGCTCTTTATAACATTATTTTTTAACAAAGCTTAAAATAAGAATCAAGTACCTAATAAAGAAAACAATTAATTATAATGAAACAAAAGCGTGGTGTGCTCACTGCTTTCATTTTCATAGTGACTCTGTCCTAATGAATCGCCATTAGTGGTAGAAAATTTAAGACATCTGATATATTGTTTGGGGTACTCTCTTTAATTTTCATAACGTCTCTATCCTAACGAATAGACATTAGTGACAGAAAATCTAAGACAGCTGATATCCAGTACCTAACTCTTTGCTGAAACAAAAAAATTTCACTGCGAGTTTGAAACAAAAATTAATTGAAATATTTAAAAGATGCAATGAAACAGGCAGCCATGTATATCCCAAGGAGGTGTTAGTCCATTTAGTGGTAGTCTGTTCTTAAGTCATGGTCATTCTTGTTAGCAGTTGGTTGGAAAAACAAAACATTCCTGTATAAAAAAAGATAATACCAAAAGTATGTTTAGTAGCTTGAATTAAAATTGCGAAGAAGAATCTTAAAAATGCTATAATGAAGTGAGAATCGTTAAACAAAGATCTTAACGACGCATCACCATGGAATTACCATTAAACTTAATTATGTTTTATCAAAAATGTTTTGCTATGCTGATAAGTGGAGATAGGGAGTAGAGGTAATAATGCGATGATTGCTCACACCGAATTCTTAACGTATTGTTACCTCCGTAGTACATTTGTATTTTATAACATGTCACGTGACTTATTAATTCAATCGCCTTGAACAACCTAAACATGAAACCCTACACCTTGAGGGATTTTAACATGACTTTTATGGTAATCACATGCATGTGTTATGTGGCATCTTTAATGTGGAGAATCCACGGAGATAAGAAATTGAACAGTTGGTTAGTGTAATATACCTATGTTATGTCTGAACATAAAATGAGAACTAGAACAACTTTTTTCCCCCTCACCTGTATATCAAAACAATATATTTAATTAGCACCATCTTGGCTCTCGGTATACGGCATTTGGTTGGAGTAATTTCGTTAATCGAAGGAAGTTGCAAGGGACGGAAATTCGTAACAACGGTGCTGCCATCTGTGATGGCTTTCGTGAACCAAAGTTCAAAAAGAACAAAGCGAAAATTTATAGTATTAAATATTTAATGAATTTTAAAAAGGTGTTCAGTGTTTTAGTAAAATTCATTGTCAAAAATTTGGCCGAAACCGAGGTTTAGTATTTTTTTCAAGTCTTGCTCACTTTCATAGGAGCCGTTTCATTGTATAGTATTAAATTTAGGTCTGCAAATGTAATGATTCGATAGTCAACGTAGCTGCCCCGGCAGCGAATTCTAGCGGCGGGTGCGGATACTACGTGGAACTCGCGTCCAGAAATGTAGTTTAAAACAAAATTTGCGTGTATTTATCACTCTCGGCATTATTTTAAATAATTCTACGTTAAATTTCATGTTGGTGTTTTGTATTATAAGTTTGTATTTGCAACACTAGAACACATGAATTTTCTCGTTACGTAAAATAGTTGTTACACATCACACACACACACACACATCACACACACACACACACACACACACACACACACACACACACACACACTTGAACACACTTGAACATACTTGAGCACACTTGAATACACCTGAACCCACCTAATCACACACTTGAACACACATGAACACACATGAATACCCTTGAACACACTTGATCTCATGCTCAAACACACACTTGAACACACACACACACACATATATTTTTTTGTAATGAAGTTTAACGCTACTTTCTCGCTGGCGTGTTGTTAACGCCGTATTATGGAAAAACATTTTATTTATTTTTTCCTTTCAAGCTGTTAAAAACTCTTCAACCCAATCGCTGACTGTAGCGAGTTCAACTTCAGAACGGACACCCACTGCAAGTACTCATACTTCCACGGGCGTAACGGGCAGGGAAGTCGATATGCCTTTTTCCCCCCTTTCCCTTCGCCCACCAACATCACGATTCTCAAATGGATCGTGCCCGAGCTCCCCTTTCCCTTTTTACCAACTTTCCAGGGAAAAATATATCTCGCCGCTATCCATTATATGTGTTGGGGAGAGAGAGAGTAAGTCTCGACCACCCACGAACTGCGGTCGCCATGAGGCCACTCGGTGAGGCTATAGTCTGTCCCACGCTTAGAGTACAGTGGAGAGAAAATGACAACCACTGTTAACCGACTTGTTAAAATTAAAAGTCTTATTTTGTAATCCACCGTTAACTACCAATAATATTTTTAATTTTACAATTTGTTGGTTTTTTTTCTAGGAAAATAAATTGTCAAATGGCAGTATTATTACAGTTGTAGACATTCTGAAAAAAATAATTATTTAATGCTAAACACCTAACAGTTATTTCACTGGAGAAACTACATGTAACAGTCGGGCTCTATGAATACAATGTACGGAATCGTTGAAACAAAAGAGTTTAAGCAACAGTGATCAATAAAATAAAGTACCACTCACTAAATATTAAACGTTATTCACCATAAAATTTCCGTACCTCCATTGTCGTATGAATTTTCATGAAGCACTTTCTTGGGACTCTTTTTCAATATTTAGTCCTAACTTTACCAATGTTCTCTCTCGAGAAGTCATAATGATCAATCTGGAAAAGAAAAAAGATAATTATTTATTGAAGAAGTGACAGGAAAAAGGATGCTGCAACCTGTGATGACTTGCAAACAATAGATCGTTTTACTGACAATATTGATGCATTCCAAAATGAAACTGCACAGTTGTCTTATAAGGGGCTGACTTTTCTTTGGAAGAGTGTCATAAAACTAATTATTTTTTTCTGAGGAAGAAATTTTATTTTGACAATAATATCATAAGGTAAAATATTACAATTGACCTATCTAATTTCCGTGCAAGAACGTTATAAATAAAAATAAACCATAACAGGACGTCTTTCGTTTCCCTTACAATACTGATGTAAAACCAAGGAGTATGTTCTTCATACAAAAACTAAGAAATAAAATGCGCTTACCTTGTTTGCTGTACTGTTTTCTGAGAAAATAATACACTCTTGCACTAAACGACATAGCTGTTTCCTGCTCAACAGCTCAACGACAACTAACCTGCGACACTCTTTTGTAAAGAACGCTTACGAAAAATATTTTAAAATGCAGAAGCGGCACTTCTGGTCTCCAGCGGCTGAATATTAAGTTAAATATATGACGATCTTGTTGGGATATACTACTCTTTCAGGATGTTCTGAAGACTGGCATAACTAAAAAATCGCCGATTTTTGAGATATTACGTTGTTGAAAGGAGTGAGGGATCACATAAAAATGTTTCAGCGATTGCGTTGAGTTGACCGTTGTTATACCGTGTGTTCGTGTCACACATGTCTAAAATGTGCAATGTGGGATATTGTGAGCATAGAAGAGAATCGTGCGCCGACCCTAGACGAAGCTCTCATCCTTGTGTTGTAGAACCTATGACAATACATGAGTTTTCAGCTGTAAGAAAAGAGTGGTCAGAGTAGCATAAAACCACAACTTTTAAGGCTGCGGGCAATAACCACTCCTTTTGTGTATCCATAAGGGCGAAGCAGGGTGGGAAATTTGCCTGAAGTCGACTTCCCCACCTCTGAGGAGGGGAGAAGGATAGGTTCGATACCACAAATTTTAGAATATTCTAAAAATCGATTCTCATTCGATTTGTGGTGTTTCCGAGCTATTCGGGCACATGAACCACCTTCCTCCTCAGGAGAGAGGTCATTTGCCCCCGATTATTTTTTAAGCCGGGATTTTGAGGCGCTTCCGAGGCCTTCGGAGGGGGTCGATTGCCCCTGAAATTTTGGGACTTTGAAAACTGATCTTGTGATGAATTTCGAGGAATTTGAAAAAAAAATCAATATGAAATAAAAAGTAAAAAAATTATATTTAAAAAACTAAAAAAACTTGCTTTCTATTTTATATGAACTAAAACGTATACAATTATCTTTAAATTTAACTATCTTCTTCAACAACGTCAGAATGAACTACAGCTCTGTATAACATAATTTTTTAACAAAGCTTAAAATAAGAATCAAGTACCTAATAAAGAAAACAATTAATTATAATGAAACAAAAGCATGGTGTGCTCACTGCTTTCATTTTCATAGTGACTCTGTCCTAAAGAATCGCCATTAGTGGTAGAAAATTTAAGACATATGATATCAAGTTTGGGTTACTCTCTTCTTTAATTTCCTTAACGTCTCTATCCTAACGAATAGACATTAGTGACAGAAAATCTAAGACAACTGATATCCAATACCCAACTCTTTTAACTCATTATAAATAATCGGTTTGTTTATTACTTGATTCGTATTATAAGCTTTTTAAATACTTATGTTATACAGAGCTGTAGTTCATTTTGTCGCAGTTGAAGAAATAACTTAAATATAAACATTATTTTATACTTTTTAGTTCATACAACACAGAAATGTGTTTTTTTTAAATATAATTTCAATTTATTAACTAACTTTGTATTCTCACACAATTCGAGGTTGTTCTGTGTGTGCACTTTGCACAGCAAGTTTTCCTCTTTGACCGTTCCTCACCCTTCTGTACAAAAGATTATGCTTCTCTCAACAGCTCATTTCATTTCGCATGTCAGTATTATTCTAGCATACCTCCTTTACATCACACATGTTTCTGTAATGCCTACTCGCACGGAACTAATTAAAAAATTAATGACTGAAATTTGGAAGTTTTTGTTATGGCACAATTCATAATCTTACTGGGAAAATAAATCGAGAACTGGAGCGAAAAAATTAATAACTGCAGGTTTTGGGTGTACGAGAATGTTTCTCATATTTGCTGTCGACGGCTCTTTGCCTGCGATGTTAAAGGAGCGCAGTTCAAAACAGACGGTAGTTAATCAAACATCAGAAATCATCAAACAGCTCCGGAATTCGCTTTCAGGGTTCTGAGAAGGCAACGAGGCGGGACCGAAAGCGTGGGTGATAAATGGAACGGCAGCCAGGATTAACAAATTGTTGTTCCCATCCACATCCCCCCTTCCACAACCCTTCCCGGCTCCAAAAAGGGGAGCGATGCTGGAAGACACATACATTAATGAGCTCTGGAGGGGGAGTTATTATAACTTTCTCCCTGATTACTGTTTACACGGCCGAGGCCATACGGCAGTCTGTCTTCTGAGCGGGATCGCGTCAGAGCGGGACCGCGCGCCACTAATTCCTTTAATTGAAAAGATGCACCAGATAAGGCTCGAAACTCTACAAGCCCGGCGGAAAAGCAAACTACAATATTCGTGTGGATCCTGTACGCAGGTCGTTGGGGCTACGCCTAAATCTTTTTATGGACCGAAATTCCCGTCTCCACGCAGTTAAAAAAAAAAATTGGTTGTCTGTAAAGTCGGTTTACGGACGATATTTAACGTGACAACGTCATAAAAAAACATTGATGAAATGATTGCATACTTTTATGAATAAAATTGAATCATTTTTATTGAATTATCACTATTTTGTATGGATACAAAGGAGTGAAATAAAATCTACAATTTAATTGATAAATTTACTTTTATTTGCACTCATTAATTCAAATATGTTTATTACTTTAACGAAGAGATCATTTTAACTATAACTTTTATACATATTTGCTATTTAACTTCTTCCAATCTGTGTTATTCTGTTAAGGATAGGACTATGATAGGAAAAGTAGGAAAAGAATGGGAGTGTTTCAAGTTTAATGTGCGTCGAAAAAGTCAAATCGATGGTTGTTCCAATCGAGTGGAAGAGAGATAGATGCGGCGCAAGCGTACAATGAGCGTAAAGGTACACAGCGTAACGGGACAATGTGCGTTATGGAACACTTTTTCGTGCGTGCAGCTGGCGTTCATCGATTTATTAGACGTCACGTCAAAAAAAAATCTTGAGCTAATCTTTCAAAGCCCGCCAGTAAAATGTAACATCTAACCTCAGGAACGAGCAAAATTCACGTGTTCTCATTTTGAAAATACACTTACAATACGAAACTGAGACTAAATTTAATCTAGAATTTATTCTTTAAAATAACGCCGACCGGGAAAAAATATAGGCAATTGTGTTTTTCAACTACATTTCTGGACGCAATGTAGTTTCCGTACCCACCGCTAGAATTCACTGCTGGAACAGCTACGTCAACTATTGAATCATTTTATTTGCAGACCCAAATTTTAAACTATATAGGTAATGAAACGGCTCCAATAAAAGCGAAAAAAAAAAAAAAACTAACAAACATTTTGGACCGGATTTTTTACAGTGAATTCTATTAAAATACTGCTCATTTTGTTAATCATTAATCAGCTAAATATAAATTTTCCCTTTGTCTTTGTGAACTTTGGCAAAATAGCACCACCGTTGTCAAACATTTCCGTTTCATAAGACTTCCGTTCCATTCACGAAATTACTCATATCAAATGCCGTATTCCAAGTGCTAAAATGTTTACACATAAAAAAATTAGGGTAAAGGCAGGTAAGAGTGCGCAGTCCCTAAGAGCGCGCAGTATAAATATATAGAAGTTGGTAGCACTGGCGAGAGAAGTCGATAGGTGGCTCCTTGAAGCTTGTGTGTGTGTGCTTTACTGCGCTAAGAAAATTTGTAGAATCGGTTTATTTCGTATGTAAGAGGTAAGAATAACATTTGCTTTCTCCTGATGTAAATATGAATAAGAGTATAATAGTCTTTGTAAGTAATACATCAACGAGGTACCGCGAATCATATTATGGTAATCCGAAGCTTAGAGTCTATTGTTTACGATAACGTGGTAACGGGCGGCCAAAGTGAAGGCTGCTGCTATCTGTTGTACAAACGTTGCATTTGTGTGGGTGCCTCTAAGAGTGCGCAGCAATGCGTTCTCTTAGAGGCCGAATTGTCTAATGCGTACTCTTGGAGGCCGTTTCTGCATGGCAAAATATTACTTTTACAATTCAACTGTTTCTTGTTGCAGAATTTATTTCACTGACGAAAATGACCTCCAAAAAGTATACTAGAAAATTGGGTTCGTGCCTTCTGCAAAAGGCGTTTGGCACTACGTACTCCGGAGAAATGTAGTTTAGGGAGAGCCATTGGATTTAACAGGGTTCAGCGCAGGAGATTTTTTCGATAACTTGGTCAATGTTTGTGCTAAAAATAATTTTCCGGCTCATCGAAAATTCAATATGGACGAGTCTGGTATCCACTGTACCCAATCACATTCCAAAAGTAATTTCTCCTAAAGGGAAAAAGATAGTTTGTAAAGTTTCTTCAGCTGAAAGAGGTCAAACAGTTACTGTCGTGTGCTGCATGAGCTCCATTGATACGTTTGTTCCTCCAGCCATGATCTTTGCCAGGAAGACGATGAAACCTTAACTGTACACAAATGCACCAGAAGGAACATTGCATATGATTTCTGATACTGGGTAGGTACATGAACACGGAACTTCTTGTAGAGTGGCTGAAACATTTCAATGATTTCGTGAAGCCAACAGAGAAAGATCCAGTGCTACTGATATTGGATAACCACGTATCACACTGCAGTATTGAAGCCGTAAATTTCTGCAGAGAACACTTCATAACACTGCTGTTACTACCACCTCATGCTAGCCACAGACTGCAGCCACTAGACGTCGGTTTCTTTGGGCCTTTAAAGAAAGCCTTTGCTCAAGAAGCAGAAAAGTGGTTGGTGGTTCATCCAGGGAGGGCAATCACCCAGCATGACATTGCAAAAATCTTCACATGTGCTTACACGAGGGTAGCAACGATGGAAAAGGCAATAAATGCTTTTAGATCAACAGGTATACATCCTTTCAATCCCGATAACTTCACTGATGAAGACTTTGCACCTGCTGAAGTGACAGACCATCCTCAAGAGCAACTGGACGTCACTGAAGAAGACCCAAACGCACCAGAAAATTCAACAATTCTTGAAACTGATGAACCCCACACTCAAACTGATGATCTGGCAGAACACGATTCCGTTGCGGAACTACAGCGAGTTCCACCCTCAATGATAACACCACTACCAAAGTGTGTCATTTCAAGGAAACGAAAAGTGGCAAGTAAGAAGTCTGAAATAATGTCTTCATCACTATTTAAAAACTCTCTTCTGGTAAGCAAGACGGCTAAGAAAATTCAAACAAGAAAACAAGTAAAGAAGGCAGTACAGTTCAACAATCCCGCTGTACCATCAACTTCAGCGGTAGGCCTACATGCAGTTGAAGAAGAAATTGAAGACAATGTTTTTTTGTCCAGGTTGCGATGAACGCTATCAAGAACCGGCTAATGTAAACAGTGGTGGCACGAAGATTGCTCAAGCTATGAAGGGTCTGGACACTTTAAATGTGATGGGTGCTGATGCGTACTCTTGGAGGACACTGTGCGCACTCTTAAGACACCAGTCCTCTAAGAGTTCGCAATTTCAATTTATGCAAAACTTATGTTTTTCAGTTGCAAAGGATTTCATAGCTGCTTGTCTAATGTGTGTTTCGTAAACTTTAAGTAATAGTGTTTCATTTATTATAATCACTTTTTGTGTAATACTTAATATCTTAAGATTACAATCAAAAACAACTTAAGTGCGTACTCTTGAGTGCCTTTACCCTACAGAAAATTTACAATCTTTTTCAACGAAGTAGGCACCTAAATGAACGAAAGCTTCTTCGAGGTATAGAAACAAAGTTGTGATTTTGAAATCCAAGTTATTTGCCAGTACTTTGAACAAAGTAAACATGTAGGCTACGTAGAATAGTTTTTCTGCTGAAAACTTTTAACGGTTTGAAGTTTTTTTTAACACTTCAAGATTTTTCGTACGTGTTTATGTAAGAAAAAAAATTGAAACGACGAAGATGTATGTAAACGTACTCTGGGTATTTTTCAAACTTTGTAAATTTCATGTGAAAATTTTTAACCGTGTACCTCCTAGACTGATAGGCTCCAGAGCTAAGGAATGTAACGCGACTCGAGTATTACGTCACGTGGCTATGCGTTAAACATTCCGCGAGCCATTTTTTTTGACTTTACAACAAATTAATTACATTTTTGGTTTATGATCCTTCTGAGATGGAGGCACTAACTAAGAAAATGATTTTTATGAAAATGATATTGTTAGTATGGCCTATTCCACAAATGCATATTTGTCCGCAAATTTTATCTGCATTTTGGGAAAATGTTACGCGGTGAATTATTTTTCCGTTTAACTATTTAAAAGCTCTTTAACTACATAAGATACAATTACCACAAAATTATACGTTAATTCCATGAAATTCTATAGAATTATTTTTATTGTATATTTAGTTGAAAACTTTCAAAAAAATCCACGCAGATATGAATAATTACTTCAATGCAAACATAAAATTTGAACTTTTGTTATGGGAAGCTTCTTTACAGCTTAAAGGATGTATAGAGATCAGAGCAGAACTATAAACTAACGGGGCACCACTAAGGAGTGTTTCATGAGAGGGAAGGAGAGGGGAAATAACTAATGTGGTAGAGAATTGGACAACTTTTAAACTAACACTCTGCGTGGTTTTTTTTACATGTTTGTTACAATTGCGAATCTTTAGTGTACTTTTGCTGAAGGTTAATTTATGTACGATCAAATTTGAACTATAAAATTACTTGCAGCTACTATATATTGCAGCAACGCTCGAAGGCATGTTTTCAGTACAGCATAAATTACATACTTGCGCACTCGCATACTTGTGTACACGCATACTTGTTGGCATGCATACTTCCTATCTCGGATACTTGCACACATTCTTATACCCTCGCCTACTTGAACACTAACATTTAATATTTTATAATGTCAAACGTTTAACGTGTTTCAAATATTTGTGTGCCCTACAAATTTCCTGTCCCTGAATCAATGAAGTTTTACTACTTATGTGCATGGCTGCCACGTGCTCATTTTATAAACATTTTTTTTTTAATTTTCAGCTGATAATAACCGGCACTTTTTCTCGCCAGCCAAGTTGTATTAATATTTTAAGTTACATCTTAAAGAAGTACAGTATTTTAGATCTTTGTGTCATCTTAAAACCTTGAATTTTAATTTACTTTGTCTCTGCCGCTGTGGCAAACAGTAATTTATTTTGTAAATGAAACATAAATATTCACGTAAAATTAAAGATATCATTACCATGAAAAAAAGACTAAATGAATTCGGATTATTACACGGGCATTTATGTTTTGTGTTGCCCCGGTACCTACAATATTTAAATTTATTTGTAAACCGTTCCCTGAATAACATTCCAGTTTTAACTGCGCACATAATAAGTACGATAAAACAAAATAAAGCCAACTGCGCACATAATAAGTACGATAAAACAAAATAAAGCCAAAATTTTAAATGCGTGTTTATCTTATCAATGTTAAAAAAAATTAATGCTTGAATAAAACAAATTATATCAAATGTTTGTGCCAATGTTTGTAAGAACTACTCAGTATTATAACTTATCGAAAAACATATTTCATATATGCAAAAATAGCCATAGCCATGTGTTTTACGAAGTTACATTTCTTGACAGTTAGTTTACAAAGGAATATTTGTTAAAGTACAGAATATTTTTTTCTGTATTCACACGATTGCGCATACGACCGGCGAAAAATTGGCCTGCCGTTTAATTCTTATGCAATGAAACCGACATATTTTTATTGGAAGTGTCATTACGCGACAGCTGACCATCAGTTTGTGAACATATTTATCAACACATAAATAAATAATAGGTTATTTAAACATTAAGCACATAATTTTAGCCTAGAATATTAAAAAAAAATTGGTTGTCTGTAAAGTCGGTTTACGGACGATAGTTTAACGTGATAACGTCATAACAAAACATTGATGAAATTATTGAATACTTTTATGAATAAAATTGAATCATTTTTATTGAATTATCACTATTTTGTATGGATACAAAGGAGTGAAATGAAATCTACAATTTAATTGATAAATTTACTTTCATTTGCACTCATTAATTCAAATATGTTTATTACTTTAACGAAGAGATTATTTTAACGAAAACTTTTATACATGTTTGCTATTTAACTTTTTCCAATTTGTGTTAGCCTATTCTGTTAAGGATAGGACGATGATAGGAAAAGTAGGAAACGAATGGGAGTGTTTCAAGTTTAATGTGCCTCAAAAAAATCAAATCGATGGTTGTTCCAATCGAGTGGAAGAGAGAGAGATGCGGCGCAAGCGTACAATGAGCGTAACGGGACACTGAGTAACGTGACAATGTGCGTAACGGGACATTTTTTCGTGCGTGCAGCCAGCGTTCATCGATTTATTAGACGTTGTCACGTCAAAAAGGTTTATTTACATTCATCGTTTATCGCTTTCCCCAATAAATTTACCATTGTTAATTTTTTTTTCAAGCTGAAGTTATCCGAGCCATGAAATATCTCACCAGCTCCTTGCCACAAAGGTATACCAGTTTAAAAAACAATTCCAAACTCCTAAATGCCACTTTACATTTGTCGCATTGGTAGGGACCGGAAAAATTCGCGGGTTCAATGCCCTGTAGGATGAACTCCATAGTTATACGTACACTCGGTAAAATGACATCCACTCATTGGCTGTTGTCTTGTGAGACGTCCCAACGTAGCAGCCTGTGATTCGATAAAGCTTTGGTTTGGTGTTTCTAATTGGCCCAGAGTCATCCAGGTGAATTGCGAGCCAATAGCAGAGGCAGCACTGAGGTATAACTATTTGTATTTTAGCCTATCGTGAAATGAATTCGCGAATTTTTCCGGTCTCTACGCTTTGGCTGTAGCGCAGAGCGTCCGTAACATGAATAACATCTAGGCTATTCGTTTATCTTCCATTAGTACGACCATAGTAACTACGCGTTGTTCGGGACCCGCGGGAAGGGCCACGATTCTTTCGCGGACAGTCACGTGGATAACAAAAGTAGACTTGAAGCACACGAACGTGTGTTTCACGCTGACTGTATCACAGTGCTGTTGGCAACCCTGAGCCAGTTGCGAACGAGGAGAATGGGTGGTTGCCGAATCTCGTCAAGCCCGCCAAAAGGATACAGACCAGTGCGCATTTTAAGATGCCCCCGTTATATTCAGGCAAGCCGTCGTGACACTTGACTTTGTGGGGTCCTAATATTTGGGAGAGTGACCTTACCTATGATTCTGTAAAAGAAGTTACGGAAAAGCTAATGTGAGTCGAGGAGGGGTTCTGTCATAACTTAGAAACACACAACTTAGAAATACACAACTAAGAAACACACAACTTAGAAACACACAACTTAGAAACACATATCTTAGAATTTTCAAAGTTATGACAGTTCTAAGTTATGACTTTCTACGTTATGACGTTTTTAAGTTGTGTTTCTAAGTTGTGTGTTTCTAAGTTATGATCTTTCTGAGTTGTGTGTTACTAAGTTACGTGGATTTTTCCAAGTTTTCTAAGTTATGACAGTTCTAAGTTGTGTCTTTCTAAGTTATGTGGTGTTCCCAGTCGGGGATCCCGCCCCAGAAAACTTTGAAAAATAAGCTGTTTGAAACCAAATTTTTCAAGCCAACCTGCATCTTAAATTTCAACTATGGTTTCGCTAAATTATTTTAAGAAATTGAGATATTCTCATTAATATTTAAATAACGTCTACATTATTTAATGCCACTAAGAAAACAATCCCGTCTATCTGACATTTGAGACAACATTGACTTTTTGGTTCCAACGCTTTCTAGCGGACTTTTCGCATCCACCGATACGATTTTTACGGAAAAAATTCCCAAAGATAGTAGCACCATCGCACAAAAATTAAACCTTGGGAACCGCTTAAATACACAAAGCAGACACTGCAGCAGGCTGCAAGATGGGTAATACGAGGAGTGTAGTTGGTCACCCTTGCTTTATAAGTACTAAAAAAGGTATTCAGAATGTTTTATTAAACTTTAAAAAATAATAATAACATTACATTAAATACCCACTATACGTACTTGAAAGTAATCAGTTTCTTGAACCTCCTGTAAAGTTACTCAAATGTTTATTAGCCGGTATAGTTTTATAAGCGATGATAAATAATGACTAAAATTTAATGACTAAAGTTTGACTGACAGACACGTCAGTAGACCAACAAAAGGGTTGTTGCGAGATCTTGGGCAGTTTCCCGGCTTGCACCGTTCTGGCACCACTCTGCTAAAAAAAAATTTCACCTTAAATTTACGAAGCATGCCGCAAACAAATTATCCACGAAATTCGGAAATTTATACATGTCTTTACTTCACTTTCTTTGATCATGATTCAACAAGAATTATCTCGTCATGTTAACAAAGCCATCCAAAAACGTTTATCAGTCTGCAAAAAAAAAAAAACACTTCTTTCACGTGTGTGTTTTACATTGTTTAGAAACGAAACACACAAACGCGTATTTCAGAACACGGATACGTTTCTACTTGGATCCAAGTTTATGTGAAATTACAAAGTACTCTTTTTTTTTTCCAGGTAAACTCTTCGTTGAAAAGTCCGTTAAATTTGCTGTAATTTCTAACTGCAGGAGAGAAGTAGAGTTATTCGTGGAGTGAAATCTTGGCTCAACCAATAGGTTGGAAATCATTGCGGTTCAAATACAGTAAACTCCCTATTATCCGCGGGCGGATGATCTGCGGTGAGGATTATCCGCGCATGCTACGAAAAAATACAGCATATATGTAAATCTGTATTTTATTACAAGTAAGCAAATTTGAACTCTACTGACGAGTGTATTGTGTGCAGTATACAGTAAAATGCCACAGGCCTTCTCGGAAATCACACAGTAGGCTGGCATGCGTTGCTATTTTTGTCTCTGTCGCACTTTGTTTCTAGTCGTATGGTTGAGTACTTTTATTTAAATAATTTTTACTGTTAATTGTAACTTTTACTGTACATAAATGTTTAGATTTTTACTTTTTTTGTTTTCCATTTTCGGCTCTTTTGCGGATTATCCGTGATTTTCACTATCCGCGGTGGCCCTGCCACTTAATTTCGCGGATAATCGGAAGTGTACTGTACTGTGCATTGTGTCAATGTGCTACTCTCTGAAGCTTTGATCTGTTCAGTCGTGAACCCGGCCTTGGGTTCAGGGCGAACAGATGCGTGAGAAGCGACGGCTGTGCTCGACAGAGACCGTTTGTCACACGCGCAGGGTTCTCGCCCCGTCATTAGCTCTCACACGCGTTCCGTTGCGATCATGAGGGTGGGAATAAGTGTGGGGGGAGGGGGGTAGACAATCATTGGCGGCAGCTCAAGTTTCATCCAACATTTCCACTCAAACGACTCAAGTTATCGCGTTCCCACAAAACGAAATGTTTGCGCTTCCATGTAGGTTTTGATGCCTTATGGCTAAGACCTGCAAAATTCGCGGTTTCGATGGCCTTCAGGATAGACTGCACATTCTCCTGTACGCTGGGCAAATAACGCAAGTTCATTGGTTGTTGACTTGTAAGTAGTCTCAGCTGGTTTGTCTGTGATTAGATCCTTCTTTGCTTGAGGGTTTATAATTGGTTGAGATTCGCCAAGATGAACAGTAAGCCAGTAGCAAAATTATCTAAGAGGTATATGTGTTTGAATTCTAGCCTATCACCGAATGAATCAGCGAATTTTGCAGGTCTCTACTTATGGCTTGTTCGCATACGCCGTGTTCCCATTTTCTTCGATTTTCTTGCCATGATTACCTATTATTTACGGCCCCTTTATCAAATGTTAATCCCTTGCCTTTGATTTTCCGTCACAAATACTTCCAACAGATATTCACTAAGGGTAGTACTTATAATGGGTGTGGATAATTGCGCAAGTAAATAATAATTACCCATTATACTTATTGCAATTAGTGAATAATTATATGTTAAATAAGTATATGTTAAAGTACAATAAAGGAAAGGATTGATAGTGTTGACATTTTAGAAAAATCCTTACAATAAAATATTTTAATGAGAAGAAAGTTGAACAAAATACTTCATTTGGCGTGCTTAAGATAGCTTAAAGTATTAGAGGTAAGAGTTGAAAGACGTTATATTGGTTTCAAAAATTTTCAGGCCAAAACAATTTTTTTTTCTATTTAATTGGTTTTTATTTTTAGGCAGAGATCTCCCACTAAGAGATAATCAAAGATTTGAACAAGCGTCTATCGATACTAGTACATATTAAAATTGTAGTCATGCCAAAAAAAAAAATTTTAAATTTCAATGATTTCACTCGGGGAACTACGGTTGTAGCAACCAGTCTGTTAAATTCAGGTGTTCCACTTAATCTTAAAATATTAAAACGCAAACTATTACTTTTTTATAAAATAATTTATAGCATTTTCAAGGTTTCTTTTGTGTCTTTAAACAAGGCCCTTCAGAATAGCCTCTTCCTTAAATTTGTAATGAATAGTTTACTGGTTGTCTTTTTAAGGGCATCTCTATAGCGAATCAGCGAGTTTTGTGAGATACAAAAATTGCAACAAAAAAAAGTATAAAATTAATTTTTAAATGTTTGTAATTTCCGGAAGCCGTTCCCAGACAGGTTTACTCCTGAGCTGGGAAGCGATTGCAATATGCGTTAACAAAGTCTTATTTTATAAAAAAAATTATGAACATTTTTTATGTCCTAAACCTGCTTGATACCAAAATGGTTTATTTCGATTCTTCTCTCTCTCTCTCTCTCTTAATGATAATCACTACAGTAAACATTTTGTGATAGTGTTGGATAGTGTCAAAAATTAATTTAGATCACGTGTAAAATATATAAACCAATCCAACTAGTTAGCAACTTGGCCACAAAAAAAAATTTGATTTCATCTAGAGGCCACAGTTACTTGAATCTTTTTGCAGCCATCTTCAAGGGGGGCAAACAATGAAAATGGCTGCAACGACACATGCCAAAACGTGGGGCATGCTATTATTTCTGCGTACATAGCGTCTCCCTAGAAGTCATTAAGTAGTACTTTGAGTTACGTTAATCCAGAAAGTTTTTATTTAATTTTTCATTGGATAAGGTGATGCGGCGATGATTTATATATAGCGCCATGTTTTTGGGATGTTTCGTGCTTTTTCAGCACTATGTCGGTGGAGATTTTGTTGCGTTGTAAAACTTGAAAAACTCAAATATCCCAGGTGGCAGATTACAGCCTTGTAGTGTGTGTCCATATAGACACTTATGATTTCTGATTCCCATGACGTCTCGGAATCACTCCAGGCAAATATTGGGATTGGCTCTCAGAAGAATAAAATGACCAATTCCTTCACCGACTCTGAGGGTGTTATTTACAGACACACAAAAAAAAAGGTTGTGTTGAGTATCCTACACCTGTACCCTAACCGTATACATAGTGCACGATAGAACACGGTCATTCCCTTATTTTTAGGGAACGGATTTTGGTGTCATATCCTTGTGCAGATCTGTTGTAAAAATTCGTTCATTTAATTCATATTCGTGAACTCGTACATGGACACTTTTGTGATCATCGGAGGCGGAGGTACCAATCGTGTTGCTGTGCCAAATGAAATTTTATAACAGCGAAAATGTAAAAGTAGTTTAGAATATTAGAGAGGCCGTTATAATTTTGTTTGATGGTTGTGATATCGCTAGTATATTTTCCGTATCAATAATATAGATGGTTGATAAACGTCCCCTAGTATTCCATCCTCGCACGGGGCACCGTTTATTAAAAACAGTTGCCGATTTGTTTCCTTGCAGGAATTCTGTTGGAACAGGTTCTGGAATACGACCCGCTGCCTTAGCCGAACGTCTTGGAATACCGCCCTTAATGACCTGGTGCAACTCGTGTGCATGATCGTGTGTGTGGTTAAGGGGGGGGGGGGGTGAAGGGTGCGGTGAGTGGGCAAATGACTCCCCTCCCGTTTTTCTTCCCCCTTGGAGAGGGGGGGGGGGGGGGGGCGTGTCCTTAAATGCAGGAAAGGAAGGGAGGACACAGGGGCATCATATAACGCCACCTGAACACTGAGTCACTAGCAGCTGTGGGCCATCTTATATTGGGGAAGGGAGGGGGAGGCAGTGGTGGGGTGATAGAGGGAGGGAGTTTTGGTTTGCAGCCCATCACACCCGTTCTTCCCACCACCACCAACAAAAAAATAGACCTCTATTAGTTTCAGTGAACGGGTCGTGATTAGGAAGCTCGCTAACAGCAGCTAAAATTTATGTTTTTTTAGACAAGACCGACGCGAGCTCTGGAACAATCGTTCGATGCTTGAGGCTACTACTATGCTGGTTCACTACTGCATAATAACATGTTTCCGCGAAGAGACATTTAAAAATTGGGACCAAACATGGAGAGTCATAATTTGACCGACAAAACTGCTGCGTGGTAATCACAGAAAAAAAAAATCAGTTCTTACGTTGAAAACATATACTCGACTTATAGTAGGGTAGACCGGGGGAAATCGGGTCACGGGGTAAACCGGGTCATCGTAACAAGATCTGCTATCTTGTGGTGAAAAAATGAACTGGAGTCTACGGAACCTACCAAAGAGTGCTGCTATATGTCTATACGACCGTCCACTACAAGGCGAACATAGTATGTAACAACATTCTGGTAGTCTGTGCGACATGAACCCGAACCTGTGTAGTCCTGAAGTGGAAAATTCTTAACAATGTAAGTTTTATTTTGTTTCAAATAAGCCTTTACGTTCGCATTTCGTAATAGTATTGTAGTTTAAGTAATGGAGTACGAAAATATGTACCCAATTAACATTCTTCTGCATTACTGAAGCTCTATATGTTTGACAGAATTTATAATATTTTTCTTTTTTTTAAAGTGCGAAATGGGGTAACTCGGGTCACTGTCGTTGGGGTAAAACGAGTCACTGCATACAGTGGGGAAATCGGGTTGCTTTATATATTTGCTATATATTGTGAAGCACTTTATTCTTCTTTCTCAATGTTTAAGTTAAGACCTATTCTAAGTAAGTGGAAAAAATGAATTTAAGGCACATGACTTCAACTTAGTTAAAATTTGTAAGTACTTATAATAATATTGAAGTTTAGGACATGTTAAAATAATGAAAATATTATCCATGTAAATATAGAATTACGAGTTCACTGCTAAATATGTAAGTGGAAGGAACACCACAGAAGAAGTGAGATGCCTGTTACCAACACCGGAAAAATTAACACCAAAGAGAATAGGTGAACGAAAAACTGTTGCTTCTCTAAGGCTACTGTCAAAAGAAAATCACACATTGTTGGAATCCAGGAAATTGAAAAGCAAGAAGCAGGTGTTAAATTAAGTTCAAAGCAAAGAAAAATTGAACCTCTGAAGACGAAGAAGCGAACAAAAACTAAAAACACATCTGAGTTGTAAATTTTGGAAGAAGGCCAGGATGATGAGGAAGATTTTCTCTGCAACATGTGCAAAATTGCATACAAAGACATCAGAAGCTGCACTGCTGGAGACTGGATTCAGTGCCAGTCTTGCAAAATGTGGTACCATGAGCGCTGTGTCAATGCTTTTCAGTGTAAACAGTTTGTATGCGGAATGTGTCTGTCAAAACAGTAAAGAAAATCTGTTGATCCGATTTGCCCCACTTGTGATCCGATTTACCCCACTTCTGTCCAAATCGGGTCAAAACATTTCATTTTCCTTTTATCAAGTTTAATGTCAATTCGTAAGGAAGATTGGCTAATGTTTGTATGTAAATATGTACATAAATGTATGACTGATATTACTGTAGATTTTTTTATGGTAAATTAATATTGGTTTTATACTTATTCAGGAATTTCAAAAAATTGACCCGATTTCCCCCGGTCTACCCTATATGTGGTTTTTTTTTAAAGACTGGTATAGACTACGCTTTAAAAGTTGAAGTTGAACAACTGGTTTATTGCAAATTAATAAGGAAAGTGTTTAAGATGAAACACTAAAAGTATGGATAATGTTTAATTAAAAATAAAATCATACAATACCCGCGAGTTTTGTCTCTGTCATAAAACATTTCGTTAATTGAATAGGGAAAAAAAATATTTTTACTCAAACATTTTTTGAGTTCCCCCTCCCCCCCCCCCCCCCCCCCCACCAATTCCCAAAAAAACAGACTAAGGCTGCGTAATTATTCAAACGAAATCGTTTTTACGACAGGAACATGTTTTGTGGGGGTAGTTGAAGAACTTCGTTGGATTAAACAATAACCAAACGCAATGAGTTCCAACATAAATACTTTTTTACTACATGCAATATACCCGTTGTTCGGCTCCGAATTTAAATGCGTGTAACAGCTTTGGGAAACACTTTAGACTAGACTGTAAAGTTACAAATATATATTCAATTTAACTTGCAGCCGATGTTTTTTGGTCGAATTCTGACTCACGCTGTAGAAGTTCTGTTTTTTATGCATGAATTACTCATCTGTGTGAACCATAAAATTAACTTTAAATGAAAAACCACGACGTAATTAGATTCCTGACGTTTTACAATTGGAAGTAGTAATCGTCTAATAAACTGAGGTGTGGTAAACTCCCATTTCATTTTCCTCTTTGTTTAAACACCCTTTTACTGCTTATATTTATTGTTTATTACTTTTTTAATGTCTTTAATTGCCTTGGTAGCTACTTACCATGATTATTTTTTTTGTCATCTAATTTTATTTGCTATTTCAATATGTATGGAATTATATTTTCTTGTAAAAAATCAGTTTATTTCATTGGTTTGGCTTTCAATTTTTTCGACGATAGTTTTTATGTTTGTTATTAAGAGCTTTGGTATTTGTTGTGTTTATAACTAATTTTAGGATAGCCTACAGTTCACAGGGGTAAAGCCACAACCTCAATCCGAAAAATTCCGAAGTTTACCGAAATAAAAAGTTAGGTTAGGTTATCGTTATTAAAATGAAAGGTTGGTTAGGTTAGGTTGGCGGTCTTTAAAGTGCTCCATGACCGTAAAAATATATGTATTCTTGCAATATGGTGGGTTTTTTTTCACGAGCGATCGGCAAGCTTTGTTGAGGTTAGTTATTGTTCTGGTGTGGCCCTTATCCCCAAATGTTCACATAGCCCAGTCAAGTATTGGTACAGTTTAACCACGGTAACAATATTATACTGTTTTTTATTGACGTGGCAACGTCTAATAAATCGATGAATGCAAGCTGCACGCAAGAAAAAGGATGAATCATTGTCCCGTTACGCGCTTTGTCCCGTTACGCGGTGTCCCGTTACGCGGTGTCCCGTTACGCTCATTGCACGCTTGCGCCGCATCTACCTCTCTTCCACTCTATTGGAACAACCATCGATTTGACTTTTTCGACGCACATTAAACTTGAAACACTCACATTCTTTTCCTACTTTTCCTATCATAGTCCTATCCTTAACAGAATAACACAGATTGGAAGAAGTTAAATAGCAAACATGTATAAAAGTTATAGTTAAAATAATCTGTTTGTTAAAGTAATAAACATATTTGAATTAATGAGTGCAAATAAAAGTAAATTTATCAATTAAATTGTAGATTTCATTTCACTCCTTCTGTGTATTCATACAAAATAGTGATAATTAAATAAAAATGATTCTACTTTATTCATAAAAGTATGCATAATTTCATCAATGTTTTGTTATGACGTTGTCACGTTATACTATTGTCC
This sequence comes from Bacillus rossius redtenbacheri, assembly GCF_032445375.1. NCBI lineage: Eukaryota > Metazoa > Arthropoda > Insecta > Phasmatodea > Bacillidae > Bacillus > Bacillus rossius. Next base: position 38,119,030 of record NC_086339.1, read on the forward strand.
GTAAACCGACTTTACAGACGACATTTTTTTTTTTTTAATTCATTAGTCTGTAATGGTGTGAAGAAAATTCCCCCCTAACTTGCTTACATGTGTTCTCTACTGTGTCGCTTGTGCCAACTTTATCGATGCCGAAGCCTAGCTTCAGTACATGCACCCATTTGTTTTCCTTCTTTTTTGTTGTTGACATTGTTATTATTTAAAGATTATTTCTGAAATCCTAACACGATAAACTTTCTTGCATATGTTTATCTGTTACTAATATATTCAAAGTCAATTCACTAAGTGTAAAAAGGCGTGAAAATGATGATACGAACACTTGCGTGACCTTTTATATATATACATATAAAATAGAAGTTGTTATGTATGACGTCGTTAAACTAAGACACCGTTTGACCGATCGTCATGAAAGTTGGCACCATGGGGGAGAAACTCTAATTACCGAGACTGAGACCTAGTTTTTTTTTTTTGAAGTAGTTATGGGCCCGTCCGCTAGATAGTAGTTTTCATAATATATCGCTGACATGACTACATTAATTTATTAGGAGAAGTAATGTTTAAGCTATTATCAGGCAAACAAACCAGTGAAAATTCACTCTATTTAGGTAGCCACTAATTTTGTGGCGTGTAATACAATGAGTTTTTGCACCTCCTACTACTTTATTTATTACATGACGGTTTATTACAAAACAGCTTTAAGTATTTTCGCATCGATTAAAAATAACGCATTAACTAAAAAACCTTTGTATGAGAACCTCTATTCTGATTTTTTATTTGCTGGTAGTTAAGGGCTCGCCCAACATTCAGTTGTGTTTTATAGCAAACCTGAGAACTAAAAATGTATATTTACGTATTTGACTGAGAACTAAGTGGCGGATTTGTCAGTACTAATTCATTTTACTGAGAATACATTACACTGCCTATAAAGGTGTAACTATTAAGTTATTTTCCTCCCGAGAAGTCCAGGGACTCGGAGAATCATGTCATCTTGAGTCTAACTAGTCGGACAATTACGAGAAGAGAATCATATACTTGAAACTAAATTGAATAATTGGACAAACAGGGATAACAGATCAGAAACATATATAATGTCCTTTATGAAATCTAGTGAATTTTATGTCAGTAAATTTGTAACAAGCAAACAAAGATTCTTGTTTCTTTCGAATGTATTTCCCGACCATTAGCAAGTTAAGGTGGACACAATTAATTGTGCTAAGTAATGTGTTGTTAAATTAAATAAACTATTTATTTAAATCATAATTAAAAGTTAAATAGTACAAGTGGCCATGTATATATGTAACTAATTGTAATATATATGCATTAAACCTAATCAAATATTTATTTCCACGATATAAGATACGTATATAAAGTTCCCTACTAACAATATTAGGATTTATTGATATTATTTACAGTGGATGTTTTCATACTGACACTAAATAAAGATAATTAAAATGTTCCTGTTGTATCTATATATTAATACTTCTTATACTGTGGGTTTTAACTAGTAGATAACTAGAACAGGTGCCCAAGTAAAAATTAAAAATATTTTCTTTTACTATTATTGTTTATGGCCCCAACCATAGAAGTAGAAACACCACATAAATTTACTAGTATACCATCATCAAGGAAAGATGTATATAGTCTGGTATAATATTTTAAAAACATGTATTTTTCATGTTCTAACCAAATTGCGATGTATTAAAAATTCAATGGATCCAAAAAATTAATTAATTTACCGGCTAAGTTAAAATCACAAATACATTTGGAACAGTGAAGTTGAATTAATATGTGGTGGCGATATGAGGTAGGTTTTGATGGTTTGGAAAATATGTAAGAAGGCGCCGACATGAGTTCTCGCTCCGGGTGTGAACCGGTCTGGTTGCGTTCCTGTTTGTAACGGACTAGCGTGATCGTTGCGCTCCCCGGGTGGGACGCGGGACGGACGACGTCACGACGTGATGACGTCACGACGTCACGACGTCATGACGCGCGCCAGCTTGCGGGGCGACCTGCCGAGTTGTAATCTCGCGATCAGCAGTCCCTAGCTTCGAGCCGCGTCAGCAGAAAACGTTCCTCCGAGCACCTGCACAAGAACAGACAGTCTCTCTCTCTCTCTCTCTCTATCCCCCCCCCCCTCTCTCTCTCTCTCTCTCTCTCTCTCTATCCCCCCCCTCTCTCTCTCTCTCTATCCCCCCCCCTCTCTCTCTCTCTCTCTCTCTCTCTCTCTCTCTCTCTCTCTCTCTCTCGTGGTCCCGCCGACGAAGCAACAATAGCGCGCACGTGCGGGGGAATAAAAAACGTTACGTTTAGCGAAAATAACATCTGCACGCACAAACCCAACACATAGCTTCCCTTGATTATTATTTTTTTTTCTACATCATCGCACCCCCTTTTTCGTTCGACGCGAGGGGCTGAAAGTGATTAACGAGCCAGCCGTCCAGCCGGTCAGGGGGTTTATTAATTACCGTCCGAGGACGAATGTAGTTATTAATTACCGTGTCTTGGTCGGTGGCCGAGCCGAGTAACACGTCGCGATCGGTATCGCCATGTTATCAGTGGCACGCGTCGCGTCCGAGCAATTTTTAACAGGCTGTAAGGGTTAGTGATAATTGGCGGGGGGGGGGGGGGGGAATCGTTTCATCGTTACTTTGTCTGTAATTGATTCATCGATTATGTAGTGTAAAAAAATATATATTTCCTTCCGTTTTCTCTAATCAAGAACAGAAATAGTGTTATCATTCTGCAGATATGGCAAGAATGAACAGTGCTAATATTCGCCAGTGATGTGTAAGAATCTAACCTCATGTGTCCTCATGTTGTTCATGTTGCAAATAAACTTACTTATATTATGAAACACGTAAACGAAATTTAACCCAATTTTTTTTTTCAAATCATGCTGAGCGTGATAAATAAATTGATAAATAAAATAGCCGCTTCTCAAATAACCAAAAACTTCTGGATGCGAAAAACACACTTTATTTCTTCGCCCGCCACTAAAATCCGCTTCTGTGTTATCAGACTCCAGTAATGCTGTCTGAATGCTTCATCAAACAGTTGATTCGAGGTTATAGTTGCCTGCAACATCTCATGTCAATAAAATGCACGACTTTTCAGCGCAGTGCTCAAGCATTTTAGTTTATCTTCGTCGCTCTGTTCAAATGTCTTGGAATATTTCTCAAATTTCTTTAAGAAACGGATATGATTTTCTGCGGCCTTCCCCGAGAAGAGTGGCATCGACTCACTCCAGTGCCTCCATGGTTGTTATTATCTTCGAAAGATTTGTGCAATGGGAATGCATGACTTGATGTAAGTTTTTGGACATACGCCATTACTAAGCACATGTATGTCTGTAGAAGAAAACTACAAAAAACACAAATGACAAAAAGACAAATAAAGCAAAAAATTGCTGTTGTCAGGATATAAACACCACAAAATACTCCACAACAGGAATATGGTCAATAAACAAAGAAAAAACAACGAAAAATGGACTAACAGAACGAAACCCCCCCCCCCCCCCCCCACAAATGATGACAGTACAAAAATACCGAACCCAAAAAATTCAGCACAACAGTCAGTTGAAACGAGACAAAAAAAAGCAAAACGAAAAGACGAAACAGACACAAATGTTTTCCAAAAACATAAGAGAACGGGAAAAAAACCCACAAATGATGACAGCACAAAAAATATTGAACCCAAAAAAATTCAGCACAACAGTCAAAACGAGACAAAAACACGACAAAACGAAAAGACGAAAAGACGAAACAAACACAACAGTTTTCTAAAACAGAAACAAGCGACGTTTCAGGAACTTGTTGTTGTAGAAGGGCTGCCTGGTAAACATTAGCATGGCTTACAGGCGCACTCATTACTGTTGGCTCTCTGGTCGGTGAAGGCAAAGATTCTTCCAGTATGCTGGCATTCCGGGTAACCTGGACTGGCGTGACGACGTGCTGTGTGGGTTGCCTAGGCGACACGCGGGAGCGTCAGTTGTTTTCTCAGCTGCCTGTGCGCAGTCACTGCCAGTCCTCCTTTCTGTTCCAGGCGAACATGCAACTGACTTGTCTGTTCGCGCAGTTCCCCTTTCAGTACAAAATGGTTGCGAGAACACTGCTCCTGGATATGGATTCTCTTTATGTCCGTGTCTGACCTGTTCTGTCAGTCTGTTGAGCGCTACATTCTGATCTGACTGTGGGGCCTTTATGCGGTCCTCCTGTCCATTTAAGTTTGTGTGTACTATTTCCATTTCAGCCTGCGTGCTGCTGATGTTAGCCTGCACTTGGTTGATACCCGGACTCAAGATTGGGCTGCTCTTGGTGTATTTCCGCCTTAAGATCTGACTGTCCCTGGTGTATCTAAGCCTTAAGGTCTATTGATTGTCCCTGGTGGATCTTGGACTCAAGGTCAGCTTGTCCTTGGCTAATTCTAACCAACATCTGCTGTAGTTATTCTACACTGAAATTTTCAGTTGAAGGTACAGATGCTGCACTTGTAATTGCTGATCTACTTCTGCCCTAATCTCTGCTGCAGCTGTCTGTAATCTGTCAGGCACACCGCTGGCTGCACTGCCTAGGTCAGATGTGTGTGTCTCTGCAAGCTGTTGCTTATAATGAGTGGTGGTCGAGGCAGACTTCATCGGTACTATCGTCCGCACCAGCCTCCAAAAACTGTACAACATTTGAGGTGCTTCCGGCCATGCTCGTGTCTTCTGAGTGCGCTGTTGGTGTATCACTGCTCGAGGAATGCTCCTCAGCATCCGTGTGTTCCTCAGCAGACATGTCTGTGCGGTTCATTAGACTGTAAGTTACTGTATTGTGTCGTGACATGATTTAGTAACCCTAGTAAACAATACACTATAACTAGGCACTGGAAAAATTCGCGGGTTCAATGACCGCCAGGATAGACTCCACGATCCTGTGCACACTCGGGCTAACGTCACCTATTCATTGGCTACTGACTTGTAAGGCGTATCAATTGGGAGACTCGTGATTCGATACTGCTTTGACTGAGGGTCTATAATTGGCCGACAGTCCTACAGGTTAACAGTGAACCAATAGCAGAAGTTGCATAAAAATACAATTATATCCATTTTAGCAAGTCGTGAAATGAATCCGCGAATTTTTTCGGTCTCTAACAATAACACAAGAAGGTTAATTTTTTTTCTCACTCTTACTTGTGCCCCACTTGATTATCCAAATTAAGTAGTTTTAATATTATTTTATATGTATTATATATTTTACTTTATATATACCTATATTCCTTTTTCAATACAAATAATTCAGTACATTTACCCTCCAACATTTTTTGGGGGTTGATATTCAATTAAATATCAATAGTAAAAATTATTTTGCCAATTTAGCGCCCCCCCCCCCCCCCCACACACACACAAATGCTGTGCCCAGGGCACAAGCCCCGTCTCTCCCCCCCCCCCCCTTTTTTTAAAGTTACGTCCTGATTGCGACGCCACGTTCGTGCATGTTCGGTTGTTTCCACCTATGGTTTTTTTTCCTTCTCTGTTTACAAAAGATTAACACATCGAGGATTTTAAATTTAGCACGTGTGTTGTATTTGGTTGAACGTCTTATATTCAGTGTTTAAAACATAGGTAATTCTGAAAAGAAAGCCACACAAATGTTGTATGCACGTGGCCTACACATCTCACTGTAACATTGTTGCTACAACATGCTTCTACGTGCAGGCGATACGCGCTGACTGTTGATGGACTAGGGCAATGTCGTAGGACAGCAAGCAACATTCCAGGTGCATCTTACATGCACAAGCCACACATTGCCCACATCGTCAAGGCAGAAAGTTGCCAGAATGTCCCAGACAGCACATTGCTCACATGTTCCAAGCAATATGTTTCCCGCACATTCTAGGAAGCACGTAGCTCGCACATTCCAAGCAGCAGTAAGGCATATAAAATGTACCTATAGAAATCCACAAAGAAAATGTCACATTAACAACTTGCAGGAATCATGCATGTAACGTGCTAAAAGACACAACTACTTCGCACTAGCAATATTACAGCAAAGGGCATGTAATGTGCCGAGTGACACAAACAAAATTTAACATTTATAACTTTGAGTGAACATTCATGTAACATGCTGAAAGACATGTTACAATTCCCTATCCAAATATGATTACATTTAACTGTTGAGACTTACCTATCTGCGACACACAAACTTTATCGAGTCCACCCTAGTAGAGTTAATGTAATGAGCATTCACATGTGCAAACTGTGTGATGTTACAGCAACGGCCCAACGGGCATGTAATGTGCTAAGTGACAAAAACACTATGTCACATTTTTGACTTTGAAGCAAAGTGCATGTAACGTGATGAAAGACACATTCAACTACGCCGCACTTTGAATTTTACACCAACTGGAATGTAATGTGCTGAATAACACAAACATTATGTCACATTAACAACTTGGAGGCAATGTGCATGTAACATTCTGAAACACACATTAGAAAACGTCGCATGTGTAACATTACAGCAATGTGCATGTAATGTGCTTAGTGACACAAACAGAATGTCACTTTCATAATTTTAAGACAATGTGCATGTAACATGCTAAATGACATATTTTTCTATATCGCACTTACATTACACCAATGGGCATATAATTGGCCGAGTGACACAAATAGTGAGTCATATTTAAAACTTTAAAAAATCATGCTGCTAAACACTGTGACGTTTATTGCACATTGTAATGTTATACGAAGGTTTTTCTAGAACAAAGTAAGTTGCATTGGCATTTAATTTTAAATTAATTTGATATCAATTACAATTTTTTTTCAATTGTATTCGGATGAACCAAAACTTTTCTGACTAATACTATTGTATGTAAAGTGACAGAAAGCTACAAATTTTCAGTCAGTTGTATATCGGTTAATGCGCTTTTCACTGTATACATACCATAACATAAATTACAATTTTAATATATTTTCCTAGCAAATCTGTAAGAGAATCATAAATAATCCTTATTTATAGCATAATTTCAGTTAATACGACTTATACTGTATGCCTGCAGGCAGTAGCGTAGCCAGGATTTGTGAATGAGGGGGGGGGGGGGGGGGGTTAAGAAGCATGGCCGCCCCCCGCCCTATTAAAGCGGGATGGGGGGGGGGGGGGGGGGGTCCTCCCCCGGAAAAAAATTGTATTTTAAGGTGTAAAATAGTGCTATTTGAGCAGTTTTCGGTACTTAACTTTAAATATTGTAGGTAATGGTAAAAATATTATTAATTTTTTAATAAAAAAATTGTTTGATTGATGAAATAAGAAATTAATTAGGCTAAAGATATTTTTATCAATCCAAGTGCCTTGTCCACGTCCACTCAAAATCATAAATCATGCTCGAAGTTCGACAGTACAAAAAAAAAAAGAATAAAAATGGTTGGGTTTCGGCAAAACTGGCCTATTCCTGGAAACAATTAGCTTTAGCTTGAAGAGTTGCCCAGTCACCACCTGCTTATAATTACCGCGCTGGTTAAATACAATAGGTGCAAGATATTTGAAAACTTGGGACCCGTCACGGCGTCACAACGCTATGTAGGGACACCTGTATTTCGCGAATACATTTCGTGTCAAGGTATTTCACTAAATACTGTAGCTTTTCTCCTGTGGTTATTGGCTGAGGTCGGTGAGAGGTGTCGTCCCGCTCTTGACGGGGCCAATGAGAATGTGGTCACCGTACTGCTGCACCCTCACAATTGGCCATGACTCTTAGAAAAAACTACAGTGTTTTGTGAAATACCTTGACATGAAATGAAATCGCGAAATACAGGTGTCCCTACTTATACCTTCTGCTCGCGACAGGGGTAGGGTAAGGGAAGGAGAATCGGTAGGGCTCGCTTACTCTTCCCCTCCAGTGCAGTGGCCGGTGATAGCTGTAAGACACCCAGGCTTTTAGCTAACCTGCTTTCAGATTAGAAAAAAAATAATGGCTAAAGAGGGGGGGGGGGGGGGTAGAACCACTTACCCCCTCCCCCCTGGGTCCGCCCCTGCCTGCAGGTCTACAAAAAATAATAGTTTATTATTTTGGCCATTTGGCAGCTGTAGACATTACTATCTATACATATGTGCTTAATTTTATTACTCTTTGTGAAAAAATACAATTTATTTGCAAATCTAATTTCTTTGTCTATGATATTATGTTAAATCTTTTGAATTGTATGTTCATTATTTTGCATTTTGTTCCATTTTGTTATAAAGTGATGTTTAATGCTAATATTATATTGACAGTAAATGTCATACATAACAATAATTCTAGTGAGTCTTAATCACATGTTTAGCATTAATATATATTTATTTTGTTTCAAAGTAGATCATTGAAGGGAATGAGTTATGAATAAATATGGTAAAAATTTATATTTTTCCTTATCTTTGTTTGAAAATAACTACGAGAGAATCTTGATATAAACACTAACTGTCAAATTAGTTTGTCTCCGAACTCAAAAATAACCCATTATTCTCGAGAAAGTGATTGTATTTTCGTATTTTCCGACTGATCTTTAGCCGGGAGTGTGTTGGTGTTAATGTTGTGTGTGTGTGTGTAACAACTACCATTAAATATAATTGTAATGGGGATGTGATACAGCCCATAAATTTAGCCGCATATTTTGTATGTATGTTCTTAGTATAAGTTTACAAACAACGATAACAGTTATAAAAAATAAAACGGAACGGAATAGCTATATATATATTTATATATAAAATGGTTGTAGGTAAAAGGGGCAAAACAAATAAAGTAAATCAGTAACATACTTGCCAAACTGGTATACAACAAATATAGAATAAACGTATAAATTATAAAACTTTAAAATTAAATACAGTTTACATAAAAATCACGCAATAACTATTTTTTTTTTGTGTACACAAAATAAGAAAATTTTACGTTTAGATTAACGCGAATAAACTGTAAATCAAACTGGTTTCGCTACCTTTTGCGAATAAAATAAACTAAAACCTTAACTAGTTCTGAAAATGGTCGATAGAGTAACAAACGTTGTGCTAGAGACTCGTCGTTTGTTACAGGCCTTCGAGTTACTCGACGCCATGTTGGTTTCAGGTTTTCCTTCTACACGAAAACGGAATTAAATATTTTATTACATAGCAAGGAACGATATTTAACACGAAATTGTTTGAGTGAAGTCCTACTGCACATATATTTCCTTCTTAAAATGATCCTTAAGTAGGGCTGTAAAATTAATTGCATGTTTTAGTAAATGTTAATTAAATTACCGTACTCCAAAAGTTTTCCATTTTTATTGCTGAGATTTCACTTTCACTTTATTAAGGATCCAGGTAAGTAAATGTTTTTGTAAATTTTATTTTCTTTCCAATTTATTTAAGTTAAACTGTAATATAGCTGTAGTTTACTTTTTGTAAATAGTTTTATTAATTTAACAAGAACTGTAAAAAGGTTTTTAAGTAGGTAGGTACCTACTATAAAAATCAATTTATATTACAATCCTATTGTTACCTGAAAGCCAAAAATCAGGTCATGTAGGTATGGTTTTTTAATTAAACGTTTGTATGTAGCTTTTTATCTTAAAATGTCTCATTCATAGGATATCTATATTATTCTCTGAATTTTTTGTTCGCCCTAAATCTTGATATACCTATATGAATTTTCAGATTATTAGGTCAACTAAATTATATGACTACTAATGCTATAGACGATAGCCTAAAGAGTTTTAATACAAAAGTTACATACAAATAATGAATTTAAAACTATAATTTACACGAATGCATACTATTAGTTTGTGGTACAATTCAAACATACTGATGTTAATAGTTTTTGGAATCATCAAATAAACACCTGTTAGAATATTGAATTCATTTGTAAACAATAAATCAATTTGGTTTTGAAATCAATTAAAAAGTCAGGCAAATACCAAAATTAAGCACTAATAACGTTAATGAAACTAAGATAGCTGTGATAACTTGATATCTACAATATATCTCATAGCCAAGTTTTTTATATCAAGTAATGAATTAATTTAGTTTGTTCGTATTTTCACTTTAGTTAAGTTACAGTGGTGGATACAGGAATAAGTTTTGTACCAGAAATAGGAATATCAAAAAAATATATATTTAATGTAAAACATATATTTTAAAAAAACTTACATTACAAGCAGTATTTAAATGTATGCTCACCGGCAGGATCCAAGGCCCGGAGCTGAGAGCCGAGGTACATCAACTTAAATTCTGACATCACATCCACCACCTTGGATGACTTTGACCTTGACATTTGACCATGAACTACAAAAAAAAGAAGCAAAAAGGTCCAAAAATGACCCAATAAAAACCCAAAATTTGCCAAAATGTTCAACCTCTAAATATCAGACAGCACAAGCACAAGAAGGAACTTAGTCATAGTTTAAAAATGTATTTGTATTTTGTTAAGCTAATTACACAATAAACACAGTTCATGTTCCAGACCAACAACGCTTTTATTTGCCGTTTCACTTGTATTTTTACTGTTTACACACTCAACGAAAAACAACCTTCGGCCGCCATCGTCTTTTTACCTACTACTATAGTCAAAAAAATACTTTTTCATGTACACACTGGATTACGGCAGTTGACAACAAAAAAAAATTATGGGCTAGCTACGAAACGAAAAACTGAGGATTACATTTTTTACATTATTACAATTCCCAACACTCCCCCTTAATTCTCAGTTTTTGTGTCCCTTTAGTTCTCAGGAAACTATTTTACTTGCATGTGTTTTGAATTTTACACTTTGCAGTGGCTTTGTAAAGATGTCTGCTGTCTGTTTGTCACTGGAGCAGTAATACACTTTTACTAGGCCTTCACTTATATTCTCATGAATGTAAAGGAACCGCACATCTATGTGTTTAGACCTGCGGTTCACCACCCCATTCTTCATCAAACTCAATGCACTCTGATTGTCCACATGTAGCTTTGCTGTCAACTCTTCACCCAGGATCTTCTCCAACACAGCTTTCATATACATCAGCTCTTTCGTACACTCAGCTGCTGCGATGTACTCCGCCTTTGCAGTTGAAAGTGCGACCACTGGCTGCTTTCTGGTGCACCAGTTGATGGGGCCTCCACAGTAGAAGATGACGTACCCTGTGGTGCTCCTTTTGGATTCTTCGTCCCCAGCAAAGTCAGCATCACAGAATCCAACCAGTTTATTCATAGGACTGCAACCTTCAAATTTGATACCCAGATTTTCAGTGCCTCGCAAGTACCTCACAATTCGCTTGATTGAGATAATGTCTTGTTCGGTTGGATTCTCGACACTTCTGCTGCAGCGATTCACTGCAAATGCTATATCTTGCCTTGTCTTATTGGACAGATACATGAGACTTCCTAACAACTCTCTATACGGAAAGATCTTGTTTAGTCTCTCTTTTTCTTCTCCTTTTTTCTCCATCGCTGGAGTTGGGACAGGCTTTGCTTCAGACATGTTGTAGGCTTTCATGAGCTGAGTCACAGTCCCTGTCTGGTTGAGATGAAGACCTCTTTCATTTCTGCTAATTTCCATTCCCAGGATTCTAGTAGGGTTTTTCTGAACACTCACTTCAAATTCCTTCTGCAGACTTTCCAGTAAACTGTCTACAGCTTTACTGTCTACAGCTTTACTGCCCTTGCCCATTACAACACCATCGTCCACATACAGACCCAGGATCACAGAGCCATTACAATTTTTAAACACACAGGGTTCAGACTTCAGCTGACGCATACCAGCTGACTTCAAGTGGTCTGTAATTCTCTTATTCCACCTTGCAGGAACTTACTTGAGGCCGTACAATGACTTTGTAAGTCGGCACACACCATCAATGTTCATTCCCTCTGGGGGATGCATATAGACTGGCTCTTCCAGATGGCCATAGAGGAATGCTGTTTTTATGTCAAATGTTCTCACCACATACCCTTCGTTTTGAGCGATGCCTAGGATAGCTCGCATGGGTCCGCTGTTCAAAACTGGGCTATAGGTTTCGTCACAGTCAATGCTGTTTACTTGTTGACACCCTCGTACGACCAACCTTGCCTTATATTTCCCATCCTCCTTCCTTTAAAAAAACTATTTACTGGTCAGTATCTTTTGTCCGGTTGGGACATCTTTCTTTTCCACAACTGTCCATGTCTCATTTTCCAGCAGCGATCTCTTCTCTTCTTCAACGGCTGCTTTCCAATGCTTTCCTAAGCTTTCCTTCGGTGCAGGAAGAAACAGCTTCTTCATATGTCAACATCACATAATCTTCAAATCTCGCAGGGATCCTTCTGTTCCTTCTATGTGCTCTCCCCTGTTCATTCACAGCATTTTCGTCAGTTTCCTCACTAATTTCAAATCCATGAAATGATTCGTCACTCTCTGTGTTTTCATCATAATTTGACATCCCATCTGCTTTGTCTTCATCATTTCCTTTCTCATGTATCTCATTCATTATATCACCCCATTCCTGTAGCACTGACAGCATCAGCGGAGGGTCGCTTGCTTCTTTACGAGTGTCCCAGCCTTCTATGCACCACATCTCTTCTAACCACAGTTTCTCTTCTATTTGCATCCCACAGCCGGTAACCCCTTCCCGTATAGCCCACAAACAGCAGTTTTTCACTTCTTGACTTCAGTTTCAACTGTTACTTGTTAATCTTTGTATACGCTGCGCATCCAAATATTCGTAGGTTAGAAACATCAGGTTTTCTTCCATACCACAGCTCTGCTGGGGTTTCACTCCGGCCTGTTGTTGGGCTTCTGTTGATGAGATAGGTTGCTGTATATGCAGCCTCACTCTACAGTTCTTCCGGCTTGCAGGAGTCCAGCATTAGTGCTCTAATCTTGTCCATCAAGGTTCGGTTGAAACGTTCGGCCATTCCTTGGTGTTGAGGTGTATATGGAGCAGATGTGTCGGCAACGATACCATCAGCTTCAATCCAGGCTCTGAGCTTTTCATTCACATACTCCTTGCCATTGTCTGTTCGCAGTTTGTAGACTTTCAGATTCAACTGACTTTCTATTTTCTTCACATGCTGAATCACTAGTTCAGGGACCTCTGCCTTTGATTCGACAACAAAGTGTGTGAATCCATCAATTAAAGTCAGGATATATTTCTTCTTATTACAACTATGTGGTGTAATTGGCCCCACCGAATCGGAGTGTAGTATTTCCAGGGGTTTGATGGCTTGCGCCTGTTCTTTCACGAACAGAGCCCTTGTCCGTTTTGCTTGTATGCATATTACACATGGTTCATTGTTCAGATCTCCACTCCTCAACGTCATTCTTTTCCCAACCTTTGATGAAGCTTTGAGACAATCTTGACTGATGTAACCCATTCTTCTGTGCCAAATTATTTTAGGATTTGTACTTTCGACCACCAGAGTTTCCGACAATGTGTCTTCGGGAATTTTTACCACGTACAGTCTATTTGCACTTCTTTCGCCTCTTAGCATCACTTCATTATTTTTGATCACTGTCACTTCATTCTTTGAAAATTTCACTTCTCCCCCATTTCCTGTGATTGACCCCACCGACAATATGTTCTTACTGAGCTTAGGACGTACAATACATGCTTCAGTTCACAACAATCTGTTACTACTTTCCCTACACCCTCTGCACTCATGCTCACAGAATTTTTCGCAAGGCCTATATTCATCCTAGTAGCTCTCGGTTCTTCCAGTAAGCTTTTGTCGTAGGTCATGTGGCATGACGATCCTGAATCCAGGATCCATTCAGTGTCTGCCAAGTCACAGCTCGCTGTCATGAAGGAAACTGGTGGCCCCTTGTTTGCCTTATTTCGGAAATAGCAGTCCTTTTCTTCATGGTTGGTTCTTTTGCATATGTTTTTCACTTTGCTTGGACACTCCCTAGCCATATGTCCGGTTTTGTGACATGAGAAACATCTAATGGTAGAGGTACCTTGCCTTTTATTCACTGCACTAGCTCTGTGAAACCCCGCTAAGTGTTTGTCTGAACCACACTCGTAGCATCTTCTTGCTTCAGCTTTGAATGCTACTGCATCAGTTTCAGCCCTGGAGTCAGTGCACCTTTTTTCCTCCGCCACCAATTGTGTTGCCAAATTTGCCAGAGTTTTACTTTCCATTGGAGTGGATTCCCATGCACTAATAAAATAGCTGTACCTTTCAGGTAAAGTCGTCAGGATCCTAGAAATCAACATATGTTCTGGAACGTCGTTTCCCAGCACCGTTAGCCTGAACACCAGGTTTTCAAGCTTACTTACATGCGTCGCCAAGTCTACACCTGCTGTGTATTTATAAGCAAAGAATTCCTGCATTAGATCGATCTTTAGCTGCGAAACGTCCCGTTCATATACGTCGCACAGTTTTTTAAACATGCTGTACGCATTTTCACACGTAAGAATATGCGTCAGAGGAATCCTGTCGACAGTCGCTATTATTATCCTTTGTGCTTTCGCATCCTTTTTGATGTACTCCGCATAATTTTCACTGTCTTGCTCTGGTAATTTTGTTTCTCCAGTTACGATGTCGTGCAAACCTTGTGACTTGAACAATATATTTACTTTGAACTTCCACAGCTGAAAATCACAAGGTTCCTTTAATTTTTCCACCAGTAAAAGTTCGTTCACTTCGGAGTGAGCCATTTTTGTATCGTCGCAACGACCCTTTTAATGCATCCACACTTTTTTTTTGCGCGATACTGGGCCCATAAACTGTTAAAAAATGTATTTGTTTTTTGTTAAGCTAATTACACAATAAACACAGTTCAGGTTCCAGACCAACAACGCTTTTATTTGCCGTTTCACTTGTATTTTTACTGTTTACACACTCAACGAAAAACAACATTCGGCCACCATCGTCTTTTTACCTACTAGATAGTAGAAAAAAAAAACAATTTTTCACGTACACACTTGATTATGGCAGTTGACAACAAAAAAACAAGTATGGACTAACTACGAAACGAAAAACTGAGGATTACATTTTTTTACATTATTGCAATTCCCAACCGTCATGAAAATTAATATAACAACACAAACGAAGACAGTGGGCTAGCAACGACGACACAGATAAAATGCAGGCAGACAACAAACCTGGACAACGCAGCAAGCATGTAAACACAACGATGAAGATGAACAAGTACGATAGCACTGACGAACACAATAGGTTTCCAATGGCAATAGTTGCGACGTTTCGGGAACTGACATCTGTTGTCGTCATCAGACACAAAGATTATGTTTGTGTCTGATATTTAGAGGTTGAACATTTTTTTGTCCGTGCTGTCGTCGTTGTGTTGTCTATTATACTTGTTTAGTTTCATCGTTGGTTCTGTTTGACCGACAGCACCTGATTCAGTCTTGTTTTCTGTGAATTTTTTATCTTCATATTTTTTATTAATTTTTTTTTTACTTTCTGAATTTTTCCGTGACAATCAGTGAAAAACTGCAATGGATTATGCCAAAAATAAACTGCATTAAATAAAATTTCCCCATTGCTTGAATCATTTAAAGAACTACTAGCAATGTTAACCTCTTCCAAGCAGTGTTACAGCCTCCGCCGAAGTCAACAACTGTAAACACACACCCCCCCCCCTCAACAGGCGAGTAACGATAATGATCTAGAATACACCCGCCTCTCTGGGAAGCATTCAACTCCTTCCGACCACGTGGCAAGCCGAATGATACTTTCACAATGGCAGACTCAGAGTCGCAACCAGTCAGCGCCCAGCACCCTCTCTCAAAATCCATTCATTGCCACAAAGTACGCCACTCGCTCGGCGAGTCCGCGCGAGTTGGGGGCTTCAACATTTTTTCCCGGTAACACATTTACAAACAAATTTTATAACTTTTGTTTTCATTAAATAAATACAAAAGTGCGTGGCCGTATGTGCTCTTGAAGTCCTAAACGTATGGTAAAGTTGCTTGTACGTATGAAATAATTATTTAACTGTAATCCGTTGTCAACTTCGCTGTTACAACTTTTTACCTTTAAGCATCCCAATGAGAAATCTATTTGTTTTATCATTATCACACAATCATTTTATTGTTTGCTTATTTATACTTATTTTAACTTAAACTTTAATATTCAATACGTATATATTTTTTAATTAAAAAATATTTTGAAGTAATAATTATTCCAAACTTAAATTATGTTAAAATTATGACAAAGAATCATAACTGTTTATCGTATTACATTTGGTTTAAGACATGTATTAAAGTAATTTTCGAAGTCACAGTAGACCTGCCCCAAATTTAATAAGTACTTTTACCGGAAATATTTACGTCTTAATAATGTTAATAGTATTTATATAGTTTTCTTAAGTAACTTGGGTTATAATAAGAATGACACACATCAGACAAAGAAACATAGTTTACAATAAATTACTTTAATCATAGTGCAAATGGTTGTATGTGTAAAAGCTACATTTTTCTTCCTCTGTGTTTTCTCTGCCATAACGAAGACAATTTTGCAAAAATTTGCAAAATTAAACTTTAAAATAATGTTTAGCATGAAAACACTATGGGGTTTTCAGCTCCTATCTCTCTGCCTTAACTTGGCTCATTTGTTGTGGTATCAGGCAGCAAAACAAAACTTTAATAATTTTTTGCAATAAAGAAACTCAATTTTAGCAAATACCTTTAGTTGCAAATAGTAAAATTTTGCACTTTATTATAAATTAATTAATTTATGGAAATCTATTTAAGGTTGTACATTGGTTTTGAAAGTTACAATCGTTATATTTGCCAATATTGCTTAAACCGTTGGAAATATGTATTTTGCTTTTACTGTGTGAATCCTGTCAGAATATACAGTGAACAATATTTTAAGTGTCTTATAATTACTTAAGTGTACAATTAAATATAACGTAAGGGTTTTTTTTTTGTTACTGCATACTTCACGTACATCTGACAGCCCCCGTGATTGTCAATTACGGGGACAAGTATGCACGTGTAAGTTTGTACTTCGGGCGGATTTGGATGCGGCCTGAGTTGGCACTCGAAGTGGTCTCGTCTCATGACCGTTAGTCCTAACGTAATTTTAAAAGGTAACAGAACGGAACACACAACAATGAAATTCGTCAAAGCGGGTCGAAAGGAAACGGATTTCATTCGGAAGGAGGTAAAAGGAGGGATCCCGAAATCAGAGCACGTGCCGGGCAAATGCGGGGGCTTCTCTGATGGTCATCAGAGGCTGCCGTGGGCCGGCGGGGAAGATGCATCGCCCTTCCGTGCCGTGTATCGTCCTCCCTCTGGGTCTTAGGGGGTCACGTGCTAACAATCGATACAAACCCCTCACCAACCCACACGCGTGTGAAACATCCTCCCAACCATACTCCAGCTAGCACAGATCACTCGGGAAAGGTACACCATTTCCTGGACAGCAGGGACCCGATGCGCGAGTGTCCAAATACACGTGATGATTGGCAGGAACAACATGCGTGCACCGAAACATAGATTTACATATTAAAATCTATTGGGCGTGATTCCAGCCAAAAATTTTACAATATCGCTTTCGAACAAATAAATGCGAGCCGAGTCTTTCAGTTCTCGCCGATGATGTGTAAAATATCTAACCTCGGTAAACGAGCAAATAAACTAATTATAGAAAACTTACCAGCGAAAATTATCGTATAACTATAATTTTTTTTTAAATAACGCCGATCTAATGAATGCACACGTAAATTGTGTTTTCAACTACATTTTCTTGAAGCAAATGACACGCAGTTTCCGCACTCACCTCTAGAATTCGCTGCCGGAACAGCTACGTGAACGATCCAATCATTCGATTTGCGAAGCGAAAGATTAAACTATACAAAGTATTCTATGGAGGTACTGCTCGTCTTGTTTAATTCATTAAATATTTAATACTATAATATTTAACTTTGTCTCTGTGAACTCTGGTTCAGACCATCCGCCACAGATGACAGCACCGTTGTTACACATTTCCGTTGCAAAGAGAATAAATATTGCTGCTGCTATAAGAGAAAAATTTATGATTCTCATGGATGTATTAAATAAAGTAGTTTTTGTGTTAAATATTTTATATGTTAGTAATTAAAATTAAAATGAGAACAACCCCCTAAACCCTTTTCCCATCTAGACAACTATATATATATATATATATATATATATATATTAACAAAGTAACTTCTTGCTGATGTGTTAGTAACATTTTTGCTAAACATACTTACTTTATGGTGGCACTTTAAGGGGCCCGCCTCGTCAGGGGTGTATGTGTGTTAGTGAGGCGGGATGATAAGCGCGACGCTCGCTGGTGCTTCCAGCGCGGAATAGCCTCTAAGCGCAAGTCTCTGAATTGGCGCGCATTCGTCTCGTCGTCACAGGATAACTGTGAAATTTAGCGGTGACCGTAACATTATATGGCGGAGAAATGAAGATAAAGGTGTTATGCAAGCCCCTTAAGTGCTTTCAAGAATCTTTACTGATTGTTTTATGCCTAAAAATTACTCTGAAAACACGCGTTTTATGCATTTTAACGCTTCTAAAAATACAGTTTAAAAACTTAATCCGAAATTAAAAGTACTTTTCGGGCCTCAGCGAACTCTTAAATGCTATTCGTAAATAGGCCCCACTCGGATATCTTGAGTAGTATTCAAATCGCGTTGTTTTTCCTGAAGCTCTGCACACCGTATGTGTGCCCAGGTAGGCGGGCCCCTTAACAATTCCTTCCTAATGAGTTCCTTTCTATTTATTAAACAAACCTCTTGCGTTATCCTTTGTGTATCTACGGTTTGTTTTATGTGTTGCTAACCAATTGCCAACCAGATTGTCTCCAACTTTAGAAAATATACCTACTCCATGATGTTTCTGATATTTTTACAGTGTTCAAATTTTTAGGTATTTAAAAGACAAACCTTCTTTGTTTGAAATGTACTCTTTGAAAATGGCTCAACAGGGCACAACCCACGCACGACAAAGGCCGCAGTCTCTTAAGACCCAGAGCCTGGGGGTAACTGTGAAACAGTTGCGTGTTGCAGATAAACCAAGAATCACAAACAAACAAACACATTTTTTTTGTACTTGTTAATAAAATTTCTAGGGAAATCAGTTGCCAAGAAATAGTTTCTAACACTTCAAGAAAAATTTTGTAACTTTTGTACAACACATAGTTCTGATTATTATAATATTTTTTTTTTTGCAAATATGAAATAAGATTTTCTAGATACGTAATACTTAGTATTTCTTACGATAATTGGGACATCGTTTTATATTTTAATTGAATTTTTGTTAAAGCATAATATTTTTAAACCCTGGAAAAGAAAATAATGATCAATAATTAGAATTTATTGGTTTTATTATTTTTATTAACGTGCGCAATTAATATCGGAATGCTATTAAGGGAACGGTTTGCAAATAACTTTTAACTACTGGAGGTACTGGGACAACACAAAGCATAAATGCCCGGGTAAGAACCTGGACCCAGTATTACTGCGAACACTGTTATGTAGTGATACAGTTGTTTCTATTAAAATTTACAACTAACATACATCTCTAATTTTACACAAACATTTCTGTTGCATTTACAAAAAAAAAATACAGTGAACAAATTTTTCCTGATCAGCTGTTAAGTAATTTGTGGAATGGTTCCCACACGGCGGGATATTCAAGGAATCAACGACCAGTAGGTCAACTGATAGTTTGATACTCTCCATAACGTAAGTTACTTTAGCCTTTAGTGATTCGCAATATTATTTGCTGTTAATTGGTTCTAGGGCTGGTCGAAACAATTGTTGTTCAATTGAAGACTTCGCAAAAACATACAAGTGTTCCGTGTTTAGTTTCCCGTTAAATGAATCCTACAGGAAATTTCCGTTTCACAAGTGCTCATTAAAGTATAAACTAAGCAGGAAAAGTTAGGTGAACATTTTTTAAATATTGATATTTTTTTAATACTGCCAAATCACGAAAGTAGTATATTAATGTTTCTCCGGAAACAGGGTGCCAGGAGAGGAGCTGAGGAGCCGGCCGCTATCTTAGATTGTGACATCACGGCGACCATCTTGGCTGACGTTGAATTTTGACAGTGACCTTCAAAATTTGCCAAAAATGCCAAAAAGAATCTAAATTCCAAAACATTTGCCCAAAATTCGCCAAAATTCGCCAAAATATCAGGTTTTTAGGGGGAGGGGTGGAAATTCCTCCCAAAATTAAAAAAAAAAAATCAGAAAAATTTAAATTGCCTCATTTCGAGGAAAAAATTCCCGTTTTCAGGGAAATTTTTTGGTTTTTAAGTCCTCAAAAATGTCAGAGGCTTGAAAAGCCCGCAAGGCAGCTTAAAGTACGCAACTACAAGCCGCCCTAAGCCGCTGAGATCATGATCTCGGCCATTAGGAGACCATGGGCGCCATTTATAAGGTGCCGTAACCGTTGCAATATTCTTTACAGCCGCCATATTGAACATTCGTAATTATTATCAGTGTTAAATAGGAAAATTTTTTAAAAGTAATAAAAAATTAATTGAAAAAATGCATTTTAAACATTCCCCATTTGAAAATTGTTCGCCATATAGTAAATCCATAATTATTTAGCTAGAAATTCAAACAAATTTTATAAAACACATTTTTATATTAATTAATGAAATTTGATTTTAAAAAACACACATCATGGAGTCCTCGGTTCAGAAACCCGGAGAGGGAAAAAATAAAAATGGTGAATGTGCCTCAAATTTATTGTTAAATAATTACAGATATTTAAAATGGCGGCCAAGAAGTGCGAAAAGATGGTGGCTGGTGAATTTAAGCTACATTTACGTTTTTATCATGTTTTATTAAATAAAGTTTTTTTTTACCTAAAATTACATTTTTTCCATCAAGCAAAGATCGAACCAAGAGCGGAAATCTATTTAATCATTCAGTTAATTAATGAGGGAGTTTTTGTTGAATTTTAGAATTTTTCCCGAATTCCTAACTAAATAATTACAAATTTAAAGTGGCGGAAAAACAAAATCGTGGATGTGGCACCATCCATTATGGCCACCGCGATCCTGATCCAAGGTGTCGAGATGAGTGCACACCCAGATATAATACGATCGGAAAGCCACCATTGCAATTCACAATGTCGTAGTCCCGTAAGAACAACTTTGCACCAGAAAATACATTTATATACTACTTCGGGCAAATGCCACCTGTTCATTGGCTGCTGTCTTGTAGTTTGTCTCCAGTAGGCAGCCTATGATAAGATACTTCTTTGGTTGAGGGTTTGTCATTGACCCAGAGTCCTCCAGATTAGCTGCGAGCCAATAGCAGAAGCAGCACAAGGGTAGAGTTATTGGAATTTTAGCGTATCTCAAAGTGAATCCCAGAATTGCTCTAGTCCCTACCTACAGGTCATTGAAATTGCATTACATTCTAGCGAGCAATCAGATTGTTTCACGAAAATTCACTGCCCGTACCTAGGGGTTGACCGCGCATCAATGGATGACGCACTTTGCAACCTAATGGGATTCCAGCGGCGGTGGATGGTTCAATGAATGATTGGCGAGCGTTGGTGCCAGCGGCGAACCGCGACCCTCTTGTGGATCCACGCAACACGGCGACCACCCCGCTCCCTCCCGGACCCTTCCTTCCAGTCGCCGCAACCGCTAATGAGGTTCCCGTGTACTCGCCGGTGTAACGCCGACACCCCTTCCCTTCCCTCCCCCCTCAACACACCCGACGTCCATCCCTCGTCCAGGTAATCAATACGAATCATGCGTGCGGCTGGCGTACAATTAGTCAAGGCTGCACGCGTGTAATTGGAGAGCCAGTGGCTGCCCCTCTCGCGTCTTGCCGCTCGGGCGGAGCTTCTGGTCTGGTGAGCCTAGGGTCCCGGGTTCGATTCCCAGCACGCATGGCTTTCTTTCACCTCCCGAGAACAGCACTGGATGTTGTGTTGCCGGAGATCCGAAACCAGCCTTCAGGCAGGCAAACCCAACCTTCTTGTTGTCGCTCCAAACACGTCATCTGTCCCATCAACCTCATCGGCAGAGACCAGGAAATTTTGCTGATTCATCTAGGTAAGATTTCCAGCAGTTTTCCCTCTGATATGCTTCAATGATTGATTCACTGTTTATGTGGAGGACTCTGAGCTAGAGACCTGAAAAATTCGCGTGTTCATTTCGTGTTATGCTAAAATTCAAATAATTATACCTTAGTGCTGCTTCTGCAATTGTTTCACTGTTAATCTGGAGGACTGAGGGCCAATTAGAGACCCTCACTCATAGAAGTGTCGAATCACAGGCCACCCAGTCGAGACGACTCACAAGTCAACAGCCAATGAACAGTTGGCATTTGCCCGAGTGTGTAGAGGATATTGGAGTCTATCCTGGAGGTCATTAAACCCGCGAATTTTTCCGGTCTCTGCTCTGAGCTAAAGAGAAACTGTCATCAATAAAAGCATCGAATCACAGTAAACCCAGGTTTGTTAATCTATCAGGAGAGCGACCAATCAGTAGGGGACTCTTTCCCATTTGTGCATATGACTGTGGAGTTTATCTTAGAGGTCACTGAAACTGCCATATTTTCCTGTCCCTACCCATCGACAGGACTATCGAGAGAACCTAAGGGCTAGGGAACAAATAATCTCGTAGCCCCCCGCCTCCATATTATTAAATGCACAAATTTTAAAACTCCATTGTTAAAAAAATTTTTGAAGACTGTAAAAGTCACTGTGACCATAACTGTAAACGTAATCTGCGAGGTATCGCATCTGTTTGACTATGCTTGTCTGATGCTTTTTCTGTAGTAGAGTGCCACAGTTGACTTTGCTGATGCATCTGGTTCGCATGACAATACGATGAGGGCAACAGTGTAGATTGCTATGGATATACATCGTGACTTTCCCCGTAGGCTTATGAATAAACATCATATGACAGAATTTCAATACAGTGCTTGTAAAATGAACTGAGAGATTCAAACATATTTGTAGGAATTGGAAAAATTCACGGGTTTAGTGACCTCTATGATGTACTCCACTGCCCTCTGCATACTCAGGCAAATGCCATCTGCTCATTGGCTGCTGACTTGTGAAATGTCTCAACTGGGTACCGGTGTCCAGTTATTTCTTTGGTTGAGATATTTTTAATTTTACAAAGTACTCAAGATTAGCTGCGAGCCAATAGCAAAAGATGCGCAACCGTATAGTTATTTTAATTTTAACCGTATCGCAAATGAATACCGCGAATTATTTCTGTGTCTATATTTATGAGCAAAATTGTTTATTTTCATGCTCACACGTTAAAAATATTGGAATTTATTTGTATTTTTTAAGTACTTCAATTTCCGTTTCTAAGGGACTTAACGAATATCGGTGGCCAATACGATATGATTTAAACGTTTGTAACGAAAAAAAAAAACTTTTATCTCGTCAAATTTTTTTAACCTTGGAGAGCTGGTTTGGTGAAAGTATTTTAAGACATCCATTACTGCACAGAAAAAAATCTACGTACTTTTTACTTTGTACAAGACATGGTAATGGTTTTTTTAATATATAAAAATTGGCACATAGTTTTATTTTTTAATTTATTTTTCTTTCAAGCATAATTTTTTTAAACTATGGAATAGATAAGCGAACGTTAAAAAATAAGACTTTATTTTGTTATTAACGATGTTAATACTGGAAATCTATTCAGGTAACGGTTTAAAAATAGCTTTGATTATTGGAGGTACTGGGACAACACAAAGCATAAATTCCCCGTGTAGGATTCTGAACTCATAATTGCTGGGATTATTTCTTTTTTCCTAATGATACAGTTGTTCTAATATAAACCTAAAAATGTTCAAATATCTGAAATTTCACATGACTATTTCTATTCCATTTAAAAATTTAAAAAAACTCCTTCAGTGTCACCTCAGCACGTCACACGTGAAACGTGTTCCTCGAACAGCGCCGGTCTGAGGTCTGAGCGCTACAGGACCGCGGATCTGTAACGCTCTGAAATCACACGCTGCTATTAATTCCACGTCTCATCTCTGGGAGGGGAAGGGGAAAAAACAACGTTGATGACGTGTCTCTGGAACCCCGCGAAGCGTGGATGTGATATTTATGCTGCGAACAGGAAGAATATTGTTGTGACGTACCCCAGGGGAATACATTTCATGCGACAGGTGACTTATGAAATATTTATGGTCTCCGAGTTTCCGCATGAAACATTTTTATGCATAAAAAATTTACGTGTTTTCATTATATATTTTTTTTCCTCCATGGTATCACACGGTCGAGAAAAAAAATTCATTGCCCGTTGAACAGGAAAAAAATGGGAGGACATTCACTGCGATAAATAACATGAAGAGGATATTAGAACACACCCCGATGATTGTTTTTATTTTTATTTTTCAAGTTAAACCTCGTTAATTATTATTTTCATTTTTTTTCCTTCAGATTTTATGAATGTCATATATACAATAAACATACATATATATTTGTGTGCAGGTGTGTGTGTAATTTTTCTTGACGTTTCTTGGAAACAGAAAATTAAGTACCATAAAAACTAAGAATGTAAATGAATTCCATATTGTGTGCGTAAGAAAACAATAACCAGTGTTAATACGCACTGAGGCTAGAGGAACAAAGTAAACTTCTTATTTTTTATAGTATACAGTGAAAAAGCCGTTCATATAAAGATATTTAAGTTTTTGACAAACTATTTTTTTAAAATTGATTTTACCTTTTGTTATTTCTTTTTAACATAATGCAAAAAAGAGTGATTTTTAGGACGTTAATTACAAAAAAATAAATTATTTTAATTGGAAGAAAACGCCTACTCGCTCTTTAGAAACTGTATTAGTAATTTACAGTCGACACAAGGTATGTGAGTAGCTGCTGCCTCAAACCTTTTACAATGGCAAGTCTTACTGAAGGCGGCTAGTTTGTAGGCCTTCAATGGGATACCATTAGTTGGGTGGACACACTGTCCCGTTTATGGGCGCTTCATGACATGCAAACTGTTACTGATCAGTCCTGGGGATAAAATCGCGGTAAATTAACGGCCGTTTTTTTTGTCGTGCCTACTGCTGCTTACAGAAACAATGGTGCTCTAAGGACGACACCACCACTTACATCAAGTGAAAAGTCGCCTTTACCCGCCGGGATTACAATCTGATCGTCGAGTTTCTTGCAATTATAAGATTTTTTAGCAGGTCCCAATTATTTTGTTGTTGTAAAGGCTGTTACGAAGTGCACTGCACACTATGGTGTTTTCGACAATACTCTTATGGGTGTGTTGGGTTAGGCATTTTTAAAATGCCCATTTTAACTAATATGACGCGTTTGTCTTAAAAAAATGTAAATATGAAGGTTTTTATTTTATTTTTGATCAAATTATTGCGCATACGTTTAGTGTTTTCTGTAGAAAAGTGTTATTTACCACAAAAAAACAGAAATTCGGCGCCAGTTATGCGGGATTATTAATATGCTTTACGGAACCATTAATAAGCATATCCAAAATATTATAATTTTTATTATTTTTTACTCAAATTTTTGTGCGCCGAAAAAACATCATGAGAACTTTATTTTTATTTGTGAGTGGCGAAGATTGATTTTACGCATTGTTTGAGGTAAAAAGTCTATACATCGGATGACATTATGGGAAAAAACTAAATGAGATAGCGGTTTACTTTGTTTAGAACGCAAAAATATTGTTTTTAAAATTGTTGTCTGTTTGTTTGTCTTTTTGTTCCAGAATCAATCGTAAACAGCTTGACGGACTTAGATGAAACTTTTTTTTATAAGTAAGGTCTTTATCTAACTTATATCTGGGCTATCTAATTACATTTTGCCCCTTCATGCTAGAGCCGTATCAGTACAGTGTTTTTTTTTTTTTTTTTTTTGGAAAACGTAACCGTGAGTTTGGTTACGTAAGCTACGTAAACCCACGCAGCGTTGTTGTCTCCGCCGTGAAAAGTTTCAAGTCCGAACCATGATGAACACCACCGACACCCACACCGACCGCCGACAAGCTCAGCGACCAGACAGCGCTATAGTCATCATGAGCCAAACAAAAAAAAAATGGTTGTCTGTAAAGTCGGTTAGCGATGCTAACCGCACGGCCACGAGGCCATATTGGAAACAATTGTTTCAGATGTTATATATATATTTATAAAAAAAATTGTGTTGTGGAAGTTTTAAAAACGTATGTAGTCCGCCATGTTTATTTCTTATAGTGGTAGGCGGGAAATTAATAACCGTACCGATTGTGCTGAAAATCGGTGGACGATCGTTAAATTACATAATATTGATCATTCAAACGACGAAAATATGATTGAAAAGTCAAATCGATGGTTGTTCCAATCGAGTGGAAGAGAGATGCGGCGCATGCGTACAATGAGCATAACAGGACACATCCGTAGTGGGACATCCGTAGTGGGACAATGTGCGTTACGGGACACTTTTTCGTGCGTGCAGCCGGCGTTCATCGATTTATTAGACGTTGTCACGTCAGAAAAAAAATGCTAACTCCCCACGTAGTTGCATATCATAATTTGGCAGAATTCTCTCGTCCAGAGTTTAAGTCCGTTCGCGGGCTTTGAATATTTTCCAGCT